>NW_027468598.1:16725095-16987595 GCF_046254945.1 Alosa pseudoharengus | reverse complement strand
GGCAACTTCTAATTGAACAACATTCAAGCCTCAATAACTACCTTCTGAGAAAAAGAGCAGAGTACTGGATAAAATAATGTTATGGTTATGGTTATGGTTACGGTATTTAACAGATGCTTTTGTCCAAAGCACCATGCCAATAACAACAATACAATAGGTAAATTTAACAGTAAACAAACTAAAAGGTTGGTAAGACTACACCAAGGAGAACAGCAATAATAAAACAACAATGTGTTGTCAATAGCCTAATGAAAATAAATAAATACTATAATATACAAACCATAAAGCATAAGACATGCTAAATAAACTAAGTGCATGTTGAACAGATATGCCTTTAGACCCCTCTTGAAAGATCCAAAACTATCACAGGGACGGAGAGCACTGGGCAACTCATTCCACCACAAAGGAACCACTGAGGAAAAGAGTTTTGAATTTGACCTAGCGTTTATAGACGTTCATCAGAAGACCGCAGTGGACGGTTACAGTCCCTGACAAAAGTCTTGTCACCCCTTTAGATTTTTTTTTTTGAGAAAACAAACAAACCAGGACAATTTCAATAGCTCAACACAACAATTGGTTTCCTCAAATTCAACACAAAATATCACCAAAATGCTGCGGGAATTCTAATACTGTCAAACTGACACGGTCAAAAGTCTTGTCACCCTTCACAAAAAGTGTCTTTTGCACTGTTAAAAGCACAGTTTTCATTGTTAAAAATCCAGTCCTAAAGTTATGGGTAGTCAGGCATCAGCTGTGAAAGCATTCATGAGAAATATCAGTCCATTTCTAATGGACAATAGACTCAAGTTTACTCACTTTACATTTCTATTGGAACAGTATGATGTTTTCTCCAAGGATGTCCACATATTTGAATGGTATGGTATTCTCTCCGATATAATAAATACAACACATTGGTTTGGCAAGAAATTTGGCAATACTACTTTCACACAAGTGATGGCACCCCTGCTTGGATTGTCCGTTTTGCTTTTAAGGATTTCATCTGCAATGGGGAAAAATGGAACGACATGTAGGCTATGTTTACTTTAGTGCTGGACTTGGACTCGACTTGATCAATAGCAAAGTCCTTTTAGGCAAGTCCCTCCACTCGGCGGCCATTTGACAACGCTTTTTGGGCACTCGTCGGGCATCCATAAGGCTTCACCACACCAATCTTGCTCCAGCGGCGAAATCACAACACATGATTGGCACGATGTCTTCACAACACACCACATGATTGGCTCAATGTATTCACATGTCAACGTTTTGCCGAGGAAGGGGTGGGATATGTGTAGACAACGGCCATATTGGCGTGGCAAACTAGCCCCATACATTTCTATCGAGTATTTTTTGAGTGCTGTGTCTCCACATTAGAAAGTCTCTGTCAATAGGGATTCGACTCGGACTCGACGTGGATCAATAGCGACTCGACTTGGACTTGACTTGGAATTTTTTTTTAATGACTTGGACTTGACTCGAACTTGAACATTGGGGACTCGAACCTGGACTCGGACTCGAGGCATAGTGACTTGACTACAACACTGATGTTTGCATGATTTTGCAATTGAGGCTACATGCTCAGAGAAGTTAAGTCGGTCATCTATTACGACGCCCAAGTTACAGTATGTGCCGATCTAGTTTGGGTCAGTGAAGATGAGTCAAGCTGGATGTCAATCTGTTGGGGAATAGCTGTTTTAGCAGGAAACAACAGAAGCTCAGTTTTTGAGAGATCAAGCTGAAGGTGCTGATAGTTCATCCAGACTCAAATATCCTTAAGGCATGCAGAAATCCTATGGGAAACGCTAGAGTCCTCAGGTGGGAAAGATAGGTAAAGTTGAGTGTCGTCCAAATAGCAATGATAGTCAAATCCATGGGAGCGAATGGTCTCACCTATCATGTTAAACATGTTAGTGCCGGTAGGGGTGTTAGGAATAAAGATGCTCTAGAGCCCTTGTTTAATGTCCTTTCTGTTTCATGGTCTTATCTATAGAAAATGAACAGAAATGATCCTATCCATCCCAGGTAATTCTACTTTTGCTCTGATGATGCAAATCATCTCATTTATCATAATCAGGGAGGTTTTCCCTTATAGCTACTCTTTGTTGCATTCACTTATCCACCAGTATGGATATGCATACTTACAGTACATACTTAGCATACTTTCAAAGGTACTGTGCAGGGCTTGACTAAACCACATGTCCTGCCCAGCTGGTTGTGGATAGTCTGAAAAGAAATGAGAGACTGTGTCATCTAACAACACATAAACACAAAGATGGAGCCATGATGATTCTTTCAGTGTACTGTTTACTTTGATTTTAGTGTCCTTCAAAGCTTTGCTTACTGTACAAAGGTGGATTTGAGAGGCATTGACGCGTTTAAACTCCTCTCTTTCGAGTTATGGGAGGTACGTAGCTGATTGGTCAAAAGTCACCTGCTCTACGAGTGCAAGGTTCACTCGGTTCATGTTTTAACATGATTTCCATCTACTGTGCCGGCTGACTGATTCAAACCCCATCTGAATCCTCCCTGAATAGCCGTGGCCCATTTCAGCCTCAAGCCCACAGAGCTCCCACTGGCGGCGACATTCACGTCTATGGAGTTGACGCTCAAGAGATCAATTGTCTAAACTTCAGTGTCAACACGCGTCACATGCCACCAGTGGGCTTTGCTCCATTAAAATAATGGAGTTCTAAACTTTGGCGTCACTTGACACACATTAGACACCGCGAGTGGGCGTTAGCCTTTAGAAATCATGGCATTAGTGGATAACCACTGTGAAGATACTGAATGCAATCCTCACTATTCTAGAACACTGTTTTAATAGAATGAGCCTATGTTAGCTGTGTGACTGTCTGCATGTGGGGTGTAATGGGTTTAATTGAACCACACTGTGGTGCCCTTCATCAGGGCCAGGGGTTTGGAGTGAGGGACCTACTGAAATGTGCAAGTTGTAATGTCCATTTTAAAAGACCAGTTTTTTAAATTAAAAAAAGGATAATGTTTATTCACAAAAAAATAGATGTTTTTTAAGGTGTGACCATGACCCAGACATCAGTGCGCGAGTTGCATCCGATGTGGGTGTCCCCCAACCCCGTCTGTGTGGTCCGGCGGGCACCAAGAGATGCCTGTCAGATGGGCGGCCACCCAGGTGCAGCGGACGCTAAGTGTCACCAGCTATCTGATGAGCAAAGTCACGCTGCTGCCCATGAAAACAGTCACCAGTCATGCACCTGTTCCTGTGTGTGTGTGTGTGTGTGTGTGTGCACGTGTGTGTGTGTGTGTGTGTATGTACATCTGTGCATGTGTGTGTGTGTGAGTGTGTGTTTACATGCACTATTCTTGCCCTTTTGTCTATGTAGGAATTTGACTGAGAAATAACATCTCAAAGTGAGATATGTAGGCGATTCAGCTCTGTTCCACACTCACACACGTTGCCTCTGCTATCACCCAAAGAAAATATGACCTGTAAAGATGAGATGATCCCAAACACTGACATGACACACCAATCTTAATCTTTACCGCTGCAAATGTTAGGATCTCTTATCCCTCTGATAAAAGCCACAATACAACACCAATACTAAAAAAAGTTGGGACGCTGTGTAAAATGTGAATAAAAACAGAGTGCTATGATTTACAAATCACGTTAACCCTATATTCAATTGAGAATAGTTCAAAGACAACACATCAACTGTTGAAGGAGAAACATTGTATTGTTTTTTGGAACATCTCACAATAGCCTCTGTAATAAAAAGAGCCTCTCTGGGATGCTCTTTTTAATCCTGACGTCAGTTAACCTAATTAGTTGTAAGATGTTCTTTATCATGCTTGTATTTTCAATTTGTTGATATGTTGTCTATGTTCTTAAATATGAGTTTACGAGTTACTAACTGGATGTCACAGAACCTCCTTAAATTGAGCACCGACGAGACTGAAGTTATAATTTTTGGAAAAAAAGGAGTAAATACTCAAGACTGCTGCTCTACTGGGCACAAAAGGTTTTAAGGCAGCAGACACAGTGAAAAATCATCTGTCATCAATGACAGTGACCTAAGTTTCAGTAGCCACATGAAGGCAATCACAAAATCTGCATTTTATCATTTCAAAAAATATCGCAAAACTAAAAAACTTCATATCACCAGGAGATCAAGAAATACTTATTCATGCCTTCATTTCAAGCAGGGTGGAATATTGTAATGGTCTCTTTACAGGCCTCCCCAAAAAACAATTGCAATTGCAATTGCAGCTGCAAGGTTACTGACTAGAACTAAGACAGATCACATTGCACCAGTTTTAAAATCACTACACTGGCTGCTTGTGACCTACATCATTGATTTTAAAACTCTTTGTTTGTTTTTAAATCACTTAATGGCCAAGGACCTCTGTATTTAGCCGACATGCTCAAAAAGCACAGTCCCTCTAGAGCTCTTAGATCGGCGGAACAACACCAATTAGTTCAACCCACTGTCCGCACGAAGCAGGGTGAAGCAGCTTTCAGCTGCTATGTGGCCCGTCTATGGAACCGCCTCCCTCTAGAGTCTAGACATCAAGACCTCTCCCACAATCTCCATTTTTAAATCCAGATTAAAAACCAAACTATTTGCAGATGCCTTTCACTAACCCACTTTTGCACCCATGTTCTGTATTTTGTATTTTAATACTTGCACTTGTTTTAATTATACCTCCTGCAAACCGTCCCTATTTTTTTTATTATTTATTATTATTGCTTTGTTTCGTTTTAATTACTTTAGTTATGTTAATATGTGCCATTTTTTCGTGATTTGTTAAGCACATTGGGTTACCGTTATGTGTGTGAAATGGGCTATATAAATAAACTTGCCTTGCCTTGCCTTACGAGATTTGCTGATTATCACATTCTGTTATTATTTGCATTTTACACAACTTTTTTGGAATTGGGGTTGTAGAAGTAGGACATCTGTGCCTTTCTAATCTGTGTCTCTAGTCTTATTAAAGGTGCAGTTGTGATTATAATCCAGTGCCGTCTTTGTCAAATTTAGCAAATTGCTCCTAATAGTCCTAATAATGTTACCTGTTTGTTCAATTTATGCTCAACAAACTCAGGAAGTCTTATACAGTCTTGGCGCTGAAAATCGGAAACAAATGTAGTGGCTTTCAAAGAGCCATAAACAGTTCCAGCCAATCAGCACAACGCTTCAGGATCAGGGAGGGGTGTGTGTTGATTGGCTCTTGAGCTCATATAAGCAACAACCTTTCACCAGAATAATGGACCTCACCTTTATGGTCTCTCCTTCCTCTCTCCACTCTCCCTCCTTCTGTCTCCTAGGGTGATGTGGGGTATCCTGGCTATCAAGGTCTTCCTGGAATAATGGGTTACCCAGGAAATGAAGGCTCTTCAGGACCAAGAGGCCCTAAGGTATTTTTATATGTGTGTGTGTGTGTGTGTGTGTGTGTGTGTGTGTGTGTGTGTGTGTGTGTGTGTGTGAGAGAGAGAGAGAGAGAGAGGAAATAATGTGCTCTCATATATAGTTCAAACTGAAATTATCAAAATGAAAGTCCAAAACCTTTCCATGATGACACAATCCCATGCAGTACACACATAGGGTGAGTTTGACAGCGTATTTTGCCGACAGTGCATGTGCACTGTGTCCATAGCGAAGTCAGACACAAAGTGGGCTGCGTCAGGCCGAAGTTAAAAAGGTAGATAAATAGATCAGAATTTAACACTGGTTGTATGTGATTCACCGGAGAGGTCTCGGCCATTGCAGAGTCCCCACCTTGCTAACTTCCCGCCACCTACAACCTTGCCGAACTCAGGCACATGATATTAGATGGCTCTGTGGTAAACATGGTAATGCATGAGGAGGTTAACAAACACAGTTCTAAAGGGCCATTCACACCAAGAACAATAACTATAATGATAACGACAAAGGAGTATTGTTCTAGCTAATATGAATAACAACGTCCACACATAAACTATAACCATCACGACATGAGAACAATACATGAAGAACGATATACTTGTAGTTCAATTATATCGTTGAGATGAGATGAGACTTTTCTTATCATTGGTCAGTGTGGACGCTTTTATCGTTGTAGTTATAGTTATCTTTATAGTTATCGTTCCTGGTGTGAACAACCTTTATAACCATACGTGCATGCTTGTTATGCATGCTGTATCATTTTGAAAGATGTCCTAGTATGTATTTATCGTATTCTGCTGCAGAAGGTGAATAGATTGTTGCAACCTTGGTGCACACGGATGGTTTCAATGGTAGTGTTGAAACTCATGGTAATGAGCAGAGTGTGATAAACAGTTGTGAAAGGAAACAAATAAACTTTGCATAAGTGGTTGTTCATACATGTGAATGCTTTATGTCCATACCCCTGTCACATAAATGACATTGGAGTCCTGTTTACAATTCCGATTGCTGCAGTTACTCAGTACACATGTGAGAGTATATGCTATTAACATCATTTGTATCTGATTGAGTACCATATATGGCACAGTTGTGCTGTTGTCCTGTTTACATCTCTTCACATTTGACTACCTGGTAGTTTTTTTTCTGGTCAGCAAATTCTAACTGTCACCACAGTTCTGACAGTAAATGAGTTTAGTTTTGTTTTAGTCCCTTCTTCCCATCAATTAATTTCATGGTTCAGCCACTGACATGTATGTCATGTATTTGTATTTATTTCACCGTTTGGAGGAATTACCCTTTTTACAGAGCTTTCTCTCCTTTACAGGGGGAAAGGGGTTACCCTGGATTCCCTGGACCCAAAGGATCACGGGTATGGTGTCTCTGTTAGTGTGTTTGTGTGTCTGTACCTTTGTGTACATAATGTATTTACGTTGGGCACCTTTGAATGTGTTTTGAATGTATGCATGTATTTTGGTCTTTCAGTATGTGTCATGGTGTTGCCATGCACATATAGTTTGTGTGTCTTATGTAAGTGTCGGTGTTTTGTGTGCATGTGTTCATAATGTCTTTGCCATGCTGACTCCAGGGTCTGTCAGGAAAGCCAGGATTCTCAGGACCACCGGGACAACCAGTGAGTCTCTTTCAAATCTAACTCATGCATGCGAGAGGCTGGGACTGTGTTCATATACACTATCGGTCCAAAGTTTGCGGTCACTAAGACATTTCCATCCACTCCATTATAGACAGAATACTAGCTGAGATCAATTGCATTGTTTTTTTTTTATCAGGGCAGCAGTTTCCAGATTACGGAACATGCTTACATAATTGCAAAAGGGTTCTCAACTGTTGTAGAAAGAAATGTCTGATCTTTAATGCAATATCTACATTGCGCATTATCAGCAACCATTCATCCAATGTTCCAAAGGCACATTCTGTTTACTAATCTGATATAATTTTAAAAGGCTAACTGAGAAAACATTGGAGAACCCTTTTGCAATTATTTAAGCACATAATGTAATCTGAAAATTGCTGCCCTGTTTAAAAAAAAAAACAATGCAACTGATATCAGGTGGTATTCTGTCTATAATGGAGTGGAATGGAAATTTCTAAGTGACGCCAAACTTTTGACTGGTAGTGTATGCCTGACTGACAGTGTGTGCTTGCATGTTTTTTATACCATACATGCAGCTGGTGATTAATGAGGTTCATTTTGAACATATTAGCATCCTTGGTTCCTACATTGTTTTAGGGTATCCCTGGAAATGAGGGGCCAATGGGACAACAAGGTATCCCAGGATGCAACGGCACTAAGGTACTTTAGAGTAAACAAATGCTCTATCTCACACACATACAGACACACACACACACACACACACACACACACACACACACACACACACACACACACACACACACACACACACACACACACACACACACACACACACACACACACACACACACACACACACACACACACACACACACACACACACACACACACACACACACACACATACACGTACATCATTATATTTATGGTGTGATATGATGCCTCTACAAAACTATTCATTCTTAAGTGTAAACCTGTTTTATGTCTAATCTAAATGAACTCATTTTTAGGGTGACAGGGGATACCCAGGACCGCCCGGGCTTCCCGGAAGAGACGGATTCCCAGTAGGTGCACACATGACCAGTAGACTTGCTGACATCACACAGACTCTTTCTCATTCTCATCCTGTGCTCATCCTCTCCTCTCTTTCTCATAGGGTCAGCCAGGACTACCAGGAATGAAGGTTTGTGTTCGTTTTGTGTGCGTGTGTGTGTGTGTGTGTGTATGTGTGTGTTATGCGCAACATGGCGGCAAGAGCAAATGTCAGTTCTCCAGCGTGCATGTACGTACACATGGATGCATCAGCATCAGTGCATGTATATAATGTATATTGTTGATCCACAGGGTGACACATACTACTCTGACTACCCACTAGAAGTGAAAGGACGGCGGGGCTTTCCTGGACGAGATGGAGAGCCAGTGAGAATCTCTCTCTCTCTCTCTCTCTCTCTCTCTCTCTCTCTCTCTCACTCACTCACTCACTCACACACACACACACACACACACAGACACAGGTTCACATTCCTTTGCTCCTAATAACAGCATCACTACAGACTATACAGACATGCCAGCTGTATGGTGCACGTTACACTGATAGACAGGATGTCAGCATGTGATTCATTTAAACAGGAAGTCAAAATCCCATTGGCTGTATATGGGTACTGATTTACTAGTTTGGGCGATGCACACATTGCATGTTTTTGAGGTATCATATCTAAGCACGTTACTGTTTGTTTTAAGCAGAAGTGAGTGTCTGATTGATTGTTTCAGAATTAAGTGTCTGATTGGTTGTTTCAGAAGTGAGTATCTGATTGGTTGTTTCAGAATTGAGAATCTGATTTGTTGTTTCAGAAGTGAGTATCTGATTGGTTGTTTCAGAATTGAGAATCTGATTGGTTGTTTCAGGGTGCGCCAGGGTCAGCAGGACCACCAGGGCCCCCAGGGCCAATGGGTCCCCTTGGAAACCCTGTGAGTTCTCTTTCCCTCCGTCTTCCAAAATACAGTATTTGATCTGATTTATCTCTTCTCACTAGTAATGTGTGTCTCTCCATTTGTTTTCCACCTTGATGCTCTTCTCTCTATATCTCCCCACCCTTCCAATGCTGTGCAGGGAAAACCTGGTTTTCCAGGGCTACCTGGTGAGAAGGTAACTCCATTCTCTGTATTCCTGTCTGATTGTGTGTGTGTGTGTGTGTGTGTGTGTGTGTGTGTGTGTGTGTGTGTGTGTGTGTGTGTGTGTGTGTGTGTGTGTGTGTGTGTGTGTGTGTGTGTGTGTGTGTGTGCGTGTGTGTGTGTGTGTGTACTGTATACGCAAATGTGTGAGTTTAAATCTGAAATCCATCTGACAAGAGTCGTGTCATTTCCAGGGTCTGGAGGGCCGCAGCACTGGGACTCCTGGACGGAAAGGTGAAAAGGTCAGTTCTGTTTCTCTCTGGTCTTCTGGGAAAATGGCCTCCACACAAATGAACTTAACCTGAGTAAACCTGTGTCATTACACAACTCATAATGACATCACATCACACTACAGTATATGCTTTAATTGGTCACACAGCACGATAGCTGACAGAGAATACTGTAATTTACCTTTACTGAACAGCTTCGAAGTCATTGGAATGGTTATATGACTTTTTTGGGTTGAATGGTGGCCATCTCGCTTCCCCGTAGAGTGGAAAAACCACCCTTGCAACTTTGGGCTGGCGGGCCAACGGCCTCAGAGGCAGAACGTCTCGCAGCCTTAGCTTGCTGCCTCGTGATGTAACAAATTGCTTTACTGCACTACACACATACAGTACACGCCAGGCACCGGCTAGAGTTTCTCAGACAGTCGTCATGGCAGAGCCAGCGAAAAGAAGCAGAAAGTGAGTAAACTGTTGTCGGAGGAACAGGGAAAGAGAATAAACGGCAGACTGACCGATTGAGGAGTGTCGTAAATCATATACTCTGAAGCTGAGGGAGCTCTGCAGAGAAACCAGTGAGCAAAAACGTGAGAAAACAGCGAAGAAATGGCCAAAACGGCAAAGTTTCTCTTTAAATATGTTCTCCGTCCACACAGCACGTTTTCAATCTCCAAATTTTGTCCGCACGAGACACGACAGTAAGGGGGACTCCTGAAGTGTGGATCACATGACCATTCACAAGAATCACATATGCATCCTATACCTGCATGTCAGGTCATCATATTGATTCATATATGGGTCCCATACCTGCATGTCATAGTGGAAGTGAAGGGCTGCAATCACCCAGTCCAAACTGTTGGAGTTATATATATTTTGGGGGGATAAATGTCTTTAATGTCTTTAATTGGATAGGACAGTGAAATAAGCGACAGGAAGCAAGTGGGTGGGATCAGGAAATGACCTGAGTCGGACTGTGGTATAGGTGTAGCCAGTTTCCAATGTAACTTTCAATCCATCAAAAGGAACTAAGCTCCATCGCATGAGATCTGTAGCATGGTAGTATAAGGTTCTGGTCATTCTGTACATGATGTGTCCAGTGTAAATTTGCTCTGTGTTCAATGTTCCTCCTCAGGGTAATCACGGACCTCCTGGTACACCTGGTGTGAAAGGTGTGAAGCTCTATGCTTCAGGGCCTAAAGAGCTAAAGGTAATACACACAAACACACACACACACACAAATGTATACACACACACACACACACACACACACAGCCCCACACACACACACACACACACTTATTCAGAAGTTCACAACATTGATTGTTCACAGGGAGAACCAGGAGATATTGGGCCACAAGGTTACCCAGGACGGCCTGTAAGTACGCTTTCTTCATTTATTTGATGTTAGATGTCCCTTTTGCTGTGGTAGCACAGTTAGCACACTTCTGTAATAACAGTACCGTGTGTGTTAACTCATCCACGCCCATAACACCTCACTCCTATAGGGCCACCTCTCTCTGTTGCAGCATCTCTCCTGGGTTAAACACCTCATATCATACCTCTGTTGCATCATCTCTCCTGGGTTAAACACCTCATATCACACCTCTGTTGACATTTGCCTTACCTTTGGCTCTCTGACGGGCCCTCTTCTGTTTTTCTTCAGCTCTCTGCAGTTATAATACTTTTTGTTAATAACACCTGTACTCCATTGTCATATGCATCAAAACCCTCTTTCAGTTAATAACACCTGTACTCCATTGTCATATGCATCAAAATCCTCTTTGTCATAATATTTCCCTACTCTTATACTATCTCAACTCTGTTATAAAAGCATCTCTGTCTACAAGCTAACATCCAATATTTAAGCACTCCTCTTTTGTTATGTCTCTCTGCTTTTATGAGACAATAATTATATTATGTATATTATATGTGTGTTACCTTACATTATGTAAGGAATAATGTATAGAACGCTGGTCATTATTGGGAAAATAAGTCCCGACAGGGCGAACTGGACCCCGACGCGCCAGCAGAATAGTGTGGTAATAGTGGTAATAGTGTGGTTTTATGTTTTATTTATGTTATTTGTTTGTTTCGGAAACTATGGATTATGTTTTATAATATAAAAATGATATTATTAAATGCCTTGGGCTAAATTAGTAAATGTAAAATGTAAATGTATTTCTGCCCCTGCAGGGGTTCCGGGGAGACCCTGGATATCAGGGCATTAAAGGAGACCAAGGAGAACCTGGTGCTCCGGTAATGACATAGTACCACTCATACAAACACACACACGCACACACACACACACATACATACACACACAGACACAAACATTAAAAAATATGGCATGCTGCATACCCATTCAGTTTCTGTACATTAATGGATTTTTTTTTTCAGGGAAAACCTGGGAAGGATGGAACGCCAGGAGCCTATGGCTTACCGGTAAAGGAGGAAAAGGAGATTCTTTTGATGTTTATTTGTGTGTGCATGTCTGTCTGTGTAAGAGTGTGAATAGTAGTAGTATGAATCTGTGTGTGTGTGTGTGTGTGTGTGTGTGTGTGTGTGTGTCTGTTTCTGTGTCTGTGTGTCTTTAGTTGTGTGTGTGTATATAATAATGTGTGTGTAACTGTATTGACCATTATGTTTTGTGTGTGTGTGTGTGTGTGTGTTGTGTGTGTTTCCTCAGGGGGAGGGAGGCATGACGGGTCCCCCAGGCCCTCCCGGAATTGACGGGCCCCCGGTGAGTGACCCGTCCAAGGATAGAACATACTGTACACTCAGAGGAAAGCACATTGCTTTCGACATTTGATTACTTAGATTCCATTGTCTTCCATTGTCTTGAATATACCACATACTGTACACTACCGCCGAAACCTTTCCCCGCCATGAGATTACAATTCAGTTCTATTTTTTGTCAGTGCTGCTCAATAAAATCCATTGTTTATCGAATGCTTGTCACTTAAAAATGTTGGCACTGGTGTGCGTGGGCAAGTGACAAAATGTGTGTGCACAGTCATGTATATACGGTGCCTGTATATTGTGCGTTTATATTGTACATGGTTAACTATGGAGTCTATATATATATATATAAATTATATTTCATATTGTATATTTGTAATCATGTAATAACGTAAAAATGTTAAATGTAAGGTTGTGTACATGTTTGTGTATGTGTGATTGATTTGTCGTGTGTGTGCTACTGCAGGGGGATAAAGGTGATCTTGGTGCCCCTGGTCCTCCAGGAGATGTAAGTTACTGTTGTTAATTTCCTATTATAATGTAACACAGCTGGTGCGGTGATGGATCAGATGCTTTGAGATAATGTGTGTAGGCCACAGTGAAGTGAAGAGGGTGGGGTTTAGGCCGAGACACTCTTCTCCAAAGAGACAGCATCTTGCTGGTATGGCTTCTCCGCCATGTCTCCAGTTCCGCCTTTATTAGAGTGCTTGATCAAGCTCACAGCATTGCGAAGCATTATTGTTCTTGGTACATGGATCTCGTGGATCCATTGCGAGGACACAGAATTTGGTGCCCTTTGACCTCTAGGGGGCACTGAATTGAATGCAAACATGTATTTTGGCTCCAAATTGAACTTACAGTGAAAGTCAGATTTGGTCTGGGGGCTTTGCCATTTCATTAACAGACAACAGAGTAAAAGATGACTAGCAGTGCTGTGCAATAATGCTCTTATGTGATCACATCATGACAAGTGCAAATTAGGAAAGTGGTGTCTTACGCATGTTGAAGTAAACACACATTTGGTAATGTTGACCATAAAAGACCACAACGCCATTTTCCTGTTGCATGTGACAGTGTATGGTGTGAATCAAGCTCAGTATGATATGTGGTCCAATGGGCACTCTAACCAACCTTGATCATCATAATGGTTCTTACTGTTTTCTTTGTGCTTCAGGTGATCCATATCACCAACAAGATCAAAGGAAGTCAAGGGTTGCCTGGACCCCCTGGCCCGTCAGGTCCAACCGGACCACAAGGTACACACCAGCAACACCCACACACATGGTCAGGGAAAAGCAGGTGCTTTATAAAGCTTTATAAAGGCTGCTTAAGAGGCTGCGAAGGACCATCTGATCCTAAATTGAAGCACTCTTCAGACAGGCTGATTAACTAATTAGTGATTAGCTAATTGATTATCTAATTGATTAGCTAATTAGTGATTAGCTGATCACATGTGTTGAGTGTACCGACAGAAGAGATACATGGGAAGACTTTTTTTCTTGTGAAGCCACAATATCCACCTCTGTTGGGAGGCCTGGGTGATGGGCTCTTTGCTTAGTCTTTATGTTTCTGCCATGGTATATGTCAAGTTCCCTCACTATTGCAAGGTTTCAGTGTACGAAACTCCCCACTTGATAAGGCAGCTAATTTCAGGAAGACTTCACAGGGTTCCACTCATCACTCTTTTGCTCTCTTTTTCTTCTTTCTTTTATTTAGAAGTTTGATGCAATGTGAATAACCAGGGGTCCGTTGCACAAAAGCAGAATTAAGACATCCGGGATAAGTTACTGAGCTGCGCTCAATGAATCCAAAACCTACAGGCTTAATTGGTTGCACAAGGACCAAGCCAGGATGAGCAGACTAGGATTCATCAAGCCAGGTGAAACCTATCCTAGATAAGTGCGCGCTCACGGCTCACTCAAATAGACCCCGCCACCGATCACAGATTCACTGATTTACCATGGCAACTAGCGGCTTCATTGCTTCTTCTACGGTGTGAAGTAGGTAGCGATAGCCTTTTCACAACAGCAACAAACAGCAACACCTCTGTTTAGGAGAATATTGCAACTAGTTCCGCGACCACCACGTGCGAAATGGTTAGGCACTCCCGTGATGTCACATTGTCGCATGACAGGTCAGGAATGGCGAGTATGTAAAAGTTAATTAATGATCACAATCGTTTAAATAATGACAATGGGTCTAGGTATATGTGATAACAATGTGTAGTGGGCAGTGGAATAATTATTGGTTTCTGTTTGTGGTGACTGCTGACTGAGATAAGGGATGAGATTAAATAGATCCTGGAACTTAGCCTGGTCTGGAGCAGGCTAGCTCCACAGAATAAATAGCCATGGTAACTTATACCATAACATATCCTGTTGCCCCCTATCCCGCGTTTGTGCAACTGGATCACGGATAAATTGAGCCAGGATAACCAAGATATCCTGGCTTAATCCCTTATCCTAGTTTTGTGCAATAGGCCCCAGGTGAAAAACCTTTAAACACAAACACCGTCTTAGAAAATGAAAACAAGATAAATACATTCAGTGAAACACATGAGAATTAAGTTCTCAATTCCCAAATCCTCGATACCCAGAAATAAACCTTGTAAATAAGTAGCAAATTATCTAGCAATATCTTAAATAAACAAGTTAAATACAGAAAACACATGCAATACTTTCTCAGTGTGGAATTAGCTTGACCTCATGATTTTAACTATGCAATAAATTAACAGCTTTTAAGAGATACATCTAAATACATAACATTTGAATTGCATTCAGCTCACATGATTTTAAAAGGCATTAGTTTTAACTGTGTCTAACTACCATGAAATAATTTTTAACTATATTTATTCAACCCATTACCCATTCACATGTATAGTTCACAATCAAACCATTAAAATGACTTGCAAACAATGGACTACAACAGTGCAACAAACAAGGCCCAGTTACATCCAACAAAATTCAAAGAGCTCACCGGCTGCGTCTTCCTTGAAAGCTTTGTTTTTGCACAAAACAATGTTGGTGTTTCAGTCCAAACCGCCAGATCTCATTCACCTCTCATGCTGCTTGCTGCCACTGTTGCTCTGGAGTGATTCTGTGTGCGTGTGACTCCAAAGCCAGTTGATTAGTAAATCACCTTCACCTGGTGCATTCAGGCTGGGAGAGGCACTCAAGCTGGTGTATCCAGGCTGGAGGGGCGTGGCCCACAGTTCAGCTCAACACCTCCCACTCGATCTTCCCACGGAAACCGCTGGAAAGATCGCAAACCATGGTGCACTTGTGGTCAGAGTTTCTCTCCTGGGTTTCCTGCCTGCTCTTAAAGGAGAATTCCGGTGTGATATTGACCTAAAGTGTGTTGAAACATGATACCGAGTGTGAACGTATGTCTCATAGCCCATCTCGGCTTGTCCCCTGCACTCCAAAATCTGGCGCTAGTTAGCCGATGCTAACAATGGTGGTGCTCCGGCATCGGCCTAGCCATGCAAATAAATCACTGTTTTACACCATTTACGAGGCTCAATGTATCTCCACACTTCATTGGTAGACTTCCGAGGGCCCTGACATTTAAAACGAGACATTGAGAACTTTGAAAAAGCACTGGTAGTTTACTTACAAGACGATTTATACAGACAGGTCCTTCACGAAGTATAGCGTTTGCAGACATCTTGAATTTAGTCACGATAAGTCGAGTGACGAGTAAGAATGAACAGGTATGATAAGGGATCAGATTCCAAAAATAATTCTGTGGAAATGCATGGATTCCAGTTTCTTCCAGTAGCAGCAACTGGAATCCATGCATTTCCACAGAATTATTTTTGGAATCTGATCCCTTATCATACCTGTTCATTCTTACTCGTCGCTCGACTTATCGTGACTAAATTCAAGATGTCTGCAAACGCTATACTTCGTGAAGGACCTGTCTGTATAAATCGTCTTGTAAGTAAACTACCAGTGCTTTTTCAAAGTTCTCAATGTCTCGTTTTAAATGTCAGGGCCCTCGGAAGTCTACCAATGAAGTGTGGAGATACATTGAGCCTCGTAAATGGTGTAAAACAGTGATTTATTTGCATGGCTAGGCCGATGCCGGAGCACCACCATTGTTAGCATCGGCTAACTAGCGCCAGATTTTGGAGTGCAGGGGACAAGCCGAGATGGGCTATGAGACATACGTTCACACTCGGTATCATGTTTTAACACACTTTAGGTCAATATCACACCGGAATTCTCCTTTAAATTGGCAGCAGGACAACCAGTCGCCGGACGTCCCGGTGAAGTAGTGTGGACCGAAGGATGCGGGAGACAGGATGCTTGGGTGCTGATGTTGCAGGCCTCACCTCAGGGATACAGAAGCTTGGAACAATCCTGACATTTACATCCCGTACAATGCCCCTGGAGTCGGTGTTGACACTGACAACTCTTCCAAGCTTGAACTGTCCCCTCGATTGCGTTCTGATCACACACAAAAACGATGTCTCCAACAGCAACATTCATTTGTACAGTGTGCAGTGTTTCCCACAGAATTGAATTCTATTTGTGGTGGTACTGTAGGTTTGCAGAATTAACTTGATTGCAACAGTTTTTCGCAAATTAGCACAGTGTGGTTATGATGCTAACCAGATTTAAGCACAATTTAGTACAACCTGGAAAATCATTGTGTGGTGGTCAATGTTGATATTGTGGTGGGCCGCCACAAATAAGTCAATGTATGGGAAACACTGGTGTGCCAGCCACTCACTTCTTACAAACAGATTAGGATCAACAAGCTGGCTCCAGACTATGGTCTCTCTAACTGTGTGCTCTTCAGTTATGATTGTGTTACATGACAGGTCTTTGTCCAGCGTGGATGTACAATTAATGCATACACAATGGCTTTGTATTACACACTATGCCTTTGTGCTTGAATATAGATAATTTCTCTCTGATTTTAGGTCCAATTGGGTTTCCCGGGATGAAAGGTGAAGCAGGTAAAACATTTATAAATAACTACTGACATTCAAACATACCACTGCAGTGTGATATAACCACACACATACACCCTCGTCCACTCCCTCTCAGATACAGACACACACAGACAGACACACACACAAACATGCCGTGCCGTCCATCCCTATACTGTACATGCTTATACTGTCCGTACACATACAGTTCTCACATGTCCTATTGTTTGTGGTTCTTTAGCGGAATCTATCCCTGGGGCTGATGGTAAGCCTGGGGCCGATGGCATTCCTGGTCGGAAAGGAGAGAAGGGGGATCCTGGCCCCTCATATCCAGGCCCTCCTGGCCCAGACGGACCCCCAGGAGATCCAGGGCCAACGGGTTACCCTGGACTAAAAGGAAAAGCAGGTCATTGATATTTGTTTTTTACATTTGTTGACAACTCTCTCTGCATCACAAGAAGTGTCAAACCTTTCATAAAAAAAACTCTAGGGTTTTACAGAGTGCATAAAAAGAGGTTTCTTGCCAGGTATAGATAGATATACATAATACAGTATGAATACTTGAATAGTTGTTTCAAATCATTGTTATTATTTCACCCCATAGCAGCAGATGTGCTTCACATTGTAAATGTATCATTGCTGTCGGGCAAATTTCAATTTTCAGTCACCGTCATCTTATGTGGAGAAAGTCTGAAAAAGTTGATTACTGAGTATGGCACAGGCTACTGTAATAGGATGCAAAAGGAGAAGAGTTCAGTAATCCATTTGTACAGACTTTCTCCTCAGAAGATGGCAATGTGAAGAAGAACAAGGTAATGCACTGACTGCAAAAGTAGTTTTTTTATACCCTTTCTTTACAATCACAAAGGTAAAAAAATACTTCAATTTGTCTGCAGAGACCAGGTTAGTAAGCCATAATAACAGTTTGAGGCTTGATTAGGTTTGATTTATTCAGTATACTATACCTACTAGACTTATTTAGTGAGTAGTTAAAAGTACTTAAATTAAAGGGAAAGTGGTTGAAATTTAGCAATCGTTAATGACAAACCTTCTGAACGGGCAGCTAGACAACCGTGAGGAGGAGTATACTGGATTAGAATTATCGACTACACTACTGTAAGGTACTATAGTTGAGCACTGTAGAGTTTACTTGAGGTTTTTCTTGCATGTCTTTCCTCTACATACATAGTAATGAGTAAAGGAGAGCGGGGACCTCGAGGAATCAAGGGCTATCAGGGCCCACCAGGACGTAAAGGTGGCATGGGATTTCAGGGTAGGTCAATTTATCTGCTCATTGACCTGTCCATCTGAATCTTTCATTTTTATTTTCATCTTCTCCTCTCTTTTCAGTTTTTACACTCCTCTTTCCATTCTTTCTGTTTTTTCCTCTCTTTGTTTTTTTAAATATCATATTGTCATATAGTGTTGTGATGTTGTGAGCATTTCTTTGAGTCTTTTGCATACTCATCTTTCCTCCTGCCTACCTTTTTGTGTTCCCTAAGGTGATAAGGGAGAGAAATGCACCACCTGCATTGGACCACCACCTAAAGGATTGAAGGGTCGGAAAGGAGATCCCGGTCCACCTGGGCCAAAAGGTCAGATGTAACACAAAGATGGCATTGGCTTATCGTCATACACAACCAAATCACCTAAATGATTTTCCTAATCCATGCTCTTGTGTGTGTTCTGATACCTCATACAACTTCAGGAGGGCCAGGATTCACAGGAGTAAAAGGTGATCTGGGTGTGACTGGTTTGCCTGGTTCCCCTGGGTCACAGGTGAGCTGATCAATTGTACTAGTACACAGTATAACGTAGAAGCATGTTAAAAAACATGTAGCTCTTCAGGGCAGGATTGCAGTCCTATAATGTCAAAGACAGTTATAACTCTGGAATGCAGTGATGAATGTCACACAGTCATCCGGCTGATAGCAAGGGCAATAGCAAGCAAAGGTGAGAATAGCCAAGACATTGGACTGGGATGCAGTGTTTTTTTCTGCAATTCCTTATCACAGCTGTGGCCATCCCTGGCAAAAAAAAGCAATGTGTGAGAGATGCTAGCACAACATGCTTTACTACCAAGCTCCTATCTACTATCACTACCTAACTGGTTATACTATTTTCAGTAGCATGAAAAAGGTTTCAATGGTAGTTGTATGACCCACAAGATTAGCAAAAGCTAAAAGTCCCACCTAGCTAACAAGAACTATACCCACTAGATGGTGAATGAGGTGTCAGGTATCAATATTCACTCATTTACTTGGATTCATCACCAAGACCCTTGTCATGAATTAATAAAGTGTAAATAAGTTTACACTATTTAGTTAGTACTGTAGGTCAAGTTAAAGGCTATTAAAGGTGCTGTGGGATTTTACGTTTAAACCTTTAAAAAAATTGTGAAGAAATAATAATTCCCCAGCTAGATTTGTCTATACTTTGCACACTCCTGTAATACCACATTGTATCTCAAGAGACACTGCATCAAATGGCAGTCAATGGAAAAGCCGTCAAGACAGTCTCAAGACAACTGAAGACAACTACACATTACTCCTTTAAGAATTGATGGGAATCATGATGCCCATATTGGCCCTCAGTATGTCCTTGTTCTTACTCTGAGGTCAAACATGTTATGCTTTTTTGTCCCGTCACTCAATTTTATTATAACATTTCCTGCAGGGCTCAACTGGAAACCGTGGTGAGAAGGGTGCTCCGGGGCCTAAGGGGAACCCTCGTTTCGCAGTGCCACCAAATGACAAGGGTGATCCTGGAGACCCTGGACAGCCTGGTCCCCCTGGTCGGGACGGACCAGATGGAGCCGCAGGACTCCCTGGTCTAAGAGGTTCGCCAGGACCCAAAGGAGAGCCGGTTAGTGAGCAAGAGCCATTTTGAAGAGGGCTATCACAGCCAGCTCTTGGTCTGGTCACATGTTCCCATGTCCGCATAACCCCCTGGGCTCCTTATAGGCCTTGTAACGGCCATGCATGAACTATTGTTAGCAGTTAGCTAATTACCTTTACATAGTCAAGGTGTGGCATATGAGACTCCCCTTCAGAGTCCTCTGTCTCTCTTCCACACACATCCTCATTCACGGGATGATGATAACAGCGTTGGTCACAAACTAGCAAAGACACTTGGGCCCTATAACCATAACTTTCTTGTGTATGTCCCAGGGATAAAACTGCAACATTTACTACAAATTTGATCACTTCTTGTTCCTCTCCTGTCTGACTTTTTGTTTTGGCCTATTATTAATTAAATGGCCACATATCTGTCTGTTCCCACCTTTTAATTCTTACCTCTCCAGAGCTTTGGGGAGAAGGGGAGCCGTGGCCCCCCAGGATCACCTGGGTTTCCAGGCCGCCAGGGGCCCATTGGCACCCAGGGTGCCCTTGGGGTGGGGCCACCTGGCCCTCAGGGACCCAAGGGGAATGCTGGAGTGCAGGGCCTGCCAGGTCCAGCTGGAGATGCAGGTACTGTACGCATGAAAGTGCTCGTAAGAAGCCGTCACCTTTGCATGGTGATGAGAATCAGAATGGAGTGTGCCTGATGGGGCTGTAACTTGGACAGACACATGGCATTTGCGTATGCACTTATATGTGAGGGAGTGAAGAGAATGTGGCTGCTGTTGCTGTCTAGAGTTGTGTTACCAGCTCCAGTGTGTTCTCTAAACGTCATCATTTGTGAAAGTGATGTAACTCTTCCTCTGATGTAACTCTTCATACTGGTGCACCAGTGTCATCTTGCCACCTAAACGTCTCTGATTCTTTGGTGGCGTGTTTCTTGTAGGAGAGAAAGGGGAGCCAGGAGCCATATTAACCACACCAGGGGATATTGGCCCTCCAGGGAATAAAGGCCAACCTGGTCAACCAGGGACCCCAGGTACAGAAAACACATATACACAGGCTTTTTGTATTTTTGTACATGCAAATGTATGTTGTGTGTATTATCCTGAGAAATGTCAAGTGCTTTCCAGGCTTGTGCATTGTTGGCTTTGTGAACATATACCTTACGTAGGCTACACAAGGTGTTGACTGTGTGTTCTGTTTTCAGGCATTCCTGGCAGCACTGGTCTTCCAGGTTTCCCTGGTCTATTTGGCCCCAAAGGACGAATGGGTCACTCTATACAAGGCCCTCCAGGAAATATTGGACCCAAAGGTTTGCGTGATTTTCGTACTCAAAAAATGTGTGCGTGTGTGTGTGTGTGTGTGTGTGTGTCTCATGCTATGTCTTCTTTCTCTCAGGTGAGGAGGGTGAGATAGGGCCCCCAGGCCCGGCAGGGTATGGTAGTCCCGGACGCCCAGGACCTTCCGGACCTCCTGGGATGCCAGGGAAAGCGGTAAGCCACATTCAGTTGTGTATGTTCACGTGTGTATGTGTCTGTGTGCGTTTCAGACCCATGCTAAATGTCTGTTCCGTTGTACAGGGTGAGCGAGGCTTTGGCCCCATGGGGCTGAAAGGCCGCCCGGGAGCCCAAGGAGAGGACGGTCCTCCTGGGCCTGTTGGCGACCCGGGGCCCACTGGCTTCTCAGGCCCTCCAGGAGAGTCCGGAAGAGATGGTACCCCTGGAGAACCAGGTGAGCGTTCCATGACACAGTTAAAGCTGCCAAGTGGCTAAGGAACTGTTGTAGTATCCAGTAGCCATTAGGTTGTTCGGTTTGATTCCTGGCTACACCATTGTGTTAAACTTTTCTTGTCATAATTACTCAATTACTACAGCAAAATATGAAATACTTCTGCATTTATATATATAAAATATATTATTCTTTCAGGGTCTCCTGGTGGAAGTGGACCCGACGGTCCAAAAGGTTATTCTGGGAACTGTACGTTTGGAAGCCCAGGACCGGGAGGACAGACTGGTCCCAGGGGTCCTCCAGGTGCCCCAGGTAGGCAAATAATGCCCTTGTCCATTAAACTGAAGTGGACCGGAATAGTGATGAGTAAGATGATTAAAGTAACACCATGTAGAAATTCCCATTCAACTATGAACATACTGGGTAGCCATTTGGCGCTAAGGGGGTATCCAATTCACCCTAACAAACAAAAATCATGTCATGCTCCTACCCATAACAACAGTGTTAAATAGTGCAATAGCAAGCTTTCCAGGCACTTATTGCTCATTTCTGATTCCATTCTCCATTGTAAGTCAGTGTGGCATCAAAATGAAACCGTTATTTTAAGGTGAAAGAACTACGTGGTGTTGCTTTGATAACATCTCATTTGCTAGTTATTGCTACAGTACGTTTGTGCTATTGCTACACGTTTTGTAATTGTCTTGAAATTCTCAGACCTGGCTGCAATACAGTTTACCTCCTTGCCACAATGTGCTAATTTTAATTAAAGTTATAAATGAATAAACTTCTTGTAGGCTGAAATCAAGATTTTAGTTGAATAGTCCTTTTTATCATACGGTAATAAGTTCTAAAGACACCTGGAAATATTTTTAAGTAATGTATATCCTCGATATGCATAATATTTGCAGAATTACATTCTTTCAAGTTCTACAGTACTTCAACAGAAGGTGATTCCCCACTGCACTATCACTCCAGATCTTTCACTCCAGATTCCCTCACCAAATCCCACTTTAACGTTTGAATACACCAGCATTGACTAGAATTCCTTTACCAGAGTCAGTTTAACTACGGAAACTACCTCTGTCTTTCCTAAGATGTTTATTATATATATATATATATATATATATATATATATATATGTCTATTTTTTGGCTCTTATTTATTAAACAAATGTAGAACATAAAACAGACGTAGGACGGGCATACTGTAATTGTCACGCAAATGTGTGTGGTGGCTACGCTCACGTCAAGTCTCTCAGCATGTGTATGCTAGGTTTCAAGTTAGTTATAATAGTTAGTTATTTGTATTTCTTGGTCTGTCTGCCTTTCATATTCACAGGTCTACAAGGAGAACCAGGTGATACAGGGTTTCCTGGTCCACCAGGCCGGGGTATACCGGGGAACCAGGGCCCTTTTGGAATCCCAGGGTTTCCTGGAGCACCTGGTCCCAAAGGTGCGACTGGACTAAAGGGCTTCAAGGGTGAAGATGGCATACAAGGAAAAGCAGGTAGCACACCCGGCGCACGCACACAGTGTGTTTTTACATACACATGCACACACCACATACCTGTATACTCACATACACATGACACTTGCATCAACCTGCATTCACCTGCTTGGAGTTGCTTTTTAAGCTTGTCAGCAGGACACCATTAAACAATTTATTGGGGTTTTTCATTTATAATTTGGTTTTGGAAAACAAGGGTGAGTTGGTATTATTTAGGATATTATTCATCCACTTACTAATGTAAGGTACTCTAAACTGGCATGCTATCTTGAGTGGAGAGATAGACCCACTAAATATCTTACAATATGCATAGCTACTTTGACTGTACAGTACGCACATACATGCAATACATACTACACACATACCGGTACATAACATACACATACAGATACACATGCACACATAAAAGGATTGTGATGTGTTGTGATTGGGTTCAGGTCATCGGGGAAACCAAGGAAGTCCAGGCCCAGTTGGGCCACCGGGACCGAGTGGCAACCCTGGACAAGATGGGCCACCTGGGCCTCGAGGTGAGATCCATGCCATGCATTTTTGTGGCATGTGTATTTGCTTTATCTATTGATTGCTCTCCGTCTTACAATTTACTTTCTAATGCAGATGATTTTGGCCAAAATGATGATGATGATGATGATGGTGATGATGAAAATGTTGAGGTTTTTCAAGTTGTTCAAGATCATGTTGACAGTATAGAGTGCTCAACAGGCCAGCCTGGTATCGATGGCGCTATTGGACCCCCAGGTCTCCGAGGTCCACGTGGAGACATGGGGCCTCCAGGATCCAAAGGGGAGAACCGGACTGTGCCTATGCCTGGGGACAGCGGAGACCCAGGGCCCACGGGTGAGTTTTCTTAAAATCTCAAAATCCTGTTGAAAATATAATTGACCCATCTTCATGTTTCCTATTTTACTGTCACTTTGGCCCTATCTCCACTGTATTCTATGTTTGTTTGGAGATGGCTCCCCATATTCTATTGTTTCATTGAAGATAGGTCTACACACTTTCAACTAATGGCTTTGCCTCTATGTGTTTCCCATTCTGTGCTCCATGTGTGTGTTCCATAGGTCCTCCTGGTGCCACTGGAGACAGAGGTGTGCCTGGCTCTGTGGGATTCGATGGAATCAATGGCAAAAATGGGTCACCAGGAAGCACTGGCCCACCAGGTAGTCAACACAGCATCAAAACACAGCTGTCCCCACCACACACATATACACTCACACACACACACACACACACACACACACACACACACACACACACACACACACACAGTATATTACACATGTGTAATATGTGAACCCCCAACTCATGTTCTTCTGTTCTCTTCATTCTTAACGTTTCTCTCGACATCTCTCCCTCATTCTACCTTCATCACTTTCCTCCTCATTTCATTTTGTGCACAGGTCCCGTTGGCGATCCCGGTGCAGACGGCTTACTGGGACCTCCCGGTGTAAATGGAGATCGTGGATCTCCAGGACTAATTGGTTTTCCAGGTAACAGGACATTTAATACGCAGCCTATTCATGCTCAAGTCCAAGATTCCACACAGTCATGTACGATAAGCATTTACTATCAAGTCAAGTCATGTTTATTTGTAAAGCACTTTAAATACAACACCAGTTGACCAAAGTGCTGTACAATAAGAAAAAGTTTGAAAAACCTGATAGACAGATAATGAATGATCAATACACAAGAGCAGGGGAAGTGGTACAAACAAACATATCAGTAAGTTATGTACATGTAAAAGACAAACAGTACAGAATAGAAAATAACATAGATCGAATAAGCCCTTATACTGAGTTAAAAGCCAGGGAGTAATGGTAAGTTTTAAGATATGATTTAAAGTGGTCAAAGGTCAAAGTGTACAAAAAGTACCCCAGAAGTTTTCTAGAAATTAAACTCACACAATGTTGTAAACCGTAACCATAAGTCATGGTGTACTGTATATGGAATACACATAATACACATACGCAATACATACACAAAATGCGTACAATACCCGTTTAAAAGTTTGGGGTCACTTAGAAATTTCCATTCCACTCCATTAGCCTGAAAGTTGTCGGTTCAATTCCCGGCTTCCACCGCTGTGCCCTTGAGCAAGGCACTTAACCCCAAGTTGCTCCGGGGACAATGTGATCCCTTGTAATATAGCTGACATATGTAAGTCACTTACATATCAAGAAGTGTCTGCTAAATGTAATGTAATGTAATTATAGACAGAATACCAGCTAAGATTAGTTGCATTGTTTTTTTTAGTCAGGGCAGCAGTTTTGCCTTTGGAACATTTGATGAATGCTGCTAATGGGCAATGTAGATATTGCTTTAAAGATAAGCCATTTCTTTCTACAACAGTCATTTACAACATTAATGATGAAAACAAGGACATTTGTAAGTGACCCCAAACTTTTAAACGGCAGTGTATGTATGGATACAAATGTAGGCTACAATCCTGACCCTAGGGCATCTTTAATGTTAAAAATACAAAAAATACAAAAAATACAAAAAAAGAACGCGCACACCCAGATTCAAACAGGTGCTGGACCCGAATACTTCAGAAATAAAAAATGACGTTAGTCCGCACACTGAAAACTCCTTATAAAAAATATTTCTTATAAAAAAAGATTTTAATCACCACATGCGGTGATTAAAATCTTTTTTATAAGGAGTTTTTCAGTGTGCGGACTAACGTCATTTTTTATTTAATCTTTAATGTTAACACACACACACACACACAGTATGTCACCTGTGTTAACCCATGTTCATTCTTTCTCAGGTTTGAAGGGACAAAAAGGTGAAAAAGGCTCTTCGGGCTCAGAGGGACCTGCAGGAGTTCCAGGAGTGAAGGGAGCCAAAGGCCCCAAGGGAAATGCAAGCCCACCTGGAGAAGGTTCTAAGGGCGCTCAAGGACCAAGGGTAGCAAAACCGTCATGTCCCCTACATGCATGTGCTGTGTAAAAAGTCTTAGCAACATTGTCTTTCTATTCAGCAGATAGAGGATATGAATTGTAATTAGGTTGGAATTGTGATTGGAATTATCGTATAGATCAACATATTGTTTGTGCGCCTGCATGCACATGCTTCTTTGATACTTAAAATGATCAAACTTGACTATCATCAGGCCATCGTACAATTTTTTTTTAACATTTATCTTTCTCTGTGGCGCTCTTTACCTCTCAACTTCTTGCGACCATTCCTCCCTCCACCAGGGGGAGCCGGGGAACCCCGGCGGGAAGGGGATCAGAGGCCCCAAGGGCCCTTCAGGGGAATCCGGTAATCATGGCTTAAAAGGGTTCACTGGAGAGAGAGGTGTTTCTGGGCTACCAGGATTGCCAGGTAAGAGCCCAGTAACAGAGCCCCCCCCCACACACATAAACAAACACACACACACACACACACACACACACACACACACACACACACACACACACACACACACACACATAGCACAGCACACCAAGTTGTTGCCCTACGAATGCACATACAAGCAGTAGTTAGTTTTGAATTATCTTAGGTTTCTGGTAAAGTTAGATTCTCTTGCATAGATAACTTGTCTTCCAACATTCTCTTGTCCTATCTCCCTCAGGTCCTCCAGGACGCGGAGGAGAGAAGGGCAGCGATGGCCTTCAAGGTCCTCGCGGCCTTCCGGGACCAGGTGGCCTCCCAGGTGTGTGAGAGTGTGTCGGAGAAATATTATGACGACAAAACAAGTTCCGAAACAGAAACCAAACTAAAACCTTTTTCCCATTTCAAAACTGAAGGTACACAATGTCAGTGATTGGAGACTGATGGGAGAATGGGTTGTGCACATGATGGTGTTGTATGTTGTTGTGTCTTGTGTGTTGTGTTCTAAAGCGTTACCGTTGTGTTTTATCCACTCTTCATCATTCCACCTTCCTTTCTCCTCCCCTACTCCTCCTCCTCCTCCTCCTCCTCACCACCTCCATCTCTGACTGCAGGGACGGACGGCCGGCCAGGGGACCCAGGCCCTCCGGGGGTCAGAGGGAACCAAGGCAGGGATGGGATTCCAGGACCAGCAGGAGAGAAGGGAGATATAGGAGGTGAGATATTACCCTCCACAGATCCCCACGTTCACCCACCCCACCAACCCACACACAATCACAGAAGCATGAACATAAGTAGACACAATTACAGAAACATCAACATAAGTAGACACAATCAGAATCAGAATCAGTTTTATTGGCCAAGTATACTTACGTACACAAGGAATTTGACTGCGGTAGGTGTTAACTCTATACATTCAACAAATAGACATGTAGTAGTAACAAACAGAAACAAATAAAACAATACAGAAACATTGACATAAGTAGACACAATTACAAAATATGGTGATAAGTAGACATAATTACTCTTTTTCTGTTACAAGCCCTATGTCGAGGACATTATATCAAGCAGACTTGTCTAGCATAGGATTATATATGTTTAAATTACATCTATTTTACTTTGGCATCATATTTCATTGGCAAAGTCTTGTTTGCATGTTATACTCACCAACAAATACACCACAAAAAGGATATTGAGACATACAATATTCATACCCACTGTGTACACACACTCAGGCAAGCTGATAATTTGAGTGCTTTATTGTGTTCTTGTGTCTATGCAGCGTCTGAATATGGCCCCCCAGGACCACCGGGACCAAAGGGGATAAAAGGTATGACATACACACACACACACACACACACACACACTCATACTGTACATACTGTACATACATACATACATACATGAGGACACACTGACAATCAATAATACAGGATTCATGAGTCCCACATACCTTTTAATGATATTCATAATGATAATAATAATAATAAGCTTTATTTGTATAGCACAGAATGCAGCTCAAACTGCTTTACATTTGGCAATGATGACTTATTGATCTGAATATCTCAGGTCCCTGGCCATACACTTGCCGAGTCTGGAGTCGATTAGATGAACAGTCCTACTCAAGACACACACATACACAGACAGATGAACAGACACACAGATATTTCGCTCTTCACAGCTAGATTAGACGTAGGCGTAAGTAAGAGACTACTCCCTTAAAAGGTTTTTTTTTTTTTTTTTTTACTCTTGATGCTTAGCATTTGCACTATCATAGAATTTTGCTTATGTGTGTGTGTGTGTCCTTCTGTTCTCTGCAGGTATGATGGGAGATGTGGGTTTTCCAGGCCCCTACGGTCCCCTTGGGCCATGGGGTGAAGTAGGAGACACGGGACCCCCAGGACTAGTGGGCCCCCAGGGGCCACCCGGACCTCCAGGCATTGTAGGGCGCTGTGTGGATGGCCCCAAAGGAGACAGGGGCCCCTGCGGACCACATGGACCTTCAGGTAAGAACACATGCCCTGATTAAAGGACCCGTTAGCAGTGCTGTCCATATCTTCCACCATATAGATAGATAGATAGATATATAAATACTTTATTGATCCCCAAGGGGAAATTCAAGAATATCCTAACTACACACAATGTGAGCGAGTGTTAGCGATAAAATCAGTTTCGTTACAGTTTAATTGTTTTTAATTTCAGTGTCCTAACTGTATGTGATGTGAAGCAGTGTTGTGCAGCATGAGGCAACACAACATTTTGAGCAAAACTTTTGTCGGGCAACCATTATCTATTTACTTTCTATCACACGTGTTGCTCTGCTATTTTGAAAGAGAAATGTGACGCAATAGAAGGGCACATTTAACGGATTCAATTAAATTCAATTTAAGAGCATTCAATGCTACACGGCAGTCGCTCACTCGGAGGCAGATAGGATGCCCTGTTACTGACTTCTGACCCCTCTGATGCTCTGCAGGACCAAAGGGCTTAAAGGGTCCCAGGGGGCCCCCCGGACCTGGCCTTAAAGGAGACAAGGGGGACAAGGGCTACCCAGGACTGCCAGGTTATCCCGGATACAAAGGAGACACCGGACAGCCAGGCATAGCAGTGAGAAAGAGAACATACATATCACATTATGTGCATGCTGCAACATTTATTAGGAAACGAATACAAAAAAATAATATTTGTACATACATGCACATGGTATGAAGTGTATTTTACCACCAGACTGCAGATCTTCTAGGGCTATAATCCAGCAGTGACCCAGTGAAAGAAACATAATTATGCCACTCGGCTAAAGCATTCAAGCACAATTGTGTTTCTAGGGATTACCGGGACCCCCAGGGTTTAATGGAGATAAAGGTGCCATGGGGCGAGAAGGTGGTCAGGGACCCACTGGTAAGCATATTTATGCACATCTAAGCACACTGGCTCACATACATACAGTGTATACAGTATACTGTAGGAATCCCAGGCATACATTTGAGCTGGGATTGGCTGTTCAGGGATCAGGAGGATCATGCTAGTTTCAGTGTTGGCATAAATATAGGACTCATAACTCATCATGAAAAAAAAAACTCTTGAAACCCAATTAAAAACGTTGACCAAGCTGCTCATCATCCTGTCCAGTCCTTCAGTGATTTCATGTCATCCATCAGCCAACCCAGTAAATGTCAACATTTTAAGGAGAGTAGGCTCATGCGTGTGACTAGCCTCTGTGTGCACACAGGTCAGAAAGGAGTCGCTGGAGCTACAGGACAACTAGGATGTGCTGGACGAAAAGGAGAGCCTGGACCTAAAGGTAAGATGAACTAATTTCCAAATAACAAAACACATTATGGAGAAGAGAATAGCTGTACAACTGAACTGAGCCTCTCTGCCATAAGAGTGTGATTGCTGAAACCAGAGGTCACCCAAGCATACCAAATGTAATGACATTTCCTGTAATTCTTTGGTCTTTAGGACTTCCAGGATCAAGTGTGAACAATCCAGTGATTCTGGTGCCAGGAGACCCAGGTCAGCCTGGACCCCTAGGACGAAAGGGTGAAGCAGGGAGACCTGGAGAAGCGGGACTGAATGGACGGCCAGGTTGTGAGCACACACACACACACACACACACACACACACATTCACAGGGATTGGTATCTACATAAATAAAAACACTTGCAGACACAGTTGTGCGTGTGTTTACATCACTAAATACATTGCTGGATTTGTTCAACCTTGTTGACGTTTCTGCCCATCCTACTGTAACCCATGCCCTCTTCATCTCTACAGGACCGAGCGGTGTGAAAGGCTTCCAAGGTAGAATAGGATTCCAGGGTCTGCCTGGATATCCAGGGCAAAAAGGAGACAGAGGATTTCCAGGCACGCAAGGTGAGCATGCAGGGACCTGTTCAGACTATCTTTATTTTGTCTAGTGGTTGGTATCATGCCGACAACTCTCTGACCTGATTCAGGCTAGCCTGCCAGATCACATGTCAGAGTTGAAAAACTCCCGCTTTTGAAAGTAAGATCGTGTTTATATTTGTTTTTTGTTCTTGGGTGATCCGATCACAGGGTTTAGAGATCACAAGTGGTCAGGCGAGACACATCACACAACACTTGTATTCAAGGTGTACATGCAGAGACGTTGCTGACCACTTGTGTTTAGATTCCGCTATTTCTAACGTCACATTCATTAGAACTCCCATCCTCTGGAACTCATCAGAACGCATTTGAGTTTACACTACAAAAGCTATGTGGTCAAATGCATCTCAGACCACTTCGACAAGTGGTTTGAGTGATCAGATCACAATGCGTCTTGATGATTGTTTACACTTGTATTTAGAACTGACCACCTGTGATCAGATCACCCAGGACACATTTTAAGAATAAATGTAAACGGGGTCTGAAAGTCCTACCACATATTCCCAATGATTCACTAAACCAGTTGATTTTAACTAGCATAATTATTCAGTCTGTCAAATCTGCTGATTAGTGAAATCATCTGTGTTAAGGTAGAATCGATACATTAAAATACACTTTTAAACGCTCCACATATAGGCACCTGCATGAGTGCTGAGAAGAATTGAATAAACAATGGATTTTATTGAGTGACGCAGAACTGAATAGAACTGAAATGTTTGACACTGGTGTGTGGTGTGGGGAAAACAATGGAATCTAATGTAATCGAAAGTGGAATGTGCCACCCTCATGTCAGCGCCTATGTACGGAGGCCTTTACTCGGTAGTTTTTCACTTGGAACATATATGTATATATATATCATTATACATTGTCATATATATATCCTATATTACTATATTACTATGGTGAACAGCAAATGCAATGCATTCATATATGAAGTACATAGAAGTACATTTATCCATGCTTGTGTTTGTGTGTCTCTGTGTGTGTATGTCCATGTGTATGTCCGTGTGTGTGTGTGTGTGTGCGTGTTGTTCTCAGGTCCTCCGGGCTACCCGGGCCGTAAGGGTCAGAAAGGTATTAAGGGGACCCGTGGCCTGGTGAATGGAGGTGTGGCTGGTGACGGCTTCCTGTTCACCCACCACAGTCAGAAGGACACAAACCCATGCTGCCCTGCCGGCACCAAGCAGCTCTACGTTGGCTACTCGCTGCTCTTCATCAATGGCAACAACAGAGGGCATGGACAAGATCTAGGTACAAGAAAAGTTGCCCAAACATGCACATACACACACAGACACAAACTTAAAATGGCTATTTTGTCAGTGAGGTGAAGGTGCAAATGGCTTCAAAGTTATGAATTTTCAAATCAAACGTGTGTGTGTGTGTGTGTGTTTGTGTGTGTGTGTGTGTGTGTGTGTGTGTGCGTACAATCTTGTGTGCAGGTACCATGGGCAGCTGTCTGATGCGCTTCTCCAGCATGCCTTTCCTTTTCTGCAATACGGACAACACATGTCGCTACGCCTCTCGAAACGACTACTCCTACTGGCTCTCCACTGACCATCCAATGCCCAGTGACATGGCCCTAATCTCTGGCTCTGAACTGGAGAAATACGTAAGCAGGTACGCTCACCCAACAATCATGATACTAAACACTGACTTCATCTGTCAGGGAGGGGGAAATACTATCAAAGAGAGGCAACTTAGGCCCTGTACACACATACCCGGATATTTTTTAATACTGATATTCTTTTACGCATTTGGGCCTTTCGTCCACATGTAAACAGCATTTTGTCTTCAAGTTTTTTACAAATGCCCTCTAAAGTGAAAATTCTAATTCTAAAACACTGGTTTCCTTAGATCTGTGTGGACATGCAAGAGCGTCTTCCGCCTGGACAGAGAACATGTGTGATTGGTCATGTTTTTCTGTGAAGTTTTTTTATACCTTTATAGAACAGCTTCATTCATTGTCATTGAAATGGTTATATGACTTTTTCGGGTTGAATGGTGGCCGTCTCACTTCCCCCTAGCGCCTGTGAGCAGAAAAAACACCCTTGCAACTTTGGGCCGGCGGGCCGACGGCCTCAGAGACAGAAAATCTTGCAGCCATAGCTTGCGATGTAACACATTGCTTTACTGCACTACACACATACACGCCAGGCACCGGCTAGAACAAGGTAGTGATGGAGTTTCTCACGCCAGGCACCGGCTAGAACAAGGTAGCGATGGAGTTTCTCAGACATTTGTCATGGCAGAGCCACTGCAAAGAAGCAGAAAGCCAGCAAACCGTTGTCGGAGGAACAGGGGAAACGGCAGTCTGATAGATTGAGGAATTTCGTCAAATATATACTCTGAAGCTGTAGGAGGAGCTCTGCAGAGAAACCTGCGAGCAAAAAGCGAGAAAACAGCGAAGAATTTGCCAAAACTGCTAAGTTTCTCTTTAATATATCACCTCTGTTTGCTCCTGTTTCTCTTCTTTCAGGTGTGTTGTGTGTGAGGCCAGGGCAAACATCATCGCTGTGCACAGCCAGACGAGCCTGGTCCCAGACTGCCCTCGTGGTTGGCTCTCCCTGTGGCAGGGATACTCTTTTGTCATGGTAAGGGGATGGCCTTCAACACTCTAATGTGGACCTGTAATATATAATACATAAATAGCTATGGATATACAGTATAATACACATATTTGAACATACTCAAATACAAGCAGCCTTTCTTGTTTTACAAAATTCTTACATAATGGAAGTGAAGAATGCTATTAAAAACCGTCTCTTTAATTCCAAATGGAGACACCGAGTTGATTCAATGTCAATCCAATGCTAGAGCAGGTAAAACTTGAGGCTGGCTTGCGAAAGAATAGTTATTTATTCTTTATTCTGGGTGTTACAGCAGAGTTATAGTAGCTCTGCTCCACGCACAGCACAGCACAATGTTGCAAAGTGAAGCCTAGACAATGAACCCAGGTCTAGGACACTCATGGTTAGATATAATGACATTCCTGTCTGGGGTCAGATTGGAGGAGGGGGGGGGGCAGTAATATGGCCTTAGATGTCTCTTGTAGGGGAACGATTAATTAGGCCTATGCCATTTGCCATTGTACGATGACAACATTCTGTCTGCTTACAAAAATGTTCCTGTTCCCGCCATTTCTGTGGCTTTAAACAAAGAACCAAGAAAATAGTATGACAAAGAAAATGACTAAAATATAACAGAAGGAAATAGCTGCTCACACAAATGTGGGCCCTGTATCAGTGTGGAATTTGTAAAACTGTAGAGCATCAGGGTTTGCAATTGGCTATTAGAGCTGGTCTCAGGGCTATTATTTTATAGATGAACAGCCCATTATTATTATAACAAACTGTGTTCAGTGACCTAAAATCGTAAATATGTTTGCATATGTAAGTGCATCTATGCCTTAATGAATCAGTTAATTGCAAGGATGAAGTCTCATGACTCGTCCAGTTTTCACTGCTCTCCATTGCGTAATACCTAATTCTTGTTTGAAATGTTTAAAATGTTTTAGGATGTTTCTCTCACATTCACATGTCTACCATTACCCTCTGCTCTGCCCCCTCTCCTACTTCCCATGTTCTCCTTCCCTTTGTACTCTACTGTTTTATCTGTCTATCTGTCTTCCCTCCCTCTCACCCTTCTGATATCACCACTTTCTCTCTCTCTCTCTCTCTCTCTGTCCCGTCATCCCTCTCTCCCCTCCTCTCCTTCGTCTACCCCCAGCAATTGGGCGCTGGAGCTGAAGGGTCAGGGCAGCCCCTGGCGTCCCCTGGCTCTTGCTTGGAGCACTTCCGCAGGATCCCCTTCATCGAGTGCCACGGCCGCGGCACCTGCAACTACTACACCGACTCCTACAGTTATTGGCTGGCATCTCTGAACCCCAACAGCATGTTCAGGTATCTCTGTGTGTGTGTGTGTGTGTGTGTGTGTGTGTGTGTGTGTGTGTGTGTGTGTGTGTGTATGTGTGTGTGTGTGAGAGAGAGAGAGATTGTTCATATGGATTTTTGTACAAGTTTGTGCATGTGTACAGTACTTGTGTGGTCTGGTCATGTTTGCATATTCATGCATGTGGATAGAGATGTACAGTATATGTGTGCATGTCTATCCCATGATGCATAGTTATCCTAACGGAGTGGCTATTTGCACCCCTGGTACAATAAGCCTTGGCCACACAGCTGGGCTATTCACACCCTGTATGATACCTGACAAAGAAATGCATTGTGCATGCACAAAAAAAATGGCGGCCATTTGTTTTTGTTTTTTGTCAGCAGAAAGAGAAGAATTCAGAAAGGTTTCAGTTTTGATGAATTTTCTAGTGTAAAAGTTGTGTTTTATTTTCATAATCTTTGTTCAGTGAATACATACAACCATCAGTTTGTTGGTTAACAGCAATCTCATGATCAGGTCAGGTCTAAATTTGCCTGCAAACTCTCAATGGTATGTGGACAGATAGATAAGTGGTTAGCACAACGGTATGGCACTTGGGAGTCCGCGGTCTGATTCCCGTGAGAAGCATTTTGGCCAGAGCGGTTGAGAAAAGTAGCTATTGGTATTTGCGTCCCTAAATATAAGTGCACATGTGTACCAATGTCTCTGCAGAGGCGTGCAATTTGTAGAAGAAACAAAGAGGAAAGCAATTCTCAAACCAGGGTGTAAATAGCTCACATTACTATTTACACCAGGGTCTAATTATACACTGGTGCAAATAGCATACATTATTTGTATCAGGGTGAAAATAGTCTTTGCTCATCAGTACTGCAGTATACTGCAGTATATCAGTAAATAACACACATTGCTTTACACCAGGGTACGGATAGCATACAGTACACTTCTAATTATACACTAGTACAAATAGCATACATTGATATTTGTACCAGGGTAAAAATAGCCTTTGCCTTTCCTAATCATTTTCTGTGTCTGTGGTTCTCTGCAGTAAACCATCTCCACAGACAGTGAAGGACACCCCTGGCAACCTCATTGGCCGCTGTCGAGTCTGCATGAAGAACTAGACCAGGGCCAGAGGGCAGAGGCACTGCCCTCTGTAACAGACTTACACACACATGATCCTGGCACCCCATCATCAGTGCCTTCCGTCATGCAACATGAAGATGGACTCGCATGACCCAGTGGTGCTAAATGTGACGAACTAGCTGATGATCAGCTCTCTGAGTTCAAACACTGGTTTCTTTCTTCTCGGTCTTTCTTTTTTTTTCTCGGACTTTGGTCTTGGTCTTTTGCCTTCTCTGCTTTTTTTGTACTCCTTCAGTCAAACTATTAGAGCATTAACAGTATGCAGCTAGTTAAGTTGTAGATGTCATTGGTACTTTTTTAGCGCTTCTGAAAGTATACAAAACCAAATAGAATATAGCATCATGGAACCACACTTTTCATACATTTTGATTGCTTCTCTTGCTTTGGCTCTTAAAGGTTGTATCAGCGATTTCAGGCCCAAAAAAGGCCCAAACATAAATGATCACATTCATCTAATATTCCCTAATGATCCACTAGCTGTCTGCCCCATAAGCACGCCGTCAAAAAAAAGCGTCTTTGTAGGCAGCCTAGGTTCCGAGATCTGTACACAAAAACAATTGCTACCAACAAGTGTTGGCAACCACTCAAAGGCAAAATAAAGTGTTTCAACCAATACCCGACGAGATGCTAGTTTAGGAGAGTTTTAATTGCACGAAAGGAGAGGGGGAGGGAGTAGCGAGCTAGCTCTCTGTTTTGTTTGAACATCAACAGAAGTGACGTATCTCAGCTATCGCTGATACAACCTTTAAGCTGACAGTGGCTTTTATGTGTATATTGGTCTTGTTTTTTGTAAATTCAAATTCAAAAAGGTTTTTTTTTGTAACAATTGGTCTCATGCAGCAACATTCTCTTGAATTTCTCTTAAATTTTCTCATAAGAGAAAAAAATAAGCAACGTCGACTCTGGGTGCACCCAAAGGTGCTCTTAACCTGGTACACCATATGATGAACCTCGATGGAACCTCAGTTACCATTAGTAATGCCCCCTAAACCCCTAAGGTTGTGTCCTGCTGTGTGTTCATATTTGCCATGCAGTAGCATGCAGGGTAACTTTGCTTTAAGTCCAATGTCTGCTGGTGTGTTTGTGCCTATTGGACTTTCCAAGTATAGCTTTAATGCTATAAACTAAGAGTGGGGACATCTAATCTAAAATCAGCTTGGAGCTCAACCTGTGAGGAGGCCTAAGGGAGGTGGACCCAAAAGCACAAAGAGTGGATAACACCAGAAACCCTAAAATCAACCCAACAGAAGAGAGAGCTCAAAGAAAAGGTAAACATCTCAAGAACACGAGCTGAAAAGGCAGAAGCACAAAAGGAGTACAACAGATGACACAAAGAAGTGTGAAAAAACATCAGGAGGGACAAGAGATCACAGGTGGACAGGCTACCCAAGGAACCAAAGCTTGCAGTGATTCAAAGGAACATGAACTCTCTGTTCTATAGAACTATATAACATCACTACAGTATGAAGCTGTCTGGAACATACCAATAAACCAATTTTAGACAAGAACGGCTAATTGATTTCAACTCAGGAAACCCAACTAGACAGATGGGTAGAACATTTTGAAGAGGTATGAAAAGACCTGCACTAGCAGATCAAAGACATATTCCTAAGGCCACGATACCATTACAAATCAGGTGTGGTAGACCAACTAAAGCAGAAATCAAGGCTGCTATCAACCAACAACATTCCCCATGAATCACTTAAAGTAACAACTACCATCACCCTACTTTCCATTCACAGTAAGCTCCTCAACCGAGTCATTCTCAGTCATCTACATGAAGCTGTAGACAAGAGGCTCCGGGATCAGCCAGCAAGATTCAGGAATGTCCGCTCATGCACAGAATACATAGCAGCACTACACATCATCATTGAACAGTCTATCGAATGGAACGTGTGACTATACATCAACTTCATTGACTTTGAGAAAGCAGCATAGACAGGACATTCCTATGGCGCCTAATGGACTACTACGGAATTCCCACCAAGATCACAAACATAACAAAATAACAAAACTGCCCTATAGTACCCATAGGGGGTGCTGCAATTAACATATTTCACTCTTTCAGGATATGCATGTGCCAACATCTTGTGGTGTAAAGTTGAAGTTTACAAAAATGAACATGCTGAATAACTGCCACAATCTTTGCATGCACTGAAGCACACCACATTTTGCAGAATTCTGTCCATAAGCGGTGCTGCAACTGACACATTTCAACATCTGTTTGGACCCCAATGATCACTTCTTGTGGATGTGACGTACACACACGCGCACACATACACACCCTCATGCACAAGAGTACACACAGTCACAGTGGCAGTACAAGTTTGTACAGACAGAGTCACATACACTAGCACACACATGCAGGGTATGACTGATGCTTAAAGGCAGAAGTGCACTTATGCAATTCAGATACAGATGTGGTTTTGGGGGTCACCGAACTCAAAGTACAATTTGCAGACTTGTCATTGCAAACTTGTCTTACTCAAGCACTGTACTGAAGTCACACACATAGCACACACACACACTCACATGTATGCACACAGACACACACGTATACACATAAACACATACAAACACACACACGCGCACACACACACACATACACTTCGTAAAAATGTAGACATAGGCCTACCGCATAGCAGTGCATAATATGACTGCCGCGTAATGGTAGAGGTATATTTGAGCAGTAGGCTATACTGTGGATACAGACGTACATTTGATGTATCCAGAGAACACTTTTTCTGTTTGTGCATGATCCTTGTCTTAGTGAGGTAGTGCACATAAGTTTGTGACCTTTTAGAGTATACGAGAATGGGTGTGGCTACATTTGCATTTTGTGAAATTTAGAATTTGAGTTTCAACAATCATTGAAAAACGAAGGGGAGAGTATGTAAGACTTGTGCTTTACCAGAGTTGCAGGAGTAAGGAATGGAGAGAAGTTGACAAATAAAAATAAGAGAAAATCTTTTTCAGATACCGCTTTTTGCATGAGGCCCAATTTTGGCCAAGAAATACATACAGTACACCAGAATAGGAAAATATAACTAACTAAATAGTAAAAAGAAAAAAAGAAACATTGCAAGCACAGATACACTCATAACCCCACATATTCATCTCTTACATACTGTCTAGGAGACTTATTAAAGTCTGGTGCTATGGAAAATAGATTGAATAGATTGTCTCTACTTTTTTATGTATGTATATATGAAATGCCTATATTTATAAAAAATCTTAAATCAAACCAAAGTCAACCACGTTGAATAAATGTCTAGAAACTGAATAAAACCTTGTAGGTTATATTCAACATCTAAAGTTTCAGGCTGCCCAGAATGCTGCTTATTGCATCTTGGGCAGGAAAAGTCAAGTCATATTTTTAAAAGATTTTATGTTCTGAGCACACCTTCTGGAACAGGAACAAAACTGTCTAATATTCCAATAAAGATAATCTGCATAACTACGGCCACAAAGCCTATTCGGCAGTACAAGCCAAATAGGCTTTGTGGCCTATTATAGCCTGTGCCTGGCTACTGACTGAAAACAGTTTCAGCATGGAGAGAAAACATTATTTGATTTTAAATGACCTGCAATATATGGAGAAGACAAAGCAGTATGTGTTTCTGATAGTGTTCCTCTGACACTTCCTCTAACTCTTTTCCATGGTACTGTATGTTCGATTGTTCTCACTGTTTTGTAGTTATAGATTTTTATCTGCTGTAATTTTTTATCAAACAAACAATGCAATATACTGTATGATATGGTAGGTTGCATGAGAGGTGAATATGACAAAGCTGTGTCTTTAGAAATCCATTCAACAGCTAAAAGAGGTGCAAGATGGTGTGGTGCTGAAACCAATTTGGGTATAGTAGGCCAAAACATCATCAAGGACGATGTGTGACGTTGGAAGATATTTGGAGCCATCACTTTTTGATCATTTATGCACTAATTGTGGCTTATGACATCCGGGTCAGCTCAACTGAGCCTTTTGGATATTAACTGGAATGTTTAGACAGAATGCCTCATACATAGAGTTTTTCAGCAATTCTCGATTTCATAATGGTGCTTAGTTTTACTTAACAAAACCTTTTATTAATTTCTATCTACCATAAATGTTTGTTTTATTATTTTCTTCTATTTGCCTCTTACCCAAATCTGTGTTTCTGTGTACACTACTGAATTTTGAACATAATAAAACATCTGCTTCCTGTCATTCTCAGTAAAAAAAAAAGGTCTGGTCTCTGCCTTTTGGAGTGTATATTTCATAAAATACAATTGTAGGTGACAACTATAATTTGTTGGTTTTGGTATCACAATTTCAATTTCGATAATTTTGGAGCATCACTATCGTATAATTCATATTAATTAGGACACTATGAGAACATTAACATTCTTAGGTCATGCAGACTATGTTCTAAATGTTCCAAAATATGTGACAAGAATGAGCCAGCCAACATTACAGAAACCATCTCATACACATATGAACACACACATTAATGCATGCACCTGAACAAGCATACACATACACATATCACACACACCATCTCTCATACACACACACACACACACACATAACTACAGAAACATACAGACCCTAGTCAGGGTTGAGGGGCTACATAAGGGTCCATTATGTTTGGTGCATCCCGGCTGCATTTCTGTGTTGTGTTTGAGTTAGATTAGTCCTAAGTGCAGAGACTAAGTGTTTTACTGCTGCTCTCTGTGGAGGCACCATCATCCTCTGGGGGGCATGTCATTCATTGGTGCATGTCATTTGAATTTACTAATGGGTATTAAGCTTTTGCTGGAAGATTCTGTTCAAATTGGAAGATTCCTTGGATGGAAATTTCTTCCACTGAGTTACATTTTACGACTGACCATTCCATCATTGCCAGGCAACCTGGCCAACTGTCACTCACTCCAACCAGCTTTAAAAAGGGGGGATGATAAGAAGCAACCACCAGAACCACAGACAGTGCCTCGCCGTCAAAGACCAGGACCAAGACAAACCACCAGCACAGCTCCACCAGCTCAGCCCAGCTCATGATGAGGTTCTGTGGGATCCACTGCTCTCTGGCCCTGCTGGGTCTGTCTCTGGTTCTGTGCAGCCACAGTGCCGCCTCACAGCCCGACCTGGACCTGGACCTCCGTCACAACAGGCTACTTCAGAGAGCTCGCGCTGCTGGCATGGCAACACAGGTAAGAAACAACACAAACAGAAGCGACACTAGACAGGTGGCATACAGAACAGCAGTAAACAAACAAAAACAGATAAGGAAGGATGGGATACACTGTTCAGAGTTGCAAGGTGCATCATGCAGGTAAGACACTCAGCACAACACAGCAAGTCTGCTTGACAAGAACTGTTCAGAACTGCTCAGTTAGCTTAGATGGGCTACACTCAACCTAGACACGCTAACAGATTTGGTAAATCAGGGGATTTTTCAGAATTCTTTTCTGAAACCAGAATATTCCAGATGCTTAATGGACAATTAGGCTATCTGTTATGCCCCCATAGGCATAGCATTTGTGAATGCTAAGAATGAAGACAATGCTCATACAATATGACAAACAGTATAAGCAAGGTCTTTCACTGTCAATGAAAACATGCTAATGTGTGATGATGTTCAACCATCCATTCTTTGTTAATCTCTCCCCACTCTCTGAGATAGGAATGGAATAAGCGTGCGATGGAGGACCTGCTATCCCAGCTGTCTCTACCGGAGGCACCGGAGACTCAGGACAGGGAGGTCTCTACGGTGGGGGCCAAAGATGACCTCCACATGGAACGTTCTGTGGAAAACAACCTACCGCCTAAGGAACGCAAATCTAGCTGCAAAAACTTCTACTGGAAAGGGCGTACTTCCTGTTGAACATCCATCCACTGTCACACTACCCAATCACTGAACGTCCACTGAGGTCCACCCAACCTTGAGTGATCTGATTGAATGGCATGCTGGTTGGGCGGCTTTAATCTCCTTAGTGGATATGTAACTTGTGTAAATTATGAAATAAAAGTAAAGCTTCGATTAATTTTCTTTGGCTTCTCCTTTATTTTGTGCTCATTTTTCAATTGCTGATCACACAGGCCTACACCTAGTGCCTGGAAGTAACACACCCTACAAAAAAGGTACTTGAAGAGTAGGAGTACGACCATACTAAGAATTATATGCCTATATTTGATGATTTTATGGAGGAGAGATGTAACGCACACCAAGATGAGGTGCTGGCTACCGGTGTTTTAAGCTCAACATGGTTTTGGTTAGGTAAGACCGTAACTCACAAATCAGAAATGTATTTAATTAGCATATCTTCACCTCTATGTCACAAAGCTCAACGTGGAGATGTATATGTGAAGCTGCAACATGCTACCATCACAGAAAAGGAGACAGCACAAGGAGAAGTTTGATATTCCATAACATATGTGTAAATATGTTCTGAAAATCATGTTATACACAATACACATTTAATACATTTCCATTCTGAATTATCTGGATAAAATATCTAACCATTCTCGTGATGCAGCCCTCTATCATATATCCTTTTATGATCTCAGGATCCAATTTCCTTCATTAACCCACTTTGACATCCATCATCGTAAACATTAAAGGAACCATATGTAAGAAATGTATTTCAATTAATCATAAAATGGCCCTGATATGCCACTAGACATTAAGAAATCATGCTCATTTCAAATACTTATATCACTGACAACAGTAGTCCGGCCAGGATATTGCCATTTAAAAAGTGAAGTTGCAGCCCTCAACGGATGTTGATGTTGTGTTTTGTCATGTCATGTTGTGTTTTGGCCTGATGTGCCACCCTCTCTACTAATCACAAAGTCAGTAGTGTTTTGGCATCCAGGTTGGCAACCTCGAGTCAAGGGGGAGGGGGAGGGGATACACCACTGTACAGTAATTTGAAAGTGATTGCAGTACCAGTTTTGGCCACAATCTTACATATGGTTCCTTTAATGGTAAAGACTCAAGGTCTTTCGTCCAAGCCATCAGGATCATTACCAAAGCAGCTGACATTGTAAGTGACACTAAGTGAATGTAGCGTGACACCAAAGCCTCGTTTTCATGCAGAAAATGGTGCTCAGGTGACATAAATGTATGGCAACAAATCCAGACAGCAGACAAAGACAAAATCCAGGGGACAAGCAGGGGACCATACACAGAAATTAGAAAAAAAAAGCAGACAATCCAAAAACCGGCAGAGGACACAATCCCAAAAGACAGGCAGAAGTCAAAAATCAGGAAACACACTTAGTTACAGACTGAGAAACTTAAAGGCTCCCAGACAAAACACACAACAACAGAGACGATCAACAGCAGCAGAATAAATAACAGGCGCACACCTGATATAAGGCCGATTTTCTCCAGACTGGAATGCTAAAAAATGCTACAAATGTACCCGAAATGGTCAGAAGGGTTTGAGGATCATGAAACCATGAACAAAATTCACATTCCCAACTCTATAGAACCTAGATCTTAGCATATGTGGTGAAATTCTGAGCTATGGCTTGAATGAGCTATGACTTGAATGGAACAGTCGCTGCCTCTGGTCTGCATAAAGGGGGATTTTGACCCTTGTGCGATCCAGGTTCCCGCCTATGTACAATCCGCCTATGTATAATCTTTGGGGAAACTAACAAGACAGGAAGTGAAGACCATTTAAGGAGAGGTGCGGGGGAGAAGCTCAAGGTACATGACAGACAGGTAAACACAGTGCACATGGAAACACAGAATATTGCAAAAAATGGCCACCAGGGTGGCACACAGGCAGCTCAGGTAGGATCCTGTCAACCAGCCTAGCAGGATCCTGACACACATAGGATCTGAATATTACAGTTGGGTTGATGAAGTATATTTATTAAAATGCTTGTTAAAATGCTTGCCATCTCAACTGGGGTGTGAATATTATGGTAGACTTTACTGACAAGAAATGTTTGTCTATATGTTCAGAATCATAATCTCTGACCCTGAGATGGTACATTTATTCAAGCAATGTAATGTTGAAGCACTGTGAAGTATTTATTTTTTAATTTTATGCTACTTTATAATTCCTCTCCACTACATTAAAGGAGAACTGGCAATTTTTCACACAGATCTCTGAACTCTGTTGAGTACTGTCAGAAAGAAAAGCTTGAATTGCTGCAGCCAACAGCTAGAGCCGCAAGGCAGCTATTAGCTAAAAAACTTTTTTTGTACCCACACTTGGTGACCTTGATAAACAGAGATCTATATGAAATAATGCTTTCCTTTAAGTAGGTAACATTTCCTTCAAATGAAGTTATTTTACATTCACTTATTTTACAGTCGCCTGCACAAAGTCCATGTTGTATAAAAACACCATTCGCTGTATGATAGCCAACTAAATTGTGTTCTGAGTCTAATAAAATGACTATAAAGATAACAAACTGTTGTACATGTTCAAGGGAGCATTTATGATACTCTTTCTAAGGAAACGATCCTGGAACCTGAAATGAAATCACATAGGACATGCCTTTATCCTGCCCCGGTACACCCAGCCGATTTTGTATATAAGCACGTTTGAACTGTACAATAATCACATCTGTCCTTTTGCAAAGATCTGTTTCATTCATCCACAAAGTAGACTTCAACACAGCATAAGAGGTAAGCATTCATTCACCTAAACGTTGGTAGAGGTCAGGTTGCACTGTGTTCATTAGCATGTATGTATGTATGTATAGAGTATTAATGGTGTGCCAGTGAGTCGTCACAAAAATGAAAACAATGAGGGTTGAAAGGAGATTTCTAATGATCACGAGCCAGTTGAACATCCATGTGAAAGTTGAACAAATGTGAAGAGACAGCTACTAATAGAATAATCAATAGAAATTGAACAAATAAAAGTTATGTCATTTGCGCAATGCAGTTGCATGAAAACCCATGCCTTTATACAGTATTTTGTCTGATTAATTCCTAGGATCTCTAGGATGTGGGAAGAAGATGATTTTCCTAAGGGCCCCCTGCCAAGGCTGGAGTGCCATACTACACCAGCTAATGAAGGTGTCTACATCATGTACCACGACCTAATAGATTGTGGGCAGAGGATGATTTTGATACATCAGCAGAGCCTAAACTGGAGAGCCTCAAGGCACCAAGTGACGGCCAATACTACACCATGTACCACGGCACATCAAGAGAAGCTGCAGACATCATTAAGGAGACAGGATTCAGGCAGTCCAGTGATGGAATGCTGGGGCGTGGGGTTTACCTTAGCTGGGATCTGAGGAAGGCCAGCGGATATCCTTTGGATCTGCCTGTGGGTGATAGGGCTGTCCTGAAGGTGACAGTAAATGTTGGCAAGGTGAAAAGGATCAACCGCCAAAAACATCCCATGCAGAAGACCTGGCATAAAAAGGGGTATGACACAGCCTGGTGTCCTCCAGAATGTGGTATGGTCCGCAGTGGTCTGGAAGAGGACTGTGTGTGGGATCCCAAGAGAATCAAAGTCCGTCGTATTATTCAGCCACAGCCGGATAATCTTTGAGGATGTGAAGCTGCAACATGAATCCATCACTGAAGAAAAACATTGAGAAGTTTGACATTACATAACATTGCTGTAAATGTGTTTCACATAAATTATACATGTAATAAATTCTCATCCTGCATTACCTGGTAAAGTTTGTTTTGTTTGTTACCGAATTGCTCCATTTAATATACATAAAGCTATTAGAATGTGATCCTTTTATTTTATTTCTCTACATCCTATATACTGTAATATACGCATCCAATACATTTTAACTTCTACAGTCCTGTGCCTGCACTGATGGTTATTCATAAGGCTTTATGGTGTAAGACAGTAAGTCATTAATGACCATCATTATGTCAACAATACTTTTTGAGCAAATGAAAGAGTAATAGCACATATTGCAGGTCAGAGCAGAAGTCAGTTCATACCAACTACAGTGAGGAAATAAACTAACAAAGCTGAATTATGATCAATTATTGTGTATTCTGAATTATGTGACCTTTAAAAATTACAATCCACCAAAGTGTCTCTTTTTCCACTAAATGAAAGTTTAGATAAGGTGAAGTACAATATTTTCTACATACATGTACACACACACACACACACACACACTGAAAGCAGCACCTAATCTTTTTCGTCCTTATCAGGTATTATCAAAATCAAAACTAATTAGCCTTTACACTCACTGACTGGCTGACAAAATTATGCAGTGATTTTATTTGAATGTTGTTAAACGAGTGACTGAATGGTTTGGTCTACTTTCTAAACTAGTTACTGTAGTTCAAGGCATACGACAGTGCACATGCTATCAGAGTGATGAGACTAAATAACTTCAAATATAGATTTAAAGGAGTAGACTGAGGTGTCATTCTTTATGGTGACTAGTGCACAAATATTTCCTACACACAATTCACACAGAAAATAGGCCTTGGCATTATCTTTTATCCCCTATCAGCTGTGATTGCAGCTGTATTTTTATGAATTTCACTATTTATCAAAAACTGTGACAAACCCTCACACTGTTGATCTATTCTGTAGCTGTGCTTACAGAGTGGGTGAGTGTTTGGGTTTGGGTGGGATTTGTGCAATATTATATTCTTTCTTAGGGCCCAAAAATGTGAGCATCACTCCTGCTGGCTACTGAAATATTTTGGAGGGCCATTAAACCAACATTAAACTGGTCTTTTAGTGACTGTCTGACCAAGATTATGTCTCCAAAAAAAAGTGAAGAGACCAGGAAAGTTAGTATGAAGAAATTCTGACTGTTCTTACAAATGTAATACCTTTTCTTCTACACCAGGAGGCAGGATGAGAGCTGTTTACAAGCCACGGTAATTTATAAGCATATTTTAAAGGCCTCTTGGAACAGTTTACTTATTTTTCACTTCCTCATCTGTTAGGAATTAAAAGATTTCCAGATTATTGAATGTATTTAATAAGAATATCTTCACCTCTATGCCACAGAAGCTCAACAAGTTTTGGTTAGGTACAGTAAGACCGTAACTCACAAAATCAGAAATGTATTTCATTAGCATTTCTTCACTTCTGTGCCACAGAAGCTCATCATGGAGTTGTAGGGATGTGAAGCTGCAACATGCTTCCATCACTGAAAATGCACAAGAAGAAGTTTGATATTCCATAACATAGACTATGTAAATATGTTCTGAAAAGCATGTTATAATAAACATTTAATACATTTTCATCCTGAATGATCTGGATAAAGTGTCTAACCATTCTCTTACCTTCTATATGGGGGTGGTTATGCAGCCCTCTATCATATCCTTTAATGATCTCAGGATCCAATTTCGTTCATTAACCCGCTTTGACATCCATCATCGTAAACATTAATGGTAAAGACTCAAGGTCTTTCGTCCAAGCCATCAGGATGACAGAAGCCATGAGAACGATGACGTTGAGGTTGTGCTTGTTGTATAAAATTATCCTATGGGTTGTAGACATCATGATGAGAGAACGAGTTTGAAACTGTAAAGCATGTATTCATATAACCTTAATCATAATCAAGTAATACACTGAAGTTATTCCTAACCATAATACTTTTATAACATTTTAAATAACAAGTTTAACTAATACTATTAACATACTGAAGCTATTCTAGCTCTACTCATAACAACCAGTAGGAGAGTGCAGGGGGGCGAACGATATTTAACCCATGCACAATGTATGACCTGTGATCACTCTATACTGTACACCCCTGAACTTTCCATAAACTTAAGGTGAAAAGTTCGTTTGGGGTAGTGTTGTGTCAGCATTTTGGAGGGGTATAAGTAAGAGAGTTCTACCTTTGTTCGGGAGTGCGATCGTGCGATCCACTCAGGCTTTGCGCTATGTAGTCATTAAAGGAATTTTTGCACGGAACTCTGCCGGACTTTTGAGCCTTCTTTTTGGGACAAGTTTTTGACTTCAGCACTTATAATGGTGTATTTTTGTTACGTTGTAGGCAAGATGTTTGGACTTAATTTCTGGCCCGAGTCTGAATATCTGCCACGACATTTGGCGAGCCTAGCCAGGAGAGTTAACGAGACACCCGAAGCTTGGGGGGACCAGCCTGCACTACAAGACACCAGGGCCCACAAAATTGAATACGAAGTAGAGCTTTTTGTTTTCTGTGATTTTGTTGAGTGTGCTGGAGTGCAGGACTCCACCCAGGTTGACGGTAAGAAATTGTCTCTCCTCCAAAAGAACCTAGTTAAATTGTTAAACATAAAATTAAGAGTATTGAAAAGAGTCGCTGGCAGAGTTTGGTGCAAAATATATGTGTAATAACCCCGCATGTGTGTGCTTATGTTTTGTAAACTAACAACCGTATTGTGCAGTAGTAGGTTATGAATGAGAAATTACTAGGAGTGCTGTTTGGCATCAGATCACAGTTTTTTGTGCTTATCAGAGGATGACCTTGAATATCCCGGACAGAAAAGAGCCTGAGCTCAGTGAAAAAAAAAAAAATGGTTAGAAATGACTGAAACTGTTTGGAAGTGGCGGCATAGGTTATCAAAAGGTTGATTGATGTATATACCATTAGAAATTAAGACGTAAATAATTAGCAAGGATCAGTTTTGAGAGCGTGTGGGCGACATCGGGTGTGCGCATTCACATTAACTTTCCTGTCGACTGAAAATGCATGACAAAAGATATAAATAGGGCTTTCAGTCTTCTGCAATCCCTTTCTATGTCCTGAATTACGTTTGAATAGCTTAAAAGATGTTTGTCTCATCTTTCCCCATGAAATAGGTGAACCATAGTCATACAATTTGTTCCGTTCAATACGTTTTTTTTAGTCTCTTTGTGTTTATTGCCCCCTCCCTATATACTGAGCCTTAAAGGAGCCGCACCATTTTTATACAATACCAATTGGATAGATATTTGAAAAGAATGTAAAAAAAAAAAAAAAAAAAAAGCAAAAGTTTAAGAAAATGAAACAAAGCTGAGCCTAACATCTGAGAGTAAATATGGATGAATAGCCTATTAGAAAAAGCTTATTTGTGTGTTTAATTGTGTCTTGCATAAATGTTAGCTACTGCTGTGCTTGAATACCAGCTGTTAATTCGCTTTTGTAGCTGTAAGTTAGTTCACTAATTGACACAAATCTAATTATATCCCTGATCATTGCAAATGAAGTGTAAGATTAAAGGGCTTTGTGAGACGGGACGCCTCTGCTATAATAGCTCTCGATGAATAATGGGTCGGGTGAGAGCTGTAGACAGAACCTAAAAAGATATAATCGCGATGAATTCTGCACGGCAAAGATGTCGGATTTCAGGATTGTCACAGATAGAATCTTAATCGCGGACTAACGTTTCAGTGACATAAGGGTCGCATGAGAGAAGTCTCGCTGAGTACTGCGGTGAGCTGCTCATAGACATTGATGTTGTCGTGGGATAGCTGCCGGCAGGTAAAAATTGCCCTAGTCGCTCAGTAAATTTTATGTTTCACATGAGGACAGGTTGCAATAGTAATTGCTATCCACTCGAGGCGCGCACGGGTGGAGAGGCTGGATAAGGCACACCTCATAGTAAGCTAAAGGATAAGAAGGTATTTGTGTTGGTATTGAAGGGCATTGGTGCGGGGAATAATTGGTGAAATAAAGGTGAATCAGATGTGGTATTACTGCACCTTACTGTAATTGCTATTACTAATTTCAGTCATTTGAAATTGGAAAAATGTATGCTACAATTACTAGTGTTGCTGAGCATATGTTGTTATGAGTTATTGTTGAGTTTAGTTTGTATTTTTGTTGGTCATTTTTTGTTGGTTATGTTTTTTGAAACAAAGTAATAGCCTGCCTGGTGTGTTGTGGTACTGTCATTGGTTAGTGCAGAGTAAAATCAAAAGAAAAAGCAATTGATGGAAAAAAGAGAACATTTTGGCAGGAGAGATAACTTAGAAACGTGAGTGATATAAAACATTTTTGGAAAAGCTTGATATAATATCTCATACTAACCAATTTGTGTGAACATGTCCCTGTTGGGACAATTTACTAAAAAGTGCATGCAAAACGAGGGCAGGTGAATGTTTCTGTGTGTCTGAGTGAGTGAGTTTATCTAACTTCTGATTGCTATTGAGAGGTCTCCGCCACTGAGCCCTGACTCCTCAAGGAAACCGGGAAAGACTGCAGCAAATGTTAAGCCCAGTGCCTTGGACAGAATTTGTGCTGTGTCCAAGTGTATAAGCGGGTGTACCCGGGTTGAGGTGGAAGCATGACTCATGTGCAGATGGACACTGAATTGATAAAATGGAATTGAAACTTTTGACCAATTATTGTGTTTGGTCACCAGTTTCAGTTAACTTGTTAGAAAGGAAAGGATAGTATAACAGAAAAGAACATAAAAATGAATATTGCATTCTAGAAAAAATCATAGTCTCAATTGTTCCGGTCAGTATTGGGATCACAGTCGTTTGCCACAATTATGCCATCCATCTTCTGAACTTAAAGTGAGTTTAATTGAAATGTTGAATACAATTTAACGGAAGAACTAAGATTATATAAAATAAAATAAAAATGTTTTAAAAGGTTATCCTTAAAATAGTTACCACAGTGAAAGAAATGTGCTGAATTGATAAATCTAAGAAAAAAAAGAGAGAAAGGAAATTTCGAAAAATACTTTGATTATGTTGTGATTAGGATAAAAATCTAAATTGAAATAACAAATTGACTAATTGCACAGTGTAGTGTCTGTTCTGAGATACCATAATTTGGGGAATGATATGAAAACCAGGGTATTCTTTGAAACAAATGGGGTTAATGTTTTAGATAAGGCAGGGTACAGAACAGGGAAAGATTAGAAACTAACCACTGACTAAACACAGTTTTGAGTCTGTCTACAGGCTGTGTGCCCTCTGAATCCGAGACCCAGGCCCTGATTACAGCCAACCGACATGTCACCCACACCAACGTCTACCCATGTGATACCAATGCTAAGACTGTTTCAGAGACGGTTAGCCACTGCTGCCAGACACAAGGAGGAGGAGCCACAAGTCCCACCTCGACAAAAGGAGTGGACCACAGCAAGAGGGAGGAGCATTTGCATTCTCCTGATACTACTCACTGGGCCTGACTCCTTTTCAACCGAGCCTCGTTTTGGAAAAAGGAGTGAAAGAACACAAAAGGGCAAACAGCCTCCGCAAGTTAAGTAAGAGACTACCAAAAATACACCAACTATGGCTGGAACTGTCTTTATGGCATTCTAAAAAAAAAAAAATCATACTCATCAGAACATGAGTGGGAGAGGGACTATGAGGTCCCCACTTGATCAACAAATGTCAACTGTCAACCAAGGTGCAGCAAATACCAATGCAACAAGTCTCGATGTGGCAACAATAAAAGAGACAGTATGATCGTTGATGAAAAGGAATGAGCATGGTGTGGGATCTCATCAATCTCCAGAGTGGCTGTCAGGGCTGGATCGGACCAGAGGTACACTTCAGTTGGACGTCCACCAATATTCAAGTCACAACTAAAAGACGACACACATGTACTAACCCCCACCACACCTTAAGAAGGGACAGAACGATTGACGGCATGTTCTTCAAGGATACTGAGGATTGAAATGTAAGCCAGAAGTCTTTAAGGATGCTCTGGCTCAAAATTCAAATCATTTTTAATCCATGGTTCTGGTTGCCAGGCCAGTCCAGAATCAGTCTAAATTTGCATTCATGGCTTTAGGATGCCATGGATATGAATCCATAGCCAGTAATCCCCAAGAAAGGGTTCAATCTGATGTGTCATTGAAGAAGATGCTCTACTAGGGCTTAGAATAATACACATGGTCAACACACATTGATTATTAGGGAAACTGAAAGGGCAAGTAAAGGCCAGAACAATTAAGTATTCTTCAATATTGATCTCGTAACTGATTAAGGAGTGATGGTATTAAGAGCAGTAGGTAATAATGGACACTTTGTTGTGCTTCCCAAATCTCATAAAGAGTGAGAGTATGGCTTATGACAATCTATATACAGTAGGAAAAACTACAAACAATAATAGTGTAACAGTTGCCTTATAAAAACAAAACTTTCATTATTTTTAACTATGATATGATAAATGTCATATGCTGAATGAACAGACAAAGAAAAATTTAACAGAATAATTTTGATAAGCATAAAAACACTCTGTAGAGCGCTATGAGACATGTGTAATGTTGTGGCGCTCTATAAGTGAAATTAAAAGTAACAGAATAAACCAAAAAATCGAAATAAATAATCGCTTTATAATAATCGAAAAAACATAAACTATTTCCATGAAATGATAACTCTGTGAAATTACAAGAAGTTACAAGGAAGGTGGAAATGCGTGAAAAGTTGGTAGGATGATTGTGATCGCTTGGTATTGATTGACGGTCGACATGAGAAATAAGGATGTGAGTAGTAGGGAGTGAATACCCAAAGCAACAATATTTCAGAATAACTAATAGCATAAAACCTTGCCATCCTACTGGAACTGTTGGACGCAACAGGGTGGGGCAGATTAGCTGTTACTGGTTCAGAATGAGGCTTGAGTGAGTGACAGGTGAGTGAAAGATGTAAGAGTGAGTGTGCATGCAATTTGTGAATGGAGCGACGTACCTGGGGTCTTAATCAGACTGACAACCAGGAGAATACGAGACCTATCCCACTTTTTGTTGACATTGAAAAAATGTCAAAAGGAGGGAGGGATATGAAATTTGAATAACAGCATGTAGACATTTGCTACGAAATATTACTATTATTAACCATTACTAACTATTAACTAACTACTATTACTAACTATTAATCTAAATATTAATCTAAATATTAATCTGTGTGTCATATAATCTAACATATAATCTAACTAACTTTGGTTAAATTGTTTTACAGATTTGATAACGACTGACCTAAAGAAGGACTTATGGGCTAAATCTAACTGATTGTATGAATTTCTTCATCTGAAAATCTTCCAAGTTCCCAAACGGTTTAGGATTTGTGTGGCTGTATGGGTTGTGTGCTGTTTCTTTTTGTTCTATTCTGCTGTCTCTATAAAATCTGACCAGGAGCGCTACATTGCTTGAGCGAGGTGTGAGGATTTGAGAGTCTGGGGGAGTCCACCTGTAACTGTTGCTTTCAGCTCAATGCGGCTACAGTCATCTACTCCAGTGACGGTGTTACACAATGTCCACAGCTAGATGACTTCAAACTACGACCAGAACCCTGCAACCATGATCTCAACTCAAAACCTCTACACCCAAATGACACCAGTTCCAGGCCAGAGGATTTCAACTTCACTTCCATCTCCAGTCCATGCCCCAAGCCCATTCCCTACTCCTAGCCCATTCCCTACTCCAAACCCATTAACATACCCAAGCCCATTCCCTACTCCTAGCCCATTCCCTACTCCAAACCCATTACCACCCCCAAGGCCATTCCCTGCTTCAAGCCCATTACTATCCCCAAGTCCATACCCTGCTCCAAGTTTAATACCTATTCCAGATCCAGCCCCAGTCCTACAACAAGATTGTGCTGGACTGGGATATGCGAGAGCATGAAAGGCCAATAGGGAATTCTGAATTAAAGCCAAAGCAACGCGATTGACATGAGACCACAATCACCTAAATCCAACAAACGGCTCAGATGAGGAAGATTCATACACCACATTGTACACATTTAGGGACGGTAACACCAGTTTCTGATCTTCTACTCTAAGATAAAACCATCAAGGAAGAAACAAAGAGCATAATACCAAAGAAAGAGAAAATGCCATTATAGAAGTAACAAAGATCCCATTCATGACCACATTAATGCCTGTAGCATAAGCAGGGCCCACACCAAAAGAACCATGAAATTAACACAAGGTACCAGCAACAAGATCAGTAGGAGAACCAACAACTCAACGACCAACTATGCAATGTGACTTTGCAGCTTATAGATTTAACCGTGCTGGTGAAGACCATCAACAAAAGGCTTTTTACCTTCAACAAGCAAATCATGATTGTGATACTACATTAAGTAGTCAGTGTGTTGTTTTTAATCACCTATTGTACATATGTTCAAAACTATCCATAACTCTTTTGTGTTAAACGAAAAGATACAATCAGTGTGTATGAAAAGTGTGTGTACTAGTACTGCATTATCTTGTGGGTGTATAACATCAAAACCATATGTTGTGTGTATACCATGATGCCTTAGTCAAAAGCGAAAATACGACATGGAAATGCATGTTCACTGACATGTTAATGGTGATATTCCTTCTTACCTCTACCCATTTTTGATACTCTTCAAGTGTACAAAGTCAGAGACAGTAGCCAGTATAAGAATTAAGAATCAGAAAGGAAGGATAATTTTTTAGTTTGTGAGACTATGCAAGTCTCAAAGGAGGGAATGTTGTATAAAACTAGATGTACCGCATAGCGGTACAAAATATGACCGCCGGTCAGTCCTGTACATCCGTTCCGCGAAAATAAATCACACTTCAATTTGTCTCCATATTTTACTCCATCCCCCACTCTTGAAACTTTTGTGTATGCTTGTTTGGCATGCCTGAGTGTGTGTGTGCGGCTGCACAGAAAGTAGCCTACTGGTGCTGAAAAGGTGAATAGATTGTAGAATAGCCAAAGAAGATGTAGCATTGTTATAAAACCTTTAAAATCTCTAAACAATCACAAGTAGGGCAGTTCATCACAGTTCATCCATTGCAACTGGATTGATGAAAGGTCACTTACACCTGTAGGCTACATTGTATTTGGGAAAAGCAAAAGGTATCAGCATAATGTTATTTATTTATTGATTTATTTATAAACAAAAACATCTCTGTCAGTTCCATGCCGTTTTCAACAGCTATCAAAAACAAAGGTCATTTTTGGATGGATGGATTTTTTTGTGAATGTTTCTTCTTCTACATAAGATTTTAGTCATCTTTAGTTCATGTAATACTTTATTGTCAATGCACAAATTAAGTAACAGTAGTCTGAAACGTTATTGTTAATGCACAAATTAAGTAACAGTGGTATGAAACGAAATGCTGTTTTACATCTAGTGGTGCAAATAACTGACATGTCCAAATGGGCCTTGATGAAATGCGTCGCTAGACTGTTCATACACTTTTCAACGGGCCAAAGTTGAAGAGCTGTTGTCCGTTATTGTTCGTGCAAATATAGGCTGATTCATGTTCCCTTGCATTATGTAACTGAGGTCCATGGCTAGTCTGGCTTTCACCAGACCAAGCTCAATCTTTTAAGAAATCAAAAAATAAATAGCGGGCAGATCAGGCTGGGTTCACCAAGCCTAGTCCATAGGCACCCGATATTGTTCACGCTCTGGCTATTCTAAATGCAAAAATGCATCAGGGAGTTATGACAAAACTGTAACTAACAAACTAGATCCTAATAGAAAGCTGTTAGCTTCCCTAAGCTACAGGTAGGCTTATAAGGTAGACCTATTTACAACAAAAATTGTCAATAGGCTATGATGGCGACACAAATAAAATCTCCTTTGGAAACCAATGGCTTAGGCCTACGCCTTACAGTATCAAGCGGACTTAAACTGCCATATCGTGGCGAAAAGTTGTAATAAAATTCACGCAGCTCCATGAGTCAAGGAAAGCGCGAATGAAGTAGCCACTTCTAAATGGGACCCACTACACAGTAGCTTAAGGTGTGTTGCTAAAGCAGCCATAATGAAATTAAGGTGTCATTGTTTGGATACTTCACACACACGTGCTTTTTAATTTCACAGACTACAACTACCAAGCTGGAATCAAAGCACATCGATTCCCCTCTCACACCCTGCACGCACTTAAAACAAAATAAACAGGCGTCTCAGTCTCACGCATGTATAGGCAAAACTGTATCAGACCGGTGTAACGTTGGTAAATCTTCCATTGCACAGAATGATTTTTGTAGCACGTGCAACAAATGACAGTCGAAAGATACAATTACAGTGCTGCTATCAATTTGCTTGGTATAACCGCATTTATAGTTTTCTACAAATGCAATCAATCAAATTGGCCTCCATCACTCAACCAACGCTAATGGTAACATTACCTAGGTCCTTATTGATATTATAAGATTAACGTACCTGCAGTAATAACCAAGCATGTCCGATAAACATCCTCAGATCACCCCTATATGACCGCTTCGCTAGCGGCGGTCATAATTATCCTATGGGTTGTAGACATCATGATGAGAGAACGAGATTGAAACTGTAAAGCATGTATTCATATAACCTTAATCATAATCAAGTAATACACTGAAGTTATTCATAACCATAATACTCTTATAACATTTTAAATAACAAGTTTAACTAATACTATTAACATACTGAAGCTATTCTACCAGAATTCCCCCTACGTGCGCTTTGTATCCCTATGTCTCTGTTTGCTGCCCTGTGTCTCATTTTGTTGCACTGTGTCTCATGCTGCCTTAGCCTAGGCCTTTTGAAGAAACCAAAGTCGGCCTTGAAGCTGCAAGATAACATGTACACAGGGCGAGCTCTACTCATAACAACCAGTAGGAGAGTGCAGGGGGGCGAACAATATTTTGGCCTCCATCACTCAACCAACGCTAATGGTAACATTACCTAGGTCCTTATTGATATTATAAGATTAACGTACCTGCAGTAATAACCAAGCATGTCCGATAAACATCCTCAGATTTATTTCGGCTTCAAGAAGAAATGGGAATTACATTTCATGTGAACATCATCCTATCCTTATTAGACGTTCTCTGCGGTAAACTATAGTCCTTGTAGGAAGCGTCCATTGTTATTCCAACTCACGTTTAACTTCCAACAAAATTACGTCTCACTGCAACGATGCGCCATCTAGTGGACAAACGACTACTTATCGCCAATACTGGAAATGCAGCCATGATGATGATGATGAATATTTATTTTGGCTTTCTTTTAATCCTACTGAATTTGTAATTATGTATCAGCCGTTCTAATATCGATAGTATGTGGGTGCCTGTGTGTGTGTGCATGTGTATATGTGTGCACCGCCATCTACAGGCCAATGAGTGTACAGTCACTAAATGTACACATAATCTAATTTTTTTAAGACCCCCCCCATGGATGAAATTCTACAAAACTTGGCATACCCCCAGAGAATGCCAGGTCAATCATACACATAACATTTGGTGCAGTTCTGAACATCTTAACTGAAGATAGGGGCGATTAAAGCAGAATAATATTGCATTTTCATTTTTTACCGGGGGGGTGCAAATCACAAATGAGTGATTATGGGCCAGATTGCTGTGGGCCCTTGAGACCAACATACCATAAAAGATTCTTCATCCTCGGTGCCACGGTTCAGGTAGTTATTTAGGAAAAACTGCTTTTTTTGCGGTTCGGGGGGCCCAGCACGGGGGGGGAGTGGACCCCTAGCCTCGTGAGACCATCCTGATCTCGCGAGCTTCAGGGTTTCACTCGCAGATCAGTCTGGATACTTTCCGTTAAAGAAAATTTGGAGCAGTTCACCAAACGAACGTCCAATCAGCGTTGGCTTTGAGGCGGGTTGAGGTGTGACGCAACGAACAACATGACGCATCCACAGAGATGAGCATAGCTATCGCGCAAGTTTTATTCAAATTAGAAAGTATTCCTGGGTAAACTGTGAAGCTATGAGTCTCAGCCATGCAGCTGGGAGGAATGAACGACACAGACATCCTCCACGGCTGATTCCAGTTCATAATGGAGGAATATACTATCTTCAGAAGTGTAGGGCCTACCGTGAAAACTTGATGGGAATTGTCGTTGATTAGGTTCATAAATGGTAAGTTAAAACATCTTAACGTTTGTCACGTTACCTAACTTAATTGTATGTTAAACGGCATTAGAAGAATACTTTGTTCATCTAATTGGTTGATTTGGCCCGTCGATAACCAACAAAGGTGGTGATAGACAGATGGTTTATCCAATCAGCTAACCAGTATGTCCGCCCCTTCCCAAAAGTTCTTCAATGAAAAGTTCCCAGATGGATATGCGGAGCAAATCCATCTGGCGGAGTCAGGTTAGTGGACCCCGGGGACGAAACGAAATTTTTCCGTAAAAGTCTAGTGGGGCTACATACCCACCAAATTTCATGTGCCCCGGTGGTTCGGTGTCCCGGGTATCGTTGACCAAAAATTCAGGAAGTAGATGAAGAAAAAAAAAAAAAAAAAAAAACTTTGACAATCCCTATATGACCGCTTCGCTAGCGGCGGTCATAATTATCCTATGGGTTGTAGACATCATGATGAGAGAACGAGATTGAAACTGTAAAGCATGTATTCATATAACCTTAATCATAATCAAGTAATACACTGAAGTTATTCATAACCATAATACTCTTATAACATTTTAAATAACAAGTTTAACTAATACTATTAACATACTGAAGCTATTCTACCAGAATTCCCCCTACGTGCGCTTTGTATCCCTATGTCTCTGTTTGCTGCCCTGTGTCTCATTTTGTTGCACTGTGTCTCATGCTGCCTTAGCCTAGGCCTTTTGAAGAAACCAAAGTCGGCCTTGAAGCTGCAAGATAACATGTACACAGGGCGAGCTCTACTCATAACAACCAGTAGGAGAGTGCAGGGGGGCGAACAATATTTAACCCATGCACAATATATGACCTGTGATCACTCTATACTGTACACCCCTGAACTTTCCGTAAACTTAAGGTGAAAAGTTCGTTCGCGGTAGTGTTGTGTCAGCATTTTGGAGGGGTATAAGTAAGAGAGTTCTACCTTTGTTCGGGAGTGCGATCGTACGATCCACTCAGGCTTTGCGCTATGTAGTCATTAAAGGAATTTTTGCACGGAACTCTGCCGGACTTTTGCGCCTTCATTTTGGGAGAAGTTTTTGACTTCAGCACTTATAATGGTGTATTTTTGTTACGTTGTAGGCAAGATGTTTGGACTTAATTTCTGGCCCGAGTCTGAATATCTGCCATGACATGATCTTACATAAGAGTAATTTTACAGTGTGTCTCCTGGATAACATAGGTACACCTGGTCATTTTTTCAGAATTCTTTGAGACCTAAGTGCGTGGGCCCTGGTTGAATTGACGTGGAAAGACCCTACACTTTAGGGGCATCTTTAAAATTAAAATGTAGTCTTTTTTGTACTGACCTCTATGTGACAAATTGTTACAGGTAGGTGTTGTAGGTAACATTTCCTTCAAATGGAGCTATTTTACATTCACCTATTATACAGTCACTGATATGACATCACTCCCCTACACACAGTCCATGTTGTATGAAATCACCATTTGCTGTATGATAACCAGCTAAATTGTGTTCTAAGTCTAACATAACAACCATAAAGATAACAAACTGTTGTACAAGTTCAAGGAACATTGTCCGTATTTTATGACGGTCTTTCTAAGGAAACAATCCTGGAACCTGAAATGAAACTAAAGCACACCATAGGACATACCTTTATCCTGCCCCAGTACACCCAGCCGATTCAGTATATAAGCACGTTTGAACTACACGATAATCACATCTGTCTCTTTGGTAAAGATCTGTTTCATTCATCCACAAAGTAGACTTTGACACAGCATAAGAGGTAAGCATTCATTCACCTTAACGTTGGTAGAGGACAGGTTGCACTGTATTTATCAGCATGTATGTATGTATAGAGTATTAATGCTGTGCAAGTCAGTCATCACAAAAATGAAAACAGTAAGGGTTGAAAAGAAAGTTCTAACAAATCCATGTGAACATCCATGTAAAAGTTGAACAAATGTTAAGAGACAACTACTAATAGAATAATTGATAAAAATTGAATAAATATAAATAAGTTATGACATTTGCGCAATGCAGTTGCATGAAAACCCATGTCTCCATATTTTGTCTGATTAGTTCCTAGGATCTCTAGGATGTGGGAAGAAGATGATTTTCAAGAGGGCCACCTGACAAGGCTCCAGAGCCGTGCTACACCAGCTAATGGAGGTGTCTACATCATGTACCACGGCACATCAAGAATGGCTGCAGCCAGCATTCTGAAGACAGGCTTCAGGCCATCCAGTAAAGGCATGCTGGGGCCAGGGGTCTACCTAAGCCGGGATCTGCAGAAGGTCATCAAGTACCCTTTGGGACTGTCTGATCATGAGAGGATTATTCTGAAGGTAAGGGTTGACGTCGGAAAAGTGATAGCTATCACCCACCAACCCCACCCCAAGCAGTATACCTGGCATGCCGATGGGTATGACACGGCGTGGTGCCCTCCGAACTGTGGTATGGTCCCCAGTGGTCAGGAGGAGGACTGCGTGTGGGATCCCAAACGAGTCAAAGTGCTTGATGTGTTTTCTCCAAAATATCGACCTAATAAATTGTGGGCCGAAGAAGATTTGGATATATCAGCAAAGCCTAAACTGGAGAGCCTCAAGGCACCAGATGATGGCCATTACTACACCATGTACCACGGCACATCAACAGAAGCTGCAGACATCATTATGAAGACAGGCTTCAAGCCATCCAGTGATGGTATGCTGGGGCGTGGGGTCTACCTCAGCCGGGATCTGCAGAAGGCCAGCAGGTACCCTCCGGATCTGCCTGTGGATGAGAGGGTTGTCCTGAAGGTGACATTAAATGTCGGCAAGGTGATAAAGATCGACTACCAAGGTCATCCCAAGCAGAAGACCTGGCGTAATTATGGATATGACACAGCCTGGTGTCCTCCAAAGTGTGGTATGACCAAGAGTGGTCTGGAAGAGGACTGCGTGTGGGATCCCAGTCGAATCAAATTCCGTCGTGCTATTCTACCAAACCTGGATTATCTTTTGAGCTTGTGAAGCTGCAACATGCTTCCAGCTTCCATCACTGATTTTTGTTTTTGACATTCCATAACATTGCTGTAAATGTGTTTTGAAAAGCATGTTTCACACAAGTTATACATGTAATACATTCTCATCCTTCATTACCTGGTAAAATTGTTTTTGTCATTGCTCCATTTGATATACAGAAAGCTATTAGAATGTGATCCTTTTATTTTATTTCTCTACATCCTATATACTGTAATATACACATCCAATATACAATCCTGTGCCAGCACTGATGGTTATTTATAAGGCTTCATGGTGTAAGACAATGAGACAGTATGGACCATCATTATGTCAACAATAGGTTCTGAGCCAACGAAAGACTAATAACACATATTGCCGGTCAGAGCAGAAGTCAGTTTATACCAACTAGAGTGAGGAAATAAATTAACTAGGGCTGTCAAAATAACTGATTAAATTTAAATAATTAATTAATTTGAGAAAAAATAACTGATTAAAAAAAATAACGCAGATTAATCGATTCTGTATGACCTTTGACCCCGAGCCATTGCAGTCAGTTACCATTACTGTAAAATGAAGGAGGGAGAAGAAAATGTGCTGCCTAGATCATTGATTGGAACATTTACTTCTCAAAAACGGCTTGATGGTGTTGATAAAAATAAAGTGTTGATTAAAATATTAAAATAAAGTCCTCTGCAATGTATGTGAAAAAAAAAAAAAAATTTCCTCAGCATATTAGGTCATATCATAGATTATTATGGCCATTGTTAAAATAATAATAAAAGAGTTTTTGAACTTTAATGTCACTAATGCTGATTATTCAATGATTCATTTGAATTTAAATATTTAAAATACTTTCACAGCAAAAAGCATATATGCGATTAATTTAGATTAATTAATCACAGAGTATCTAATTAATTAGATTATTTTTTTTAATCGATTGACAGCCCTAAAATTAACAAAGCTGAATTATGATCAATATGTGACTTTTAAAAATGACAATCTACCAAAGTGTCTCCTTTTCCACTAAATGGAAATTTAGATAATGTGAACTAAGATATTTTCTACATTGTATACATGTATACACATGCACGCACACACACACACACACACACACACACACACTGAAAACAGCACCTAATCTTTTGGTCCTTATCAGGTATTATCAAAATCAAAACTGATTAGCCTTTATACTCACTGACTGGCTGACTGGCATCATGTTGCCAAATGACTGAGTGGTTTGGTGTACTTTTTTTAAACTACTGTAGTTCAAGGCATACAACAGTGCATGCTATCAGAGTGATAGGACTAAATAACTTTCACATATAGATTTAAAGGAGTGGATTGAGGTGTCATTCTTTATAGTGACGGGCACAAATATTTATGCCTACAATTCACACAGAAAATGTCACTATTCAAAACTTTGACAAACACTCACACTGTGGATCTGTGTCTGTGCTTACAGCAACAGGAGTGTTTTTTTTTTTTTTTTTAAGGGTCCAACAAATTGAGCGTCACTCCTGCTGACTACTGAAATATTTTGGAGGGGCTTTAAACCAACATCTTTGGTATTTTAGTGACTGTCTGACCAAGATTATGATAGAATTACAGATATGTAGCAGGAGACCAAAAAATGTATAAAGTCACTGTGAAGTGAGAGGGAGAGTCAGTGTAAAGAAATACTGTGTGAATACCATTTCTTCTACACCAGGGGGCAGTGTGATTTATAAGCATATTTTAACTCATTGAATGCCAAGCTGTTTTCGGGAGCTTTGTCCTAGAGTGCCAGCAATCTAGACCATTGTTGATGATTTTTGTACAGCCACAGCATATTCTGTGTTATAGCTATGAACACATACAATAGCTTGATTAAAAGGTGAGACTTTAAGCTCTCGGTGGGTGCAAACCATGTATTTCTACACGCCTCTGTTCCTGAGAAATCCCAAGCTAAATAGTGGCTAGTTTTCATCAAAATCGCTGTTTTTTTCTAGAAATGGAGATATAACGTCTTTCATGAAATATGAAGTGTTACTTACTTGTGTAAACGAGACCTGGCGAGACTGCCACCTAGTGATAGACCCACGAAAATGGCCTGGTTTTGACCTGACGTGCATGCGTCAGTGATTCGACCCAAAGCGGCAACGTGAGTTATGATAAAATGTCCAGATAAAATGTCCAGATTGTGCGTTTTCATGAGTTTTACGATCGTCATATATTTCATTTCCATTCATCACAGAGTTCCCAAAATCACATATAAGGTGTGCTAGAGTGTCTAGTTTCGTAATTTTAAAAAAAAAGCTAAAAACGTAATATTATGTTTTTGGCACTCAACGCATTTGGCACTCAATGAGTTAAGGGCCTCATGGACTTATTTTCCAAAAGATTTCCCGATTCCTAAATGTGTAAAGTAGTTTTAGGGATGTAAAGAAAAATGCTCAACGGGAGTTGTGCATTTTTCTTCACATCCCTAAAACTACTACAACTAGGTTGATATTCCATAACATAGGTGTAAATATGTTCTGAAAAGCATGTTATACACATAAACATTTAAAGGGATATTCGTCCATTTGGAAAATTACAGTCATTTCCCACCTCCCCTTGAGTTAAACAATTGATTTTTACCTTTCTCCGGTTCATCCAGCCATTCTCTAAGTCTGGCGATACCACTTTTAGCTCCAGCCTAGCATAGATCATTGAGTCGAATTAGTCCATTAGCTTCTTGCCTGCTAGCATCACATTTAAAAGTGACTAAGATTTCCAGGAATTTTCCTATTTAAAACTTGTCTCCTCTCAAGTTAGAAAGTGTAGTAAGACCAACGGAAAATGAAATGTGACGATTTTCTAGGCTGATTTGACATGGAACTATATTCTCATTCCAGCGTAATAATCGAGGAACACCATGGGCACAGCAGCATAATGATATCATGCAGCACCTGAAAATATTCCCTGTAGACTAACTTCCAGCAACAAGGTTGAGCTGCAGCAGACAAATCAGTTAGTGACTGGATTATTATGCCTGAATGAGAGTATAGTTCCATGTCAAATCAGCCTAGAAAATTAAAAATTGACAATGAGTGTAATTCCCCAAATGGTGGAATATCCCTTTAATACATTTTTATTTCATTATCTGGATAAAGTGTCCAAGTTGCTCCATTGGATATACATCAAAAGCTATTGAAACACAATCCATTTATTTTATTTCTACAGGGTATAGTATATACTATAATAGTCCAATGCAACTTCTACAATTCTGTGCCGGTGTTCCAGTTTAGATGGTGAGCAGGTTAACTTGTGATATTTGCATAAAATCCGTGATTATTCAACAAGACCCTGCCTACAACACTTTGCTCTGCTTCCGCCCTTCCAGTGCTGGAGATTCACAATTTCACAAGCCTGCAGTGCACGACAGAATATGAAGCAAAATCTTGCCGAAAACATGCGGGAATCGCTATGTAGCCTATAATGCATGTCTGCTTAAGCATCCACACAAAATGTTGTGCAAACAGGAAATGTGTCAAAGTAAATCAGCGAAGGTTTTGTTGGGATTCGAACATGAGTCTCACTGAGGCAAAATGTTCTAGGCAGTAAGCACCATCACCACTACACCACAGAGAGCAACGCTTGTTATTAGTCTATTAGACTAGTCTACTAGCTTACTAGCTATCCTGATGTCCATGTTAACTGGTGATAGCCTATGAGCAAACACAGCGAATGCATGCCTTGAATAATGCAGATGAATTTTGCCTCAGTAATTTTGCGTCACAAACAGTAACAAATTACCCCATCAGACGTTGCTCGTTTTTTGTGCAGAAAGCAAAAATTATGAAGATCACTTGGGCCTCGAACTGCTCACTAAAATAGCAAGCTAGCAGCAATAGTCCATGCTGCTAACCAATTACACCACTGGTTATTTTATATCTATGCAATAGCATGGTGTTCCTATTAAATGAATGTAGGTCTATGTTGTCTTGTGACAGCTTATTTGTCAATTGATCAAGATATTCATTATAGCAAACATCTAGGCTAAGTGAATGTTTTGCAACAGGCTGCTGAACGAGCAGTAAGTAGGCTAAACTATTTTCTAATTTAGGCTATGTGGGAATCTGAAACAGCAACATCCGTCATCAAACTCTCTAGCTACATCAAAGTTTTGTAATATATGCTACCATGATAACCATTTTGTGTCGTCAAATTAGGACCAACAAATTAAATAATATTTAACTCTGAGAAAATAAGTTTCATGTGTTCACTTCAAATCATTAGACAGCTCACAGCATAACTTCACCGAGACATGACACTAAGTTATGATAATTTTTGCACATGACTGACATATTTCATATTATTAACCCCCAAAACGGAATAAAGTGTTAGTGGGACATGCCAGTTTGTTGTACATCAGTTAGGTTTTGGTATGTGAGGCAAAGATGAACCTATTTTGTTGTTTTGAGGCTTGCATATGCCCATGTTAAATTGTGATGGCACCAGTTAACATGGGCGTATATTTCTCACTTATGTTAACCGGTGTTAACTTTCACTAACAGTTCAATATATACATAGAAATCTGGTATCAATTTCAGTGGCTCTTAGTGTAGTGGTATAGACGATGTAGAAGCTAATCCAATCAACTTTCTTGTCCATGCGTGGTTCGAATCCCAGCTAGATCGCTAGTTTTATTTTTTTCCATTCATTCAGTATGCGTCATATTTGTGGATAATGCTTAAACGGACATGTATTAGACATACACTGGTGATGTTTTCAGCGATATCCGTTATATTGTCTCACTTGCAAACACTTCGTGAAAATGTAGCCTAATATAAACCTGCACTATCAGAGGCAGAGCAGATTAAGAAGTAGGCAGGGTCTTGTTGAATATTCACTGATTTTATGCAAATATCACCAGTTAAACTGCTCACCATCTAAACTGGAACACCGGCACTGATAGCTGTATTCTGTATTTGGGGCAGCCGTGGCCCACTGGTTAGCACTCTGGACTTGTAACCGGATGGTTGCCGGTTTGAGCCCCGACCAGTGGGCCGCGGCTGAAGTGCCCTTGAGCAAGGCACCTAACCCCTCACTGCTCCCCGAGCGCCGCCATTGTAGCAGGCAGCTCACTGCGCCGGGATTAGTGTGTGCTTCACCTCACTGTGTGTTCACTGTGTGCTGTTTGTGTTTCACTAATTCACGATTGGGTTAAATGCAGAGACCAAATTTCCCTCACGGGATCAAAAAAGTATATATACTTAAATACGTATACTTATTCCAAAGGCTTCATGGCTCCGGACCCACAGACTCACAGACTTTGCTGCGTGTTCTTGCGTAATTCTTAAGGGCTTAGGGCTGTCCCAATGTCGCATTTCAAAGGGTGTGAGGGTTTGATATATATGTGACACATATGTTAAGGAAAAATCACACAGCATTTGTGAATCAAAATGTTTCAGACGAATAAAACACATGATAACCTTTAACATCAACAGAAAACATGCAGGGAAATGACTGGCTTTTTGCCCTACATCATATAAGATCAGCAATTAGATAAATGACAAATAAAGAAAGATAGGCCTAAATAAAAGCCTGGGTTGTTGTACACCTAACACATAGACACCCAGACAGGATCTGAATATTGTAGCTTTGTTTATTTATTTAACCATAAATGCTTGTTAAAGTTAGTGTAATCAAACTGTGGTGTGAACATTATGGCATTGCATGATGATGATACTGACAAGAACATTTGATCTTTGTTCAGGTAGACATCAAAAACCAGATAATCAGCATGTTATCATATTCAAGGAAGTTGTATAACCTGGACCCTGATATGAAACTAAAACATGACTCAGGACTAATGGTAGAGAAAAATAAGAACATACTGTATATTCAAGCACGGTAATGTTGAGGTTTTTAAACTTTACTTGAGTTTTTTCACTTTAAGTTACTTTATAATTCCAGATGTGATGAAACATATGTGTGCATCAAACCCTATAACTGCTATAAGCACTTGTACTTCAGTAGGATTCACAGAACATTTCCTTCTAACGGAGTTATTTTACATTCACCTATTTTACATTTACTGATATCACTCCCCTGCACACAGATCATGTAGCTGTATGATAACCAGTCAAACACAATGGTGGACTACTAAAATAACAAACTGTTGTAAATGTTCAAGTGAATCACAAGAACCTGATAATCAGCATTCTATAGGTTTTCTAAGGAAACGATCCTGGAACCTGAAATGAAACCAAAGCACACTATAGGGCACACCTTTATCCTGCCCCAGTACACCTAGCCGATTTTGTACATGAGCACCTTTGAACTGTCCTAAAGGCGACGGTAAATGTCGGCAAGGTGATAAAGATCGACTGCCAATCGACTATCAAAATCAGAAGGCCCCAATGTGGAAAATATCATGCCACAGACACAAGTTAATAAACTCTAGTGTTGGAACAGTGAGGAACTGTCAGATGGGCAATATGGCAAATAGCCAGTCTATCACTCCAAACATTCAGCAATATGAATATATCCCATCCACAGAAGCGCTATGGCCATTTTTAGACTTTTATGAAATATAGTGGACAATATAAGTAGAAGTCAAGCATTATTACTGACTTATTTCTGTGGCATCGCAAAATCATTTAATGTGATTGATACAAACATACTGCAATGTTACTGCTTAACTTTGGAAATAGATAAAAGTCCTCCTCAAACAACTCCCTCCTTACCAACACAACTCTTTTGATCCCTTGAGGGAAATTTGGTCTCTGAATTTATCCCATCCCTGAATTAGTGAAACACACAGAGCACACAGTGAGGTGAAGCACACACTAACCCGGAGCAGTGAGCTGCCTGCTACAGTGGCGCTCGGGGAACAGTGAGGGGTTAGGTGCCTTGCTCAAGGGCAATTCAGCTGTGGATGTGGGCATTGGAGAGCAGTGCTCAACCACTTCCCCTGACCACAATATTCTACTGGTCGGGGATCGAACCAGGTTTCAAGCCCGAAGCCCTAACCAGTAGGCCCACAACTGCCCCATTGCCGTAAACTGGACCAGGTTTAATAGAGACACCTTGTGTTTCTGCCCGCTACAACCAATAAAAGCCATCTGCATGTTCTCATTCAGTTGAGAGTCCACTCTGATGAGAATTTTTGCATTTGGGACCATTTGAACCACAGCAAAGATCTTCATAGACCCCTTAGAAGGTGAATATCTCTTCATTAATATATATGAATAGCTCTGGGACAACTCTAAGACATGATATGGACCAATTCAATTCAATTCAAAGCACTTTATTTGTCCTCAAAGGGCAATTTAAAAGGCATTACAGTAGCTTATTCAATATTCAATATTCAAGGGACAAGGGACACAATCAACAACATAACCAGCACGCATACTATACGATCAACTAATACACATTTCACAGGCACACTGGACTATCACACAATACACACCACATATCATCATTCATCACAAAGTAGTAGTTATAAAAATGTTAAAAGTTCTTAAAGTGCTTCCTTAGTGCTTCAATTAAGAAAAAGTGCATATAGAGGCTATTACAATCATGTGAGTCGGTTATCATTCACAAGCTGGACAGCCCTCGGGATGAAGGTTGCCTTTCTCCTCTGTGTCCGGCAAAGCGGACAGCGGAGTCTGCGTCCTGAGGGGAGCCACTCAAACTCAGGAAATTCAGTGCTACAGTCTGTTGATCACATAGGGCAGTGAGAGTTCGGACGGGCTGCTCAATGATTTTTGAGCAGACCTTAACCACATTCAGCAGGCGGTTTCTGTTTTGCAGGGTGATGGAGTGGAACCAGCTAGTGAAAGAGAAAGTTATTACATTTTCAATGAAAGCATAGTAGAATGTGGTGTGAATGTCTTTGTTAATCCCAAATGACTTCAGCTTCCTGAGTACGTACTGTCTCTGATGGCACTTTTTAAGAATTTCCTCTGTGTTAGAAGAAAACCTTAGCAGGTCGTCGAAGGCTGTTCCCAGGTATTTGTATACCTCCACTATCTCCACTGGTTCCTGCTGGATGATAGTGGTGACTGCCTCAGCCAACTGTCTCTGTTTGGGTGAGAAGGTTACAATCATGTCCTTGGTTTTGTTATGTTCAGCTATTTGATAGTAACTACAACAGTTTGATTTACAGTTAAACTAGGTAAACAGGGTTAAGTACACCTTTCCTTTGTGAATAGAATCATGTCTGACTAAAGCATCAGGAAAGCATGCACCACCACAATTCCACTTCTTTGCTTTGTATTGAAATAAGCATCCATATACATTACATATGTATAGATACATACATACATACCTTTAGGTCTCTCTGAAAGTGAAAGATATCCTCAAAGTATAAGTGAAGGTAGGCAGGGTGAAATGGCATAGGCCTACTATTACTGCTGTGCGTCCTCCAAACTGTGCCCTCCTGTGGTCGTAAGTGAAAAACTGTAAATGTATAGTAACTGCTTTGGTGTCAAGAGTGACCTGGAAGACACCTCTGAAGAGGAGTAGGACTTTTAAAATCACCATCATTGATTAATGTTACTCACTAAAATGTGAGTTTCAGTGGGATTTAGAATTGTCATTGCCTTCTGCTATTTTGTCAGAGCTAACCTAAATGTAGGTCCTAATAGACTGTAATTGTTCCCAAAAGGCCTTGATTAAAAACAGGTTATGTACAATGTAAAAGTTGTAATTTAGTTCAGTTGACTCTTAGGTTTTTGTGCCTTTCTTTAACATCTGTTCTACATGACTCGGCATGGCAAATTCTGAGGGAATGTTTTAAAGAAACTTTGGAATTCTCAGGGAATGTTTTAAAGTCAAGGGTGGAGCATTAGAACAAGCAATATGTTCCAGAGTTAAGAGTTTTAATTTAGAAAACAGCATCTAATCTTAGAGGAATTCTGACAGTTCTTCCAAAGATAATGTCATTTTTCTACATCAAGAGGTAATGTAAAAACAAGAAAAGGTCATTGGTAAAAAAAAGTATAAAAACTGTCATCAAATCAGGAGCCCGCTCCATGGAAAATATTCCAGATAATAATTCTCAGATGATAACACATATAAGAAGAACTAAACACTAGTTTGGGAGTGTGAAGAACTGTCATAGAAGCAATATGTTCAAACAACTTTAATATTAGGATGAGGCCAAGCTAACCCATACCATTAAGTCATCTTGATGAGGCCTGAGAGTAACATAAGCTCATTAATTGAATAGATTCAAATTAATGCAAATGTGAAGCTGATTTTTTATCCATTTTATCTATAAATCTGTTCAAACGAATACAATAGGATTACAACTAAGGTCCTCTCCTAAAAAGTCTTACTTACACCACACCCTCAACACTTAAGCACACAAACGTTTCCTACACTGCCTACACAGGAAGCCAACCACCTTCCCCAAATTTGCTTAAGGAAAATAACCGGTTTATTTGTACCATGAAACGAAACCAAAACGACAAACACAGACACTTCTACTGCATACGCCTCCTACAACCAATAAAAGGCCTCTGCAAATTTTCATATCGTTAAAAGCGCTCTCTGACAAGAACACATTTGGATCTATTTTTTACTCAATCAAAGCAAAGATCTTTAGACCACTTCAGAGGTGAATATGTCTTTATTTATATTTTCAAGAAATTTTACACCTATGATAGTGAAATAATAATGGACAGCAGAAGTACCTTTAAAAGTGAAAAAATATATAATCTACCAGTTTAATTGAACAAATATAAAGGGGTTTTGTCAAAATATGTTTACACAATTTCACTTTTGTTATGTTATGTTCAGTTCATTATGCTATATTCAAAATGGATGAATTTAGTCATCAGTTTACAATGAGAGTGAATATATTTTCATTGGTATATCGTGGGCAGTTGGCTGAAATACTAAGAGGAACTAGAGAAAGATAGGTGGCGTAGGTAACCTTCCCTTCTGTAGATGAAACTGTTTTTCATGGTGTACATTTGCCCAATCGAAGAGCAATCTAAGGGAACTTAACATTAAATCATATAACGTTCTTATCCTCATAGCCATACACGTAAATTATGAAATCTATACCCATGTCGAAGTTGCACATTAATTAAATGATAAAAATTAAGTAATAAATCAATGTATTGCTTTTCATTCTTTAATACTTTAATACATGTGTTGAAAGACACATTTTGCATGGCTCACAAGGATAGGAGGCCTACAAGGCATATTCCATGTCAAAGCCTTTTTAACAACTTGTTAAATGTTTTGTTTATATGAACATATTTCATTTCGACTAAAATTTTGTCATTTTATATCAATATCTTTAATTGTTTAAATAAATTCAGTTTTTTATCCATAGGGCTTGAGTCGAGATGTGGGCAGAAAATGACTTTCCTCCATCAGGTCAGCCTCGCCTCGACAGTTTTGTTGCACCAGGTGATAATAAAGTTTACACCATGTACCATGGCACATCATGGCAGGCTGCAGTTGCTATTAAGAACACAGGCTTCAGGCAGTCCAGTGGGGGTATGCTGGGACGTGGAGTCTACCTCAGCAGGGATCTGCAGAAGGCCAGCCGGTATCCTCTGGAGCTGCCTGAGTCACAGAGAGTCGTCCTCAGAGTAAGGGTGAATGTAGGCAAGGTTAAAAAAATAGATCACCAAGGACACCCCCTGCAGAAGACCTGGCATGACGAGGGGTATGATACCGCCTGGTGCCCTCCGGGCTGTGGCATGGTGCCAAGTGGTCTGGAGGAGGACTGCGTGTGGGATCCCAGTCGCATCACCATTATGGATGCCATTCACCCAAAGCTGGGATCAGGTGTCGGCACGTGTGGAGGAGCATCTTCAGGCTACTACCGCTGAGAGTTCATTGTTATACACAATTCTGTATGAATTTCAATTCTTCCAATATACAATAAGCAAGTCATTACTTTTAATAAACTTATTTACATACACATATTCAGTGAATGTAATTTGTGCTCAGGGTATACAGTAGCCTATGTCAGAAAATAATATTATATAGAAAAGGCTTTTCCTATACACTCATGTATTTCCGGTGAAGTGCTAACAGTGCTGTAATGGCATCCTCTGTTATATTCTGCTCCTTACATCTTCACTCCAACACTGAATATCTTGTTTGCCCATTAATAAGAAGTTTAATTTGCATAAATCCTTCTATATTGTAACATGCTGATTCCGTACCCAACCAAGTCCGTGTAAACAGTTCAAACCCAACTGGCTCCACCGGAAACAAACCAGTGCACAGAGATCCTTTCATGCATGTATAGTCTATGGGTATTAGCCATAGACAGGTATTATCCTTATTCACGCGGCGACCATTGTGTAAACCAAAAGGAGGCTAAGGGGTATGGGTACACTGACTATATCATTAATGCGTTTTTGCCACCTACTGGCGAATCCATGGAACACAACAATCCTATGATTTGTGTACTGTGTAGCCTCGTTCTGGTTTATCAATTTATCAAAGGCGAATCAATTTGAAAAGTTGCTGTCAACAAGTTATGCATTACTTCATGAAAAAGGCTTCGTAAGACACAAAGGTTGAATCTGTTTGCTCCTGCATGTTTGACATATTGTCAATTAAATGCATCTCAAGTTGTGGTTATATTAGATAGTGCAGTGGGTAACTACAGCAGTCTGACTTTTTCAGTAAAGATTTTTTTTTTCCACATCAAGGGGTAGTGGAAAAACAAGAAAAGGAGATTAATACAACTATTATAATAAAAATATTCCCTCTCCATGCAAAATATGGCCTCAGATGATCACAGATATAAGGAGGAGTAAATACTACAGTAGTTTGGGAATGTGAAAAACTGTCAGACAAGCAAATATGTCAAAACACCACTAGCATAGAACACAAAAGTGTTCCTGACACTTTAAAACCAGGCTAACCCATACCATTAAGTCACTTGTCATCTTGATGAGGTCTGTTCAAAAAGTCTTACTGAAACCACACCCTCAACACATAAACACATATAGGACAAAGGAAGCCAACCATCCTCCCCAAATTAGCGTAAGCAAAACTAGATGTACCGCAGAGCGGTACAAAATTTGACCACCGCCCAGTCCAGCACGTTTTCCAAAAAAAAAAAAAAATTACGCTGAAAGGCATATATGATTCTAACTGTCTCACTGAATTACATTATGCACACTCAATTCTCACTGGTATCTGCTAGACAACAAGTACCAAAACATGATTAGTTCATAGATTTCACATGTAAAATACATTTTATACAACCCCACCCCCATCTTGCCTGTTCATAATTCTGAGAAATTCTTGAATTGTGTGCATGTGCGCGTGTATATGTTGATGTTTATGTGTGTGTGGGTGGGTGGGTGGGTGTGTGTGTGTGTGTGCGCATGTGCTTGTGTGTTTGCCTGTTTATGTGCCTGTGTGTGTGCATGTGCATGCATGCGTATATATGTCTACTGTGTGAGTATGTGTCATACGTAGGATTACTGTGAATGTATGTGTGTGCGTGTCTATCTGTTTATGCACATGTGTGCATATGGAATGGGTTTACATGACCCCTGGAGGCAAACATACACAAAAAATTGGTCATCCTAGGCCCTACGGTTCTCAAGATATTCACAGAAAACTGTGTCTGCCCTACCCTCCTTTCGGGGAGGTCCAGTCCAGCAGGGGGGCTACAGATCAAAACGAAAAACGATGGTTCCATGCTATCCATGTGAGGTTACATGCCCACCAAGTTTCGTGTACCCCGGTCTTACAGTGTCCCGGGAATCCTTGACGGAAATTTGGACATGCGGGAACAAAAAAAAAATCTGACTAAACCTATATGACCGCCGCTTCGCTGCGCGGCGGCCATAATAACTGGTTTATTTTGAAACAAAACTGAAATGACACATGAAGACACTTCTAGACACTCCTGAGCATGATCAGTTATTTTTTTTTCCTTTTGGATACGTTTGGCAGCCTGCCCTAAGTACTTCCACTGTTAGCCTTTTGGCTGCAGGCGCTGAAGCCGGTCAAACTCGGTACTCCTTCTCCACATGATCAGTGTTGGAGAATGAATAAGTGCATTTATTCAAGCACATAATGTTGAGGTATTTAAACTTTATGTGACCTACAGCTAAGAATTACCAAAGCACGCAGGAAACGAGTTGAGTGATACAAAATTATATTTATTTTCCAAATCGTCAAGTGTCACCAGCAGTCTCTAGAACAAGACTAATAAAAACATTCACAATTTATTAATTCAATATTCTAAAAGTTCTGTATACATATAAGTCTTTTTAAAAAAAGCAATGATGACAATTTGGTAGGGCACTCAACATAGGCTTCAAGTTTACAGAACCTCCACAAAGATCAACCAGGACGGGGTCTCCTCACAATAAATAGTGGCACACAGGACACGAAAGAAAACAAAAGAAAGGGAATTGTATGATTTACAGCATAGCAAAATGGCCTGAGCCAAGGTAAGGTGCACTACAAGCTGAGCAAACAAGGGTGACCACCAGTGTTGGGAGTAACGCGTTACAAAAGTAATGTAATTACTGTAATATATTGCTGTTTGCGGTAACGCGGTAATGTAAGGCATTACAAAAAAAAAATTGGGTAATATTTACTCGGTACAAACTTCAGTAACGCGCGTTACAATGCAGTTTAACGCAAAATTAAGCGCTTCTTTTGTTTTGATACATATTCGCAAACACCAAGCGAGAACAACAGAGGAGAAAAAATCCGCGCAAAATAGAAGAACGTTATCTCCTGATACTGGTTGAATATGACTGTGGCTGCAGCAGACTCGCAGGCGGACTCTATTTGCGGGATGGACATAAGCCTACGCTCATTATTTTCAGCTTGTCAGAGACAAGGCTATAAAGATCTCAGCTCGCAAAATAGCACAAGTAAATTAATGAAACATCTAAAGTAGTGCCATGCTAATCTTTTTGATTCTTGATAAAACACAAACTATGCTGTTGTGCATGTCAGCTTTGGGCTGTGAACTTAAATTGAAGAGAATAAAGGGATAGAAATGCAGAAAAAGATTGTGTAGCCTGGCAGTGCCACCGCTCCCACCACGCGCATCACGCACTTTGCGTTGGGCACCCAAATGTAACCAATGAATAGTAGCTTTACTGCAAACTGCGTTTCACTCTTCATCAATAACGTTTACAATGTCAAAATGCACTAATACGATGTTACATGCAAGTTTGACACCTTTTGGGTTCTCTCAATCACCACGTAGTACTAGAATTGGTGGGTCTTCAATCATTCGTTTTCCAAGCATTTAGGCTACATGAAGCACATGATATGCTGAGTCGACTGAAACGCATTCCATTCAGATAGCTAGGTGGATACCAGGCTCATAATTCACTTGTATTCGCAAAACGAAATGTGAAGCAACATGTCATTGCATACTTCCATTTCCAAAGCAATGAAGGTAGCTTAAAACAACTTAACATTGTGCATATTATTGTTAATATTGTGCTATCAATGTAACAAACAAATAAGGCTTGTAAACAAGAGCTGGCAAAAGGGCATTATGACAACGTAAAGATCAATGCTCTTAAAGTGACAGTGCACCATTTATAAGTAAAACAGCATTTCTTCAGAAATTAATGTTTAAAAATACACAGTAATGGTCTGTAAATAATGGGCCTTTTATTTTACTTTAGGTGTCTGAGTTATCATTTAAATGTCACTCACTCAAAGCCACTCACTTAGGGCACCGTTTTGGCCACAATCTTACATACGGTTCCTTTAAGTTTTGATTTACAATATAGTAGGCTCTCTATTGATTTTAATGAGTAGGCCTAGGCCTTAAAGTTACAGTATTTATATCACAATTTACCAGACTTTGACCTTTTGTCGGTTTTTAACAAAATTCTGACTATGATTGTTCGGTAACACTTTCTATGAAGGTTGTATTTATTACGCCCTATGAATGCATTCATAATGTTTTATAAGGTGTCTAAAGCATTATAATGCTCATTATTACCATCTATATGTATTCACAAGTCGTCATAACCAACTTCATGATGCATTATGACAGCTAATTATTGAAAGTAATTGTAGGTGAATAATTACTTAATATTAATCTTAGACTGGCGAACTTCAGGAAAAACTCAGGAATCAGGTTTATTCTGTTACAAGCAGAGAGAGTACAAAAAAAGGTCTATGTAGGCCTAGCCCAGGCCAGGCCTAGGTTGGCCTGAAGCCAACTACTCTCTTCCGCTCTACATCCTTAGTCCAAGTCTAGAAAATCTGATCTCACAAACATTGCAGTTTAGTTACTTTTAAATGGTTTAAACAAAGAACAAAGTGGCGCCAAGAACAAGCCCACTTGATTGGTTCTACAGTTGGTATCAGACACACCTACTCACCCCACTTCACACCTATGAATTCTTGTCAGAATAGCATGAGGAGAGATATCTTATATATCAGAAATATCACTTATAGAATGTTCCAAACATTCTCACAATCACATCATTACAATCCTTGTAATGAGACTATCAAAATGATACCAGACATGAATACATTTACATTTCATGATACATGGATACATTATATCAAGGAAGCATCCTTTGTCTTGTGTAAGTGATAGGCCTTAAACCAGCACATTAGCATTCCATTGGGGGAGGGGATAGTGTCTTTGTTTAAAACCAAGATGGGTTACATGGCTAACTAAAAGTAGTCTTGAAGTTAAATTATTATCCATTTTAACCATACATTTTATTGCTATCAATTCCCCCTTTTCAAGTCTGAATGACTTGAAGTTCAAAATAAGATTCCATAACATGAGCCTTCTTGAACAATTTTACAATTTTTTTTTTTTATAAAGTCCATAATCAGTCCATAATCAATGTAAGTGTGTGCGTGAGCAAGGAAAGCAGCGTTCAGCATACATCCTTTCTTGCGTTTCTCTTCCGTTGAAGAAGGGTCCTCTTATGAAACTTGAATGTGTCTGCATTGTTTCAGTGTAAGTGTATGCGAGTGCAAAGGGTGTGCATGCAGGCCGCGTTCGGCGTGCACCCTTGTGTCAGTCCAAACAGTCCATGAACAATGGGCCATGAGTGTCTTTGATGATGCGGAGTGCGAGGCTGCTTTCGGCACCCCCTTTCGTTGCTTTCAGTCAGTCCGGTTTTGTTGCTTCCAGAGTCATGGCAGTTGGTTCTGCCACAGGTTCCGTTGGACCTGTGGTTCCTGAGCCTCGTCCAGTTTCGTCTCATGACATGGCCTAGCCCCGACCGCTGCTGCTGGCTGTACCTGAGCCCAGGGCAGAGTTGTCTGGTCCATCAAGCTCGTCCAGTGGCATGGCCTGGTCTCCACGGCTGCTGCTCTGGCGTGGTAGCTGAGCCTGGTTGGTGGAGCCATTCGCCATCTTGAAAGGATCGATCTTCTGATATGTTTGCTTAGTGGTAGTCGAAGACAAAGGCATGTCACACCTCCCTTTGTCCCTTTTGGCATGAAAGAGATTCTGGAGAGTGGATTCACAACAACTTTGAGAGACATTAGCATGAGTGTAAACAGAGTCAAACAGTGTCTCGTGAATGCAGATTCACAAGTCAACAACAGTATGCTAATGTATTCAGTTTCTCAATTGGAGACAGTCACACCTACAGCATGGGTCTTCTAACATAGCAGGGCTATTTATCTCCAAACAGAGACTACACATTTGCATCTATTGGCAAAAGGCCAATATAAAGAAAATAAATAAACTTTGGTTAAGTTTAGATGTTTAAAAGAAAAATAATCCACAGACTCACGTGGGTAGGGTACCCCTACATGTCTTTTAAAGAGATTTTGCATTAGAAGTGAGGGTCAGTAAAACAAAACAGTAGGCATTTAAAAAATGACCATTTGAGCAATAAAACCAATAAACTTAGATGGTATTTCAAGTCAATACCATCTATCTCCCCCTTTTTATAGTTTCTTAACTATAACAAAAAAATACAAACTAAAAACAAATAAAAGGTAATTTCAAACAGAAAGAAACTCAAGTTGTGGGTATGAATCCATTCAATTGAACATTTGCCCACATCAAACAAGGCGTAAACATGTAGCAAACATTTCCCATTGGCATACAAGCAAAAAAAAAAAAAAAAAATATGTCTTAACTTGTTAAACCCAAAAGATGTCCCTCAAATGAAAGAAAGAAAATGGTTGAAATCAACAATGGTTTCCCATTATCACTCCTCTTAGGTTCATATCTCCCCAGTGAAGTTCCTTTTGTGTCCATGGGGGAGAAGCTGGGGGGTTGGTTATAGAATACAGTGCTGCTAGAACAAAGGCAGTGAGATAAGATAGCAAAAGGTGGGAAAACTTTTGACCCAAGAAAACAAAGAAGGACTTGAAACAAAAAATGGAAACAAACACATATAATGAAATAAACAAATTTCACACACACAGGGCCGGCCCACACGCGCATTCATTCATACTGGACACACAGACACACACAGCTCCATGGAGCTGGAGGACAACTTTAAACGGGCTGCAGGAAGAATTTCCTGCTTAAAAGAACAAAAGAAGTTTAGTCAAGCCTTTTCAGTTAGCTCATATTAGCTCACAAAGACATCTAGACGCCCCTAGCGGCAGCTAGTTAGCTCAGGCGTACTTAAAAGAGGCCTAACCATGCTCTCTTGAGGTTATGCTGTTTGAGCTTATGCTGTTTGCACACTTGAAAAAGATTACGACAAAAATCCTGGATTCATCATCTGAGTGTAGATGTAGCCTAAAACAAAACACCACATCTACTCAAAAACAAAACAAGACTAGTGTTAGCTTGGATTCTAGCCGCTCATACGCTCTTGGTGATAAAAACAAAAAGGGCAGCACCAAGTTCTGTCTAATATTCTGTTTTGGTAGTGAAGGAATAAAATGTTCTGTAAACACAAAGGGGCATAAGCTACGTAGCTTGTTAGGACATGATGTCCCTAAAACCCGCGAAAAATAGATTGCACACGAACCACCGTGTTTAATACTGAGCTGCCTAGCACACTCGCTAATCTATTTACTCCTTATATCCAATAAAGAGGCACCATTGGACTTCAATCCAACACATATATAGACGCTTTACAAAATATGGATTAATTCGTCTTGTGCGACGTTTTGCCAAAATCGGGGAAGCACAAATTTATGTCCACTATTAAATTACGGTTTTGCCAAAATATTGCCAAAATCGGGGAAGCACAATTTTGTGTCCACTATTAAGTTACGGTTTTGCCAAAATGTCTACTCACTCAGAATGCCTTTTCCGATATCTTACCGCCCATTCCAAACTGTGGTTAGTAGGAACCGCCCGGATTTACAGATCCACCTTCGTTCATCACCAAAGAAGAAATGCAGATAAAAAGCGTCCTTAACTTGGGAGCTGTCACCAGAGCGATGAGAAAAAGAAAAAAAAAACAAACTGCGGCGTCTTAGAATCAGCGACAAAAGTATATTATCTCTGCGGTTGGAACCTCCATGAAAGTAATTGTAGGTGAATAATTACTTAATATTAATCTTAGACTGGCGAACTTCAGGAAAAACTCAGGAATCAGGTTTATTCTGTTACAAGCAGAGAGAGTACAAAAAAAGGTCTATGTAGGCCTAGCCCAGGCCAGGCCTAGGTTGGCCTGAAGCCAACTACTCTCTTCCGCTCTACATCCTTAGTCCAAGTCTAGAAAATCTGATCTCACAAACATTGCAGTTTAGTTACTTTTAAATGGTTTAAACAAAGAACAAAGTGGCGCCAAGAACAAGCCCACTTGATTGGTTCTACAGTTGGTATCAGACACACCTACTCACCCCACTTCACACCTATGAATTCTTGTCAGAATAGCATGAGGAGAGATATCTTATATATCAGAAATATCACTTATAGAATGTTCCAAACATTCTCACAATCACATCATTACAATCCTTGTAATGAGACTATCAAAATGATACCAGACATGAATACATTTACATTTCATGATACATGGATACATTATATCAAGGAAGCATCCTTTGTCTTGTGTAAGTGATAGGCCTTAAACCAGCACATTAGCATTCCATTGGGGGAGGGGATAGTGTCTTTGTTTAAAACCAAGATGGGTTACATGGCTAACTAAAAGTAGTCTTGAAGTTAAATTATTATCCATTTTAACCATACATTTTATTGCTATCATTATGAATGATTATAATTTTAATCTGAATAATGCATCATACATTTGTCAAGATTTGCCTACTCACTTGTCAGTTTTATGATGCATCATAACTATACTTTGCTTTGCTAAATGCGTATAGCGATGCATAAAGTTTTGACTTCTACTGTAGTCCTATATATCTATAGCTATAAGTATATGTAATAAAGTTATAATAATTTATACATCTCCCTATAGCACACAATTATAAACAGCTATGCAATATCATAAGTGTTATTTGTCAGCTCTAAGTAAAGTGACAAGAATATGACCCTATTATCCTACAATGAAATGAGAGTCTGAATTTCTCATTTCATTGTGCCTCATATTTGTTCATAACCTTATATCTATTTATAACAACACCTGATTTGCTCTACTTTACCTAAAGCTGACAAATAACACCTATGACATTAACATAGTAATTTATAATATTGTGCATATGGGGTGAAGATGCTAGACTCGGAACTTAGTTTATTGCACCCTTTAATTACTCAGTGAACTTATACAGTATATGTTAATAATAGGGTCATATTCTTGTCACTTTACTTAGAGCTGACAAATAACACTTATGATATTGCATAGCTGTTTATAATTGTGTGCTGTACGGAGATGTATAAACTATTATAACTTTATTACATATACTTATAGCTATAGATATATAGGACTAGAAGTCAAAACTCTTTATGCATCACTATACACATTTAGCAAAGCAAAGTAGTTATGATGCATCATAAAACTGACAAGTAGTAGGCAGATCTTGACATATTTATGATGCATTATTCAGATTAAAATTATAATCATTCATAATTAGCTGTCATAATGAATCATGAAGTTGGTTATGACGACTTGTGAATACATATAGATGGTAATTAATGAGCATTACAATGCTTTATAGACACCTTATAAAACATTATGAATGCATTCATAGGGCGTTATAAATACAACCTTCATAGAAAGTGTTACCTATAATGTAACAAATTACTTTGAAATGACAGTAATAAGTAATGCATAGTACATTACGATTTTGAAGTAACTTGCCCAACACTGGTGACCACGGCAAACACTTAGGGGTGAAGAGCCCTGTTTAAGATTATTACCTTCTGGGGATTAATGTAGTACCTAAAGCTTAGGTCTGAGGGTATCACAGATACTTTAAGAGTCTGCTAAATGTTCACAGTGTAAGTGTACTAAGTACAGAGTTATAGCAAATCTAATTCAACCTATACAACGAGTCATAGAACCCTATGACTCGGAGTACCAGTTTCCAGTATGGATGCGCCAAGTCAATGGGTAAACCCGTTAGTAAATCTATGAACTAATACCGCCGGGAGCATATAGACCCTATGCCCCCGGAGTAACAGTCTCCCGTATGGAAATACCGTGTGAATGCACTAAACAGCCGTCAGTAACTCTATGAACTAATACAGCCGGAAGCATAGACACTATGCCCCGGAGTAACAGTCTCCCGTATGGAAATACTTATGGTAGTATGGTACTTATCTATGATTTCAAGGTTTAGTTTCAACGTAGGCTACAGCGCAATCCCTTGCAACGGGCCAAACATAGGCCTTCAAACACCAGTATGGACAACATCAGTGTGGCACTCAGTAAAAGAAACAAACAGAACGAAAATAAACCAAGACAAAACATTATCACTACCAACACAGTCGCTCCTAAAACAGATACAACCATAGTTAGTAAACTACAACCATGCGCTATGAATGCAGTAGGTGTAAACTTCAAATGTTTGTACCTGCTCCGTCATGGCAACGCTGTTGACATAAACTCCCGAACCCCTGCGTAAAGCAGTCCAACCTCCGTGTGGATGCAGCTCGCACTGGAACAGTTGTTAAAAAATAGCAGTTGTTACGACTGAACTGATGTTAGTGCATTTAGAACAAAACGGGAGGTCATACCTAATAATAGACACAGCAAGGGTACGGAACTTCCAGTGTTTGTTTGGCATATTGTCCATCAAAGTTACTATGCGCCCAGTCTAAAAGCATTCGTTAGGTTAAAAACACTTGACTACCACAGCTACAATACATTTCTATGTCTGCTCAAACATAAATAGCATACCTGTATGAAAGCTCTAAACCACCACAGTAGTAGTCGTCCTCAACGAGATGCTATGCTTCGTTGCTGAACTGAGGACAAGTATTCTACCAGCGACGACTCGGCAAAAGCACAGGTGTTGCCTTTTGTTAATGAACGACAAACGAGATCAAACGATACTTTGCCACGGACACGAGACTTTATTCGTCCCGTCAATCACTCTGTCAAAGTAAAAGCCCCCCTCCCCAAATCAACAAACAGCTCCTGCTGCAGGCTACATTTACTTGAGTATTTTCAATATTACAATTTTTGTAATGCAACACACAGTAACAGTCACATAGATGTCAAAGAGTTGTTAACAGCACCAGCAAATATACATTTCCCCCTTTAAGCTGTTCTCTAATAGGATTCATAGAACATTTCCTCCTTATAGAGTTATTTTACATTTTCCTTTTTCACTTTCACTGATATCACTCCCCTGCACACAGATCATGTTGTATAAAAACACCAGTAGCTGTATAATAACCAGGTAAATGGCGTTATAAGTCTGACACAGTGGTAGACAACAGAGCCATATAAAGGTTTACACAGCTCTGGTAGTCAATAAAGATAAAACAAACTGTTGTCAATGTTCAAGTGAATCACAAGAATTTGATAATCAGCATTCTATCATTGTCTTTCTAAGAAAATGATCCTGGAACCTGAAATGAAACCACAGCACACCAAGGGACACACCTATAACCTGCCCCAAAAACACCTAGCCGATTCAAAGCATGATAACCACATCTGTCTCTTATGTAAAGATCTGTTTTATTCATCCATAAAGTAGACTTTGACACAGCATAAGAGGTAAGCATTCATTCACCTTAGCGTTGTTAGAGAACAGGTTGCACTGTATTTATTAGATGTATGTATGTACAGTATGTATGTATGTATAGTCTGTGTTGCGTCTCTCTCTCTCCTACAGGTGAGCTGGGCACAGGTGTTTAGAGTCGCGCTAATCATTTCGTGGTCTGGGCCTTTAAAAAGCGCTTCAGTTGTGACAGGGTGGTCCACCACTGCTGCTCCGTCTCTCCCGCACCGTTTTGGATTTTGCTTATTCTCTACACCGCATTCTACTGATTGCTCACACTTTTATTTTCCAAATCCAACACCACTACTGACTTTACTTAACTAACTCTGTTAAATTCTATTCATTTAATACATGTAATATATATATATGACCTTTACAAATTACAATCTACTAAAGTGTCTCCATTTCCACTAAATGAACACACACACACGCACACACACACACACACACACACACACACACACACACACACACACACACAATGAAAACAGCACCTAACCTTTTGGTCCTTATCAGGTATTATAAAAATAAAAAAACAAAACTGATTAGCCTTTACACTCACTGACTGGCTGACAAAATTATGCAGTGATTTTACCTGAATGTTGCTAAATGAGTGACTGAATGGTTTGGTCTACTTTCTAAACTAGTTACTGTAGTTCAAGGCATACGACAGTGCACATGCTATCAGAGTGATGACTAAATAACTTCACATATAGATTTAAAGGAGTGGACTGAGGCGTCATTCTTAATAGCGACATGTGCACAAATATTTCCTTCACACAATTCACACAGAAAATAGGCCTTGGCATAATCTTTTAGCCTTTCTCAGGTGTGATTGCAAGTTGCAAATTTTATGAATTTCACTATTTAGCAAAACTGTGACAAACCCTCACACTTTGGATTTGTGGCTGTGCTTACAGCAGTATAAGTGTTTGAGTTTGGGGGAATTTGTGCAATATTATATTCTTTCTTAGGCCCAAAAATTTGAGCGTCACTCCTGCTTGCTATAGTGAAATATTTTGGAGGGGCTTTGAACTAACATCTTTGGTCTTTTAGTTGACTGTCTGACCAAGATTATGTAAGAATTACAGGATGTAGCAGGGGTGTCCAAACAAAAATTGAGAAGTGACCAGAAAAGTCAGTGTGAAGAAATTCTGACTGTTCTTACAAACGTAATACCATTTCTTCCACACCAGGGGCCAGAGTGAGAGCCATTTACAAGCCACTGTAATTTACAGTATATTATGCATATGTTAAAGGTCTCTTGGAACAGTTGTCAGAGAAGTTTGATATTCCATAACGTAGGTGTAAATATGTTTTGAAAAGCATGTTATACACATAATAAACATGTAATACATTTTCATCCTGAATTATCTGGATTTTTTTTACCGAATTGGTCAATATATATACAAAAATATTGAAACACAATACATTTGTTTCATTTCTACAGAATAAATATACTATAACAGTCAAATGCATCTTCAGTAACTTCTACAATCCTGTGCCAGCACTGATAGCTGCATTCTTAAGGCTTTATTTAGGTCATAGTACTACTTTATGAGCCAGTGAAACACTAATGACACACAGTATGGAAGGAAATTGCATGTAGACGCTCAGAAGAATTAGTTAGTGTTTCTGCCACTGCTGGACGAACTTATGTGAAGCTTCAACAGGCTATCACCACTGATGGAAACACACATACAAGTAGTAGCCCATTAAAGGCCCCTCACTGATGGCACACAAGTTTAGTGCTGGATATCGTGGAGTTTATTTGTTTGAAATGTGTGACACATATGTAAAGGAAAAATCACACAGCATTCGTGCATCAAAATGTTTCAGACAAATAAAACACATGATAACCTTTAACATCAGGAAAATGACTGGCTTTTTGTACATCATCAAGATCAGCAATATAAATGAAAGCCTGCATTGTTGTACATCTAACACAGAGAGACCCAGACAGGATCTGAATATCGCCGCTTTGTTTTAAATAAAAGTATTTATTTAACCATTAAAATGATTGTTAAACTCATGTAATCACAACTGGGGTGTGAACATTATGGCTATACATGATGACGATACTGACAAGAACATTTGATCTGTGTTCAGGTAGACATCAAAAACCAGATAATCAGCATGTTATCATATTCAAGGAAATGGTCCTGACCTGGACCCTGAAATGAAACTAAAACATGACTCAGGAACATAAGAACATACTGTATATTCAAACACTGTAATGTTGAGGTATTTAAACTTTACTTGAGTGTTTTCACTTTATGTTACTTAATAATTCCAGATGTGATGAAATAGCTGTATCCATCAAACCCTTTAACTGCTATGAGCACTTGTACTTAAGTAGGATTCACAGAACATTCCCTTATAGTTATTTTACATTCACCTATTTTACATCCACTGATATCACTCCCCTGCACACAGTCCATGGTGTATAAAAACACCAGTAGCTGTATGATAACCAGCTAAATGGTGTTCTAAGTCTAACTGGTGGACAATAAACATAGGAAACTCACAAGAACCTTATTATCAGCATTTTATAATAGTCTCTCTAAGCAAATGATCCTGGAACCTAAAGTAGAAGCATAAGACCACCCACACAAAAGTAACACAAGAGGGAAATATATTAGCAGATTAGATAGCTTCCATTCATAATCTATTTTTTTAAAAATATTTTATTGTGTGACGTTTCGAGCTTGTGGCTTCCGCAGACTTACGTAAGCAGGTGTGTGGATTTAATTTCCTCTAATGGTCCTGGAACCTGAAATGAAACTTAAGCACACCATAGGACACACCTTTATCCTGCCGCGGTACACCCAGCCGATTTTGTATATAAGCACGTTTGAACTGTACGATAACCACATCTGTCTATTTTGTAAAGATCTGTTTCACACAAAGTAGACTTTGACACAGCATAAGACGTAAGCATTCATTCATGTATGTATGTATGTATGTATGTATGTATGTATGTATTCATGTAGGCCTATGTATGTATGTATGTATAGAGTATTAATGGTGTGTAAGTGAGTTATCGCAAAAATGAAAACAATGAGGGTTGAAAGGAAAGTTCGAACAAATGATCAGGAGCCAGTTGAACATCCATGAAAAGTTGAACAAAATGGTAAAGCAACACCAAAGCACTTTTCCTCTGTCGCACGCATGCTATTTGTTTATCCAGCACTGGCTTTGCAAATAACGATGTCCACAGAGAAGGTAGAGTATGTTGCATAATTTTATGAAAGTGTGATGTTTTGCGACATCAGAAGCAACTTAAGCAAGTCAAAGTTGTAGTTTCCATCGAACTACAGATCCGCTACCCAATCTGGCAAACTTGCATGCGTTAGCCGAGAGGGTCGCGAAGCGAATTTGGAAACATTATTTTAAGGTACAAAAACCCTTTGGTGTTGCTTTAAGAGACAACTAGAATAATCAATAGAAATCGAATAAATATAAATAAAATGTATTTGCGCAATGCAGTTGCATGAAAACCCATGCCTCTATATTTTGTCTGATAAATTCCTAGGATGTCAAGGATGTGGCAAGAAGATGATTTTCCAGAGTGCCACCTGACAAGGCTGCAGGGCCGTGCTACACCAGCTAATGGAGGCATCTACACCATGTACCACGGCACATCAAGAATGGCTGCAGCCAGCATTCTGAAGACAGGCTTCAGGCCATCCACTACAGGCAAGCTCATGCTGGGGCCAGGGGTTTACCTCAGCCGGGATCTGGAGAAGGCCAGCAGGTACCCTCTGAAATTGCCTGAGCATGAGAGGGTTGTATTGAGGGTGAAGGTTGATGTTGGGAAAGTGATAGCAATCAACTACCAAGGCCACCCCCTGCAGAAGACCTGGCATGACGAGGGGTACGATACCGCCTGGTGTCCTCCAAACTGTGGCATGGTGCCGAGTGGTCTGGAGGAGGACTGCGTGTGGGATCCCAGTCGGATCACCATTATTGATGCCATTCACCCAAATCTGGGTTCAGGTGTCTCCACGTATGGAGATGCATCTTCAGGCTACTACTAGTTGTGGCCAGGGATGGGCAGTATTTCTAATACATGTATTTAAAATACGTATTTCAAATACAAAATACTATTTTGTAATTTGTATTTTATTGAGATAATGAAAATGCCTTTGTATTTTGTATCAACATACTTCAGTGTTGTGTATTTTTGTATTTTTAAAATACTGTAAAATACTTTCTGTGAAACACTGTGATGACATCTATCTAACTATCTATAAAGCACAAAATCTCTGTCTCTGTCTGTGGTACCTTTGCATGGTCAAGCCCCTCTGCTTCAGTAGAGAGTTTATTTTACTTTGCTGGACTGACTATAAATTTGTCTATGTTCTCTGACCTGTGAAATATTACCTCAAACAAGGACATTTACAATTTTGCACATTTTAAATAAGAAATTATTGATAATGTCATAATAATTGGCTTCTAATTGGCTTAACTGATTGGATGGTATTAATGTGACAACCTGATTTTTTATTTTTACTTTTTTTAATTTACATTGATTGAGGTTGTGCACACACCAGTTTCAGGTGTATACAAAATTATTCATCTGTGATGAAATGCTACCTAGCTTAAATTTCTAAATAAGTCATCCATTTGGATTGTTTGTCTTTGAATTATTGACACTGATTTATAGTGGGCAATCTATTACGCCAACTGGCTGGGAAGTGCAACAGTTGTGGTCGGCATTCCTGTTGCTGTAAAACAGTACATCTCTAAACTCAAACAGTAGACTAACAGTCAATAAAAGTGAACTGTCAGAGCAGATACTAAAAGCCATGCCGAGTGTCCTGTTCGCTCTTAAACTTTCCATCACATTTGGTGCCTCTGCCTAGCCACATAGCCTGGCTAACGCCAGATCTCATCTCATTGAGTTTGGGTCTGGGAACTACACATTCATTTTCTCGTATTTGAGATGTGGTTTAATGCTCAGAGCCATTTATTGGGTGCTACGAATGTCTATCAAATGCGTCTGTTTGTAGCTCATAACCGCTTCAGTGTGTCATCATCGCAGGCACGTGCAGAGAAGGGGGGCTACAGGGGCTCTAGCACCTGCCCTTTTGCCCCTTTGATGTCCAAGTGCCCTTTTGACAAGACCCGTTTTTTACTTTTTAAAATGTGTAATACTTCCGCTAGTTCCAACGTGAATATTCGCTAAAATGTCTCATTAATAGTTTGTGAACAAAAATTGAGTACAAAAATAACAATTTTCTGTTCTGTTCAATACATTCAGTGAACTCTTAGAAGGTGCACGCAGGCACAGTGCTGCAGGAGACGTTTGGGAGCACGGTAAGGTCACTTGGCAGTTAGCCTATCTGAACATGCAATAGTATTCAGCTTAGAGATAGAGAATAAAATGTTTAAAGTTGTTTCATGTTTAATGAAGTAGGCTATCAAACCCGTTTTAACCATGTCATGGTCCATCCATTTCAATAACCTGGCAGCTTCGAAAATCTAAGGCTGAACGTTCATAACATATTCTGTTTAGGTTACTATGTTATAGTATCTTAGGTTAGTAGACCTAGTTCATAAAACAGAGTAGGCAAACCATTTCTAAATCGTCATAAGGCTACTGTAGTTGTTTAACTAACCCAACTCCACACGTCGTTCTCTGTTTACAGTAGGCTACATTAAGCGTCATTTCACTCAGTGGCCACACGCACAGCACGTGAATCTGCAAGACACCAGCTTGCTAATGGTGGTAGTTCACTGTGATAAACATTAAAATTATAGCCTGACAAGCCAGACTAGGCAATAACATATTTGCTGCCGCTAGGGTGCGTCTAGATTTCTAGGCTATTAAAATTAGCTTTCAATTTAATCAATAAGATGTAGCCTTATAGCCTATGATCTCTGTGTAGACAATAGCCTATAATGAAAACTGAAAAGACCTATCTGTCTGTGCCCTGGCTACAGTAGGCTTACAGTACATGCACTCTTATTGAATTTTCAGAACCAAGGAGAGAAATGAGGAAAATGTGTTACAGCTCTGTCTGCTATTTACACCCATTCTTCTTGATACATAATGAATAAATATGTAAATTTATAAAATGTTTATCAGTACATTAGACTACTTTGCAAATTGCTAAACCATATAATAGCCTGTCCCACCATCATCATTGAAATAGCATAATGCTAGAATTTAAATGCAAAAAATAAAAAATAAAATGTCCAGCTCAGGTTCAGATGGTTAAAGCTTTATAGGCTAGGGAATGTAAAACTTAAGTTCCAGTTTACACCATTCAAATTGTGTGTATCTTTTCTAGCTATTTTGATATAATTTGCATGTAGCCTATGTATTCTCTATTGGTTTGTAATCAAAATTAAGTTTTAAATAAAGTTAACACGTTTTCTGAAAATGTTGTTCCATGTGCCCTTTTTTTAAAATTTGAGCCCCTGCCCCTTCAAAGGTCTCTGCACGCCCCTGCATCATCGTCTTGCTGTCCCCCCTCCGTTCTTTGATTGGTTTCTTTGTTGAGGTGAAAATCGGGTCCATGGAATTCATCCAATCGTAAATGTGTACTTTAAAGAACATTTTGAGCGATCACATAGCCAGTGGCGTAACTATAGTAGGTGCAGCAAGTGCAGTCGCACCAGGGCCTGTGACCTCCCGGGGCCCGTCGCTACCCCCGCCCTGCCTCCTTTTTTTTTTAGAACTTTAGAATGTTAGAGCACGGAGAGTGAAGCATCACTTTGACGATCTATCGGAAGATGAGTGCTTAACCGATGCAGAGAGATACTTCAAAGTGCAGGTATTTATTGCAACTCTGGACATCATAATCAGTCAGCTCTCCCAAAGATTTGCAAGTATGCGGAAACTTGTCATGTGTTTGAGTCTTTACGTCCTATGACCCTTCAACTCGCAGGTGATTGCACCGACATTCCCAACACAACTCCTCTCATTCAGGTCTTGCTTTAAAGCAGAGATTTCACAGAAGTCATCTATTTTTCAACTTGCCAAAATGCTGGTGGTAGATTATGACAGTGTAACATCCACATTCGGGGAAGTGTGTACTCATGTTGTTTCTGACAATGCCTGTGACTGTGGCAACAGCTAAGCGATCTTTTTCCAAACTCAAATTTATTAAGACCTATACCTAAGGAGCAGCATGGGGCAGGAGAGGCTCCGTGGGTTAGCTATCCTGTCCATTGAAAATACGAGAGCCAGAGCATTAAATATTGGGAACATCGTTGACGATTTTGCACAACGAAATGCTCGTAAGATAGCTTTCTTCTAATGGCCTAATTCACGCATATTGGGGATTGTATGCATATGAATGATTTTATTTGGTTTCTGGACGGTTAAATACGGTAGGTTACATTAAGTTTTGTTTCTGCGCAGTGCGAGTTTATAAGCAAGCAATTTACGCTTGCAGTTTCAGCAGAGGGTTGAAGAGGCGCATTGAGTGTTCCCATAATTCCATGCGAGTTGATGTTAATGCAGTAATATTAGATTACCCTGGCCTGCAGGCTGTTAATACAATTATTTTTTAATGTTTTCACATGTAATGGATATGTAGTCGTGTGTTTCTTATTTGAAATTGTAAAATGTAACTACTAAACTACTTCGGTGCCTCAGGCCCTTTGCATAAACAATTGAAGTCACCCTTAATGTGTATTGCATGTATCAGAGCTAATTCATCCTGGGCCAATGTTCGTCGATATGAGGCCCGCGTAGCGCTCTCGCACCTGGGCCCACCATTGACTTGTTACGCCACTGCACATAGCCTACTTTCAATGTTGCAATATTATCAGAAGGCCCTATGTGCAATTGGCTTTTGAGCAGGATCTTACAAGAACATTTCAAAAAGAATGGAAAGACACAGTGATGATGAGATTTTGCACTCAGCTGTAGGCTAGGCCTGATAGTGGTGAGTCTGTTATAGCACATATAGCATGTTATGTGCTTGTATTGTAGCCTATGCAACTATTTTATTTAACGCTGTGTGCTAGTCAATTAAACAATATGACCACTATGTCCTTGCACTATTTTCCCCCATGATCATATTGTTTCAGTTATCCAAAAGGCTTGAAGGATGCTCTTTATTATATGGCAATTTTGGAAAAATAACTAATAAAAGTGAGGTGAGGTGCCAGGGATAGACAAAAAAGGCTTTTAGAGAAAAGTATTTTGTCGTATTTTGAAAATACAAAAATACAATTTATTTTGATACATTTTTTGGCTGCTGTATTTTGTAGTTTATTTTGATACATTTTTAAGGTGGGTATTTGGTATTTTATTTGGAAATACATTTTGATGTATTTGTGCCCATCCCTGGTTGTGGCTATATTAGATGGGGTAGTGGGTAACTACAGCAGTCTGACTTAAAGTTAAACTAGCTAAACACATCATCGTTATTGATGCCATTCAACCAAAGCTGGGTTCAAGTGTCCCCACGTATGTAGAACCAACAGGCTACTACGGCTGAGAGATGTGAGAGTTCACTGTTGTACACAATTCTGCATACACAATTTTGTATGAATTTCATTTTTTCCTATATACAAAAATCAAGTCACTACTTTTAATAAACATCTTTACATACACATATTTACTGAATGTAATTTGTTCTGAAGACATACAGTATGTCAGAAAATATACATACATACCTTTAGGTCTCTCTGACAGTGAAAGATATGTCTTCATAGTATAAGTGAAGGTAGACAGGGTGAAATGGCATAGGGCTAACTATCACTGGGGCACAGCTGTGTTACTGTGTGGCCTCCAAACTGTGCCCTCCAGTGGTCATAAGTGAAAAACTGTAAATGTACAGTAACTGATTTGGAGTCAAGAGTGACCTGGAAGACACCTCTAAAGTAGATGACTGTTAAGGTCACCGTCATTGATTAATGTTACTCACTCACTCAACATGTGTGTTTCAGTGGGATGTATAATTGTCATTGCCTTCTGCTATTTTGTCAGAACTAACCTAATTATGACCGCCGCGCAGCGAAGCAGCGGTCATATAGGTTTAGTCAGAATTTTTTTTTTTTTTTTTTTCGCATGCCCAAATTTCTGTCAATGATTCCCGGGACACTGAAAAACCGGGGTACACGAAACTTGGTGGGCATGTAACCCCACCATGGATAGCATGGAACCTCCTGTTTTCGTTTTGATCTGTAGCTGGACTGGACCCCCCAAAAGGAGGGTAGGGCAGACACAGTTTTCTGTGAATATCTCGAGAACCGTAGGGTTTAGGAGGACCATTTTTTTTTGTATGTTGATCTCAAGGGGCCATGTCAACCCATTCCATACTCAAGGGCCACATTGGGTTTTGAAAATTGGCCGGCGGGCCACACAACCCCCCCCCCCCCCCCCCACGACACACGCCTAAAAAAAACATTTTTTATAGCCTATAATTTAGTATGAAAAGTATTTGTTTTAAAATACTGCTAATTTGTTTTAAAAATACTGCTAATTTTATGCTGTTTAACAAATGTATAAATTGTACACTATCGCTTTAAGACAGTCGCTTTAATTCACGTTTATTTCTCAATGATCTTCTGCCTGCTCCACTATGGCTAGTGCTGTACCTATGGCTGGACCCTCTCACAGTTTTTAAATGGTCAGTAGTGGGAACTACTGTTGCCTTCATGATTTCCTTTTAAAACTTTCTTATAAGGAGGAGATATCAATTATCAACAATCACAAGCCAGCTGGAACCTGCGGCTCTCTCTCCCTCTCGTGAGTGCAGGCGCGTTCCCAATTAAATGGATTGCATATGTTCACGTTAGATCTGCTGCAAAGGAGATAACTAAGAGTTAACTTAGTTTAACATGATGTTATCTCTATTTAACATGATGTTTTGACATTGACATTGTAAACGTTATCTAAGGAGAGTGAAAAGCAGTTTGCAGTAAAGCTAACCAACGTCTATCGCAGGAAAAAAATAGCGAGCAGCCTGATAACTAGCCTAAATGAAATGCTCGGCGGGCCGGATGAAAGTGCTTGGCGGGCCGGATCCGGCCCGTGGGCCGTAGTTTGCCCATCCCTGTGTTAACACATTTCATGTGCACACATGTGCACAAACAGATACACACACACACACATACATTCACAGTAATCATGCGTATGACACATACTCACACAGTAGACATATGTACGCTTGCATGCACAGGCACATACGCAGGCACACACACAAGCACGCACACACACACACACACACACACACACACACACACACACACACACACACAACATAAACATGTACATGCAGACATGCACACAATTCAAGAATTTCTCAGAATTATGAACAGGCAAGATGGAGGTGGGGTTGTATAAAGTGAATTTTACATGTGAAATCTATGAACTAATCATGTTTTGGTACTTGTTGTCTAGCAGATATCAGTGAGAATTGAGTGTGGATAATGCAATTTAGTGAGACAGTTAGAATCATATAGGCCTTTCAGCGTGATTTATTTTTGTGGAAAAAATGTGCTGGACTGGGCGGCGGTCATATTTTGTACCGCTCTGTGGTACATCTAGTTTTAGGTCCTAATAGACTGTAATTGTTTCCCAAGCAGCCTTGATTAAAAACAAAGGTTATGTACAGTGTAAAAGGTGTAATTTAGTTCAGTTGATTTAGTTCAGTTGATTCTCTTGAGCCTAAGGCAGGGAGAGCAGCAAGGTAGATCCCCCCATAAGGAATACAGAACAGAGCAAGCATCAATGACAACAACATTGAATAAGACAATAACCAATCAGGTGGAGTTGGGGGTGGAGGTGGGTAGCAGAGTGGCTTGCAAAGGGAATGGCAAGCCCAGCCATGTTAGAGCAGCTTAAAAGTAGGGCCTAATCGCCTCTCATCTAATGACGAGCTAAGGGTACTCTCAGCTGATAGGGCAGCTGATCAACCAGCTGATCGGCCAGCTGATTAACCAGCTGAGCTGTTAGCTGACAGCTTGGCTTGACTCCTTGGCCTGCCAGAACTAACGCTGTGCTCAATTTCTAAATGACTCGGCATGGCAAAGTGGAGCCGAGAGTCAGAATGAAAGAGAAAATAAACTTCTTAATTCTGAGGGAATGTTTTAAAGAAACTTTGGAATTCTCAGTGAATGTTTTAAAGTCAAGGCTGGAGCATGAGAACAAGCAATATGTTCCAGAGTTAAGAGTTATGATTTAGAAAACAGCACCTAATCTTAGAGGAATTCTGACAGTTCTTCCAAAGATAATCTACATCAAGAGGTAATGTAAAAACAAGAAAAGGTCATTGGTAAAAATAGTATAAAAACTGTCATCAAATCAGGATCCCGCTGGAAAATATTCCAGATAATAATTCTCAGATGATAGATATAAGAAGAACTAAACACAGTTTGGGAGTGTGAAGAACTGTCAGAGAAGCAATATGTTCAAACAACTTTAATATTAGGATGAGGCACACCACCAGCATAATAGCACACCAACAGTGTCCCTGGCACTTTGAAACCAAGCTAACCCATACCATTAAGTCATCTTGATGAGGCCTGAGAGTAACATAAGCTCATTAATTGAATAGATTTAAATTAATGCAAATGTGAAGCTGATTTTTTATCCATTTTATCTATAAATCTGTTCAAACGAATACAATAGGATTACAACTAAGGTCCTTTCCTAAAAAGTCTTACTTACACCACACCCTCAACACGTAAGCACACGTTTCCTACACTGCCTACACGGGAAGCCAACCATCTTCCCCAAATTTGCTTAAGGAAAATAATCGGTTTATTTGCACCATGAAACGAAACCAAAACGACAAACACAGACACTTCTACTGCATACGCCTCCTACAACCAATAAAAGGCCTCTGCAAGTTTTCATATCGTTAAAAGCGCTCTCTGACAAGAACACATTTGGATCTATTTTTTACTCAATCAAAGCAAAGATCTTTAGACCACTTCAGAGGTGAATATGTCTTTATTTATATTTTCAAGAAATTTTACACCTATGATAGTGAAATAATAATGGACAGCAGAAGTACCTTTAAAAGTGAAAAAATATATAATCTACCAGTTCAATTGAACAAATATAAAGGGGTTTTGTCAAAATATGTTTACACAATTTCACTTTTGTTATGTTATGTTCAGTTCATTATGCTATATTCAAAATGGATGAATTTAGTCATCAGTTTACAATGAGAGAGAGAATATATTTTCATTGGTATATCGTGGGCAGTTGGCTGAAATACTAAGAGGAACTAGAGAAAGATAGGTGGTGTAGGTAACCTTCCCTTCTGTAGATGAAACTGTTTTTCATGGTGTACATTTGCCCAATCGAAGAGCAATCTAAGGGAACTTAACATTAAATCATATAACGTTCTTATCCTCATAGCCATACACGTAAATTATGAAATCTCCATGTCCAAGTTGCACATTAATTAAATGATAAAAATTAAGTAATAAATCAATGTATTGCTTTTCATTCTTTAATACTTTAATACATGTGTTGAAAGACACATTTTGCATGGCTCACAAGGATAGGAGGCCTACAAGGCATATTCCATGTCAAAGCCTTTTTAACAACTTGTTAAATGTTTTGTTTATATGAACATATTTAATTTTGACTGAAATTTTGTAATTTTACATCAATATCTTTAATTGTCTAAATAAATTCTGTTTTTTATCCTTAGGGCTTGTGTCAAGATGATGTGGATGTGGGCAGAAAGTTGCATTCTTCTACCAGGTCAGCTTCGCCTTGACAGTTGTAGAGCACCAAGTAATAATAAAGTTTACATCATGTACCATGGCACATCAAAGCAGAATGCAGCTGCTATTATGAGGAAAGGCTTCAATCAGTCCAGTGGGGGTATGCTGGGACGTGGCGTCTACCTCAGCAGGGATCTGCAGAAGGCCAGCCGGTATCCTCTGGATCTGCCTGAGTCACAGAGAGTCGTCCTCAGAGTAAAGGTGAATGTAGGCAGGGTTAAAAGAATAGATTACCAAGGACACCCCCTGCAGACGACCTGGCATGACCATGGGTACAATACCGCCTGGTGCCCTCCGGGCTGTGGCATGGTCCAGAGTGGTATGGAGGAGGACTGCGTGTGGAATCCCAGTCGCATCACCATTATGGATGCCATTTACCCAACGATGGGATGTGTCCCCACGTGTGGAGGAGCAGGCTACTACTAGTTCACTGTTATACACAATTCTTTATGAATTTCAATTCTTCCAATATACAATAAGCAAGTCATTACTTTTAATAAACTTCTTTACATACACATATTCAATGAATGTAATTTGTGCTCAAGGCACACAGTAGCCTATGTCAGCAAATAATATTAATAGATAGGTGCACGGCTTTTCTTATACAATCATGTATTTCCGGTGAAGTGTTAACTGTGCTGTAATGGCATCCTCTGTTATATTCTGCTCCTTACATCTTCACTCTAACACTGAATATATTGTTTGCCCAATAATTACAAGTTTAATTTGCATAAATCCTTCTACATTGTAACATGCTGATTCCGTAGTCCGTGTAGACAGTTCAAACACACCTGGCTCCACCGGGAACAAACCAGTGCACAGAGAGAGCCTTTCATGCATGTATAGTCTATTGGTATTAGCCATAGACAGGTATTAGCCTTATTCACACGGCGACCATTGTGTAAACCAAATAAAGGCTAAGGGGTATGGGTCAGTGGCGATTCTAGACATTCGAGATTCGAGAGATTCGATTGGCCACCCCAGGTGCCACCCCCAAATCCTAGTCTACGATTGGCCATTAACATGGTCTAAGGCGGGACCTTTCTTGATGCACTTACAGCAGTTTGAAGTGTCAGACAATAGAAATGTAAGTGGCAAAGGCATTAACAGTAAAGCTTGTACTGGAAAACACATCCACAAAAGTAGAGGTTTTTACTACATTACCGCAATGGTTGCATTTCTCACATCTGTGATTCCCTTTCAGTTTACGTAGCCAATGTTTTTTCCTTTTCAACTGTAAGGTGACTCTTCACTAATTTATCTCTTAATGTGGGTGCTCGTCTAAAACAAAATGAGGGAGGATCACGGAATATCTCTTACAATCATTGATTATGTTTTTTTCCAGAAGGCTGGGTACTGAACCCAGCCTTTGGGAGTTTCAAAAATCTGTAAACTCTATTAATCCTAACATACGAATTATATTAGAATACAGCCAAAGAGAAATCTCATTTTTGGATTTATTAATTAGTAAAGAGGTAAATGAAGATTGGCACTCATCTCTCTTCAGAAAAAGCACAGATCGCAACACTGTCCTGAGAGCTGACAGCTTTCATTCACCACATCTGATAAATAACATTCCCTATGGACAGTTCCTTCGTCTCAAGAGGATCTGTGACACACAAGATGACTTTCACTCTAAATCTGTGGAAATGACTAAACGTTTTGAGGAAAGGGGGTACAAGACAGTGGTTGTTCAACAGGCCCAAAGGAGGGCCAACCAATGTAATAGGAGTGACCTACTCATTAAAAGACGGAAACCCAAGAGGAATCATCAAGTTTACTTTTCCACCAGATACAGCAAGGCAGCTTTGAAAATTAAAAACATAATAAAGAGCAATTGGGCCAGACCCCTCATTAAAAAAAGAGATATTCCGTGATCCTCCCTCATTTTGTTTTAGACGAGCACCCACATTAAGAGATAAATTAGTAAAAAGTCACCTTACAGTTGAAAAGAAAAAACATTGGCTACGTAAACTGAAAGGGAATCACAGATGTAAGAACTGCAATTATTGCGGTAATGTAGTAAAGACCGATACTTTTGTGGATGTGTTTTCCAGTACAAGCTTTACTGTTAATGCCTTTGCCAACTGTAACACTACCTTTTTTTTTTTTTTTTTTTTTTTTTTTTTTTTTTTTTTTTTTTTTTATTGGTGTTTACAACATAGAGGACAGACAAGTAAACAACGGTAATGAAAACAAACAAACAAACAAACAACATTAACCAAAATCATACACAAACAAAACAAATAAGCATACATATTTTAACTATATAACCCAGTCATGTTCATATTTAAGCTGTAAATTAACTCCATGACATGAACAGAAAAATAGCATAAAGAGTATGACACATTGTGGCAACAGATAGATTCTTATCGATAACTATCAGAATAAAAATAAATAATAAAAACAAAATTATTGATCTTTATCCCATTTTTTCGTGATAGCTAATTTTCTCCAATCATCTAATTGTGGTTTTCTTTTATTTTTTATCATGTTCTTAGTCATTAAATAATGGTGTTTTAGAAACATGATGAATGGTTCCAATGTAATACATTTTTCTTTTTTTAAAATAAATTTTTTTCCAAGGAGCACAATAATGTTTAACAGCATATTTTGTTCTTCCTGCAAACCCCAAATTATATTGATTGTTGTTATTGGTAAGTCAAGTCCTTGCTCAGACAGCCAAGCTGCCACCTTGTGCCAGAAAAGCATGACATCTGGACAATACCAAAACAAATGCATGGTGTCTTCCTCTTCTTCACCACAGTATCTACACATATTGTCTTCATTTATTCTCCAAATCTTTAACATTTTCTTTGTTGGTAGAATCTTGTAGAAAATTTTAACTTGAAAGGCCCATACATATGTTGAACAGGATGATTTGTACAGATTCTTAAAGACATCTAACCAAGGAAGTGGAGTATCAAAAATACTTTCCCAGTAGTCTTGAAAATAATATGGAGAAATTGCAGTATTTTTAAAAAATAAAAAGAAGCTGTACATGTCAAAATTTACTTTTTTATGCCCCAACCATTTATAATTGTTAATAGCCGGACGGCAGACACCTAGGTTTGCATTTGAATCAAGTAGTGCTATTTTCCAAGCTGAAGGGATTGCTGATAACAACTGGAAATACTGTAGTTTTGGACAAAAGTCTCCATATATTGACACAAAGGATTCATAACTAAGAAATTGTCCTTTACTATTCAATATGTCATTTACAAAAAGTACATTATTATCTAAAAATGACTGCCAATATACAGGTTTTTTGTCTATGCAGATATTAGAATTAAGCCACAATATCTGTTGTTTAATCTCTAATGTATTATTTGGCATAGAGAACTGAAAGCAAAACCACATAGACAAAGAGTTTCTGAAAAAAGGGGAAAGATTAGGAAAAATTTGGTTCAGGGTTACTTTTGATTCCTGGCCTAGCTGAAAAAATGGATATAACTTACCTACTGATGTGCCACATTGAGCTATGAATAATTTAGATGAAAACCAGTGTTGATTATTATATAATCGTTGAATCCAAGCACCTTTTAAGGCCATATCCAGTGTCGCAAGGTTCTTTAGTCCTAAACCTCCATTGTCACGTGTATTGTACACATATTTGCGTTTTATTTTATCAGTTTTACCATTCCAGATGAAATTAAAAATTACTTTTTCGTATGTTTTTATGAACATTGTATCAGGTGAAGGTAAGGCTTGCAATAAGTATGTAAATTGTGACAGTATTAATGAATTAATTACTGTTACCTTTCCAAATATTGAGAGATATTTACCTCTCCAGGCCTGAAGTATCTTATTCATTTTCTGAAATTTTAACTCAAAATTTATCTTTACAAGGAGCTTTTTATCTTCTGGTATATATATCCCTAAAAGATTAACAGGGCCTTCTGAACATTTTATAGGCACCTTACAGGAAATATAATTTGAATTTTTCAGCGATCCAATTCTAAGAATAGAGCATTTGTCGTAATTTGGTTTTAATCCCGAAAGTAAAGCAAAGGAATCCAGTTCTGCGATAAGAGAGTTTAATGACAGAACATCGGGTTTAATAAAAAATGAAGCATCATCGGCATAAAAGGAAGACTTTGATTCTAACCCATTTATTTCTAATCCTTTAATAGTTGTATTATTTCTTATTCTAATGGCCAGCATTTCAATTGAAAGAATAAATAGATATGCTGAAAGGGGGCAGCCTTGCCTCACTCCTTTGGATAGGGTAATTGTATCAGAAATGTGCCCATTGTTAATTATTTTACTACAAGGATTTTGATACAACACATGAGTCCATTTAATAAAGCTCTCACCAAAGTTATACACATTTAGACATTGATATATAAAATTCCAATTTATTGTATCAAATGCCTTCTCAAAGTCAGCTATGAAAATCAGGCCGGGCAAATTTTCTTTATCATAATAATCCATTATTTCAAGCAGGCGTCTGATGTTATCGCCTATAAAGCGTCCTTTTAAAAAACCAGTTTGATCAGGATGTATTAAGTCCTGAATGACTTTTTTTAGTCTAAGTGCTAAACATTTGGCCAAAATACGTGCATCACAACATAAGAGTGTAAGAGGTCTCCAGTTTTTTAATTTCACAGGGTCTTTTTCCTGGCCCTCTGCATCATGTTTCAAAAGTAATGAAATTAAACCTTCTTTCTGAGTATTTGATTGACAACCAATCTCAAAAGAATAGTTATAGCATGCCAGCAAAGGAACTTTAATTTCAGTAAAGAATATTTTGTATACCTCCACTGGTATTCCATCTAGACCTGGTGCTTTTCCATTTTGAAAGGAACAAATGGCATCATATAACTCTCCCTCAGTAATAAGACCTTCACATAATTTTTGTTGAGCATTAGTAAGTTCTGGGTGGGGATACATTTCCATATGCTCAGCCAGTGAAAGATGAGATAAATGATGTGCCTCTTCGTTGAAAATCCCATTATAATACTCCATCAATGTTTTCAGAATGCCATTAGTTGAAATAACATTTGTTCCATCATCTTTCAAAATTTTTGATATATTCTTTCTGGGATAATTTCTATTTTTAAGTTGCAGAAAATACTTATTACATTTTTCACCCTGTTCCATCCATTTAGCTTTACTTCTATATATAATTCCTTTGATTTTATTCTGATAGAATCTCTCTAATTCTTTTTCTTTATCGTCTAATATTTGGAGATCTTGTTCAATGCAATCAGATCTATTTGCATCCAAGCGATTTTTTATGTTTTGCACCTCATTTAACAAAATTCTTTCTCTATTACAGGTTTGTTTGTACTTCCATGAGGAGAACTTTATAGCATGGCCTCGGAAAGCACATTTGAATGTATCCCATACAATATGTGGATTTGCTGAGTCAGTGTTAAAAAGAAAAAAATCTGAGATAAATTGCTTTGTTTTAACAATGAAATTTACATCTTCTAACAATGATTGATTAAATTTCCAATAGCCTTTACCCCTGTCAGTGTCAGCAAACTTAAATTTTAATATAATAAGATGATGATCAGATCTAAATCTTTCCGCAATTATTACTTGAATAGCTTTTGCTATAAGAGAGAAAGAAATCAAGAAAAGGTCTATTCTACTTGCAGAAGCATTCCGCCGCCAAGTATATCTAATTAAATCTGGATTTTTTAATCTCCAAACATCAAAAAGATCCATTGCAGACATCATAGATGTAAGAGCATGTCTTTTCTGTCCATAACAGTCCCTGCCCTCTCCAGCCCTGTCTTTAGAAGGTTGGAGGGCAATATTATAGTCCCCAGCTTGAATGACAGGAATATCATAATTTCTAATCATATTATAAACAGTATCAAAAAAAGTTGGATCATTATCATTTGGAGCATAAATATTGACCAAACAGAAACGTTTACTTTCAATTTCAACATCTAAAATAATTATACGACCATCCATATCACGTTCTATTTTATGCACACAAGTTTCAAGATGCTCTCTAAACAATATCAATACTCCTTTTTGGTTTCTTGCTCCATGATTAAAGTAAATAGACCCCTTCCATTCTCGTCTCCATTTTTCTTCCACATCCTGAGTAGAATGACATTCTTGTAAACAAATTATATCCAAATCCTTTTTTTCAGCTAACCAAGTAAATATTTCACTTCTTTTCGTGTCATTAGCCAGTCCATTACAATTATAGCTGGCAATACACAGGGATTCAAGGCTCATAATGCTTTAAATCATTAATTAGCTTTCCTGCCAATAGAGTTTTATTATTCTTAGTGACCTTATTCTGAAAACGAAATGTTATGTATGCACAAACAAACAGAAAACAAAACAGAAAAAAAAAAAAAAAAAAAAATAATTAAAAGGAACATACCGTAAGATTGACATATTAAAAGACCACAGAGTAGGCCATGTCAGTCAGTGGCAACAATAACAAAACTTATCCCAGGGAGATCAATTCAAATTCATTTCGATTCACCTTAATTTAGGCTAAGTTATCATCATCATCATTCGGTTCCAATAAAAAGAGCCATGGTGTGATTGTTATGTCTTTGTATAATTCGCCGTCGATATAGAGTTTATCAGCAACAAGTCTTACCCTGCCCTTTTCTTTTTTGTCCTTTTTCTCTTCTTTAAATATGGGAAGTAGTGCTTTGCGTCTGTCCACAATCTCCACAGGGTACTGCTGGTTAATGCCAAAGTGTTTCCCCTTAAGCTTTGGCCCCAGCCCGAAGACCATCTCTCTGTACGTGTACTGCTCGAAGCAGGCGATGATGGCTCTTGGTTTGGCCTGCTCCTCCGCCTTCGCAGCATTCGAATAGGAACTTTTCTTGGGTCTTGCTGGTCCGAGTCTGTGCACTCTGGGGAAAGCAATCCGTTGAACAATCTCTTCCTTGATACCCAGCTCGTTGGTAAAAAAGGCTTTGAGCACATCTCTCACATTCTCATCCTTCTTCTCGGGGATACCGCTGAATATCAAGTTGTCTCGCATTGACCGCGCGGTCATCTCCAGCATTTTCTCCTTCAGCTTGAGGTTTTCCCTGGTAACATCTCTGACAGACCTCTGCACCTTCTTAACCTTTTCTTTCACAGACTGTAGATCATTGCGTGTCTGCTCCAGTGATATCCCATTTGCAATCACAGTCTCTTTTAATTCTTTGATATCGTCCGACATTGAGTCCAACTTGTCAAGTTTCTTTAATTTCTCATTTATATCGCTCAAGATTCCCTCCATATCAGGCGTAAGTGAAAAAGAATTATCCGGACTGCTGTCTAATTCCGAGTTAAGTCGTTTGTTTGGGGGCTCAGATCTTATTTTGTTTGAAACTCCGGGCGTCTTTGTTGCGTCAGACGCCATCAATCAAACAATCGGATCAAACAATCGGATCCAAAGTGTGCCACTGGAGCGTGACGCCAACTTAAATTTGGCCCATTCAAAATCAAAAAAGTTTCTTAATTGAATTCTACCTTCAATCCGCGAAAAAAATACTTATAACTCTCCCATATTTAATCAAGTTTGCCACCCGACATCACATGCTGCTCACTCACTCGCGCATGCTCACTGACCGATATATAATGTATATATGTAACACTACCTTTGTAGTCTATAGACTCGAGTGAGTGTGGCTGCTTCTACATCGGCAGGACGAAAAGAAGGCTGAAGGACAGAGTTGCAGAACATAAGAACGCCATAAGGACAAGAAATCCTGCTTAACCCATGGTGCTCCATTACCAGCAGGCAGGTCATCCCTCTGCTTCCTCCCTCAAAGTGATGGTGATCGAGGTTGTCCCCAAACCCGTGAGAGGTGGAGATCATCTAAGGACCCTTCTCCAAAGAGAAACTTTCTGGATCAGTAAACTTAAGGCAACCTCTTTCCCTGGCCCTAATGAGGAATGTGACTTTCCCCCCTTTTTATGAAGTATGGACATTTATTTGTGTGCTTTTATTACTTTCTCAACTGAAATTTATTTCTCTCTCTCTCTCTTTCTCACTAGTGATATGTCTCTTTGTTATTATTTTGCTAATTTTGGGAAGGCTCCACCCACTGAACACCTAAGGGTGTCCATTTTAAGCTTTGTTGTACTTCCTGTTTCTATGCCCTGATGGAGGCCAATATGGCTGCAACACGTAGGCCCATGTGCTTTTAACCAGTTCTTGCCATGATGAATTAAAGGCTTTTTATACTTTTTCAACTTCAGAGTGCCTCTGCAAATTCTTTTTTCTTTGGATTCTCACTTCACCCATCGCAGAAGAGCACCTGAGCAAGTAATTATCTGAAGTCTCCTGAGCGCCCTAAGCCCTTTTGTGTCTTATTAATAGTTTACCTTGGACACTCATTTAGGCTTACATGCATGGTTGAGTGTTTGTTTGTTCACTCTGTGAAGACACCCATTAGGTCCTCAATGCACTCACGGCAGTTAAATAGCTTACTGTCTTTTGAAAGAGAGTTGGCAGAAAGTCTGGAAAGACTGGCCCGCCGTCTTGCACAGTAGCCTCACATTGCACCCGTCAAAACGCAGCTTGCGCGCATTATGGACTCTCCTTTGGAGTCTGATCTGACTGTTTGCACAGCAAATTAAGAGTGAAAGTAAGTGCTGGTTACTCCTGTCCCTCACTGATCGAGGTTCTTGATGTCTGTCCAAAGGATATTTTCCCAAACATTAATAACTTACTTCGGCCAATCGGTTACACAGTCTTTGCTAATCAATAAACAAAACAGTTCACGTGTTGAATTGACTATATTAAACCCTACCCTGGAAATCCAGAGTTCTTGCGAGAGCACAATGGAATTGTCTCTGCGAGACACTCTGGCAAAGAGCAATGATGCACGTTACTTTTACCCCAACATTCCGGGGAACCCATAGACTGTATAATGTCATGGCTAATAATACCCTAGGCCTATATTATTTTTGCCACCTTTGTAACATTTTAGTTTTAGTTTACTGTGGTGTATGACTTTAAACAGCGAGTGTGCTTGGTGACGATCAGCTCCTCTAATGCAGGGTAGGACTACGTTTTGACAAGCATACAAATTCACCTTGTTCTTGCCCCATCTGAAATGACTTCTCTACTTTTGCTGCCTCCATCCTTTCTGTATTTGTTGTGTAAAAAACGTTGTATATTATGGCACTGAAGTCTTAAGTTAGTGAATTGGCTAACAGTTGGTAACCAAATAGCCTACACATTGCGCTACACGCTGCGTAGGCTACGTGCATTCCGTCTCCTGCTGATTTGCGTTCAGTAGCCAAGTGCGTAATATTGCAAAAGTTGAAAAAATAAATGTGTTTATTGTAGCCTACAGAAAATAAATAGCCTATCATACTGTCAGTTAATTGCCTACAGTGCAGTGAAGAGTTTGGAGAGTAAAGTTATAGGGCAACTTGAAGTTTTATGAAAATAATTTACGAACAAGAACATAAAGACCATGAAGCTTCTGTTTCTTGCAGCTGTTAAAACACCCGCTAGATAGTTTAAATACCCACCAACATACGTTTTTGCAGTAGCCTACAGATTATTTCTAAAAGTTATTTGTCTACTACTGGCTGATTTATCAAACGAGTGCTTTCTCGTTCGTCCTCCGCAAACTACAGGTGTTTCGGTAGAGAGCCATTGAATAAGCGATGCCAAGCGATTTCTGTAACACTTTTTGTGACATTCAGCAAGTATCTCCTCATTTAATGTAAGTTCCTTCGGACAATAGGCCTACGTTCTACTCTACGTGCAGTTGTCCTCCATCTCAGTTGCATCAGTTTTCTAATTTTGAAGGTTCTAAAACATTATTATGCTTCACTGAATCCTTCTCGTTTTCTTTCATTTGTCCAGCTAACTTTTCCATTGAACCTAGCCATTTATGATGGATTACACACTCGACATTCTGAAATGTCCTGCACGATCAAGGCCAAATTAAGTTATCACGCAGCCACTGTGTCAGCAGCATCAGTGCTGACGGTGACGGTGCGTTTCTGATGTCAGATTATTATGTAGGCTAGCCTACTAGACTGTTCTCACGTTGCAGCGCTTTACTTATATGAAGTAGCATTAATCAATATGAGGGGCAGAGGGGGATAAATGTTGTCCCCCCCGACGATAAAAATAATTTAGCAGAGGTAGGGAAAGGGAAACCAGAGGGTGGGAAATCCTCACCATCCCCCCCTACAAATCGCACCCTGAACACAGAACTACAGGACTACTGTTGGACTACTTTTTGCACCTTCACCATGACACTCACTCTCTTGAGCACCTCACTATGCACACAGAACTACAGGCCCTGTCACTACAAGCGTCTCATGCTTGATCACCCTCAAGCACACTGGATTTTTGACATTTAATTTATATAGTATATTTAGTATTTAGTTTTGTTCGTTTTTCTTATCTCCTACTGTCTCTATTGTACAGTGGAGTTTGGTTATATGTTTATACTTATACTTATATTTACCATTTCTGCTGTAAGTGCATGTTGTGTGTGATGTCTGTATGCTACTGAGACCCCCTGAATTTCCCCTTGGGGATCAATAAAGTATCTATCTATTCTATCATGGTCTTTCAAAGAAAATGATCCTGGAACCTGAAATGAAACTAGAGCACACACCAAGGGACACACCTATAACCTGCCCCAAAACACCCAGCCGATTTAAAGCACGTTTGAACTGTACGATAACCACATCTGTCTCTTATGTAAAGATCTGTTTCATTCATCCATAAAGTAGACTTTGACACAGCATAAGAGGTAAGCATTCATTCACCTTAACGTTGTTAGAGGACAGGTTGCACTGTATTTATTAGCATGTATGTATGTACAGTATGTATGTATGTATGTATAGTCTGTGTTGCGTCTCTCTCTCTCCTACAGGTGAGCTGGGCACAGGTGTTTAGAGTCGCGCTAATCACTTCGTGGTCTGGGCCTTTAAAAAGCGCTTCAGTTGTGACAGGGTGGTCCACCACTGCCGCTCCGTCTCTCCCGCACCGTTTTGGATTTTGCTTATTCACTGCACCGCATTCTACTGATTGCTCACACTTTTATTTTCCAAATCCAACATCACTACTGACTTTACTTAACCAACTCTGTTAAGTTCTATTTGTTTAATAAATCTAATATATATATATATATCCCTACTCCACGTGTGGCCTTTCCCTTCTCTGTTACCTTGCTCTGCGCCAGGCTTGTAACAATAGAGTACTAACGCTGTGCAAGTGAGTCATCGCAAACAATGAGAGTTGAAAGGACATTTCTAATGAGCATGAGTCAGTTGAACATCCACTCTTCAATGGTAAAGCCAAACAACAAATGTGAAGAGACATGCATGAACATGCATGACATGCAACAGTTTGTTATGTTTTTATGGGCTAGGTTTGCCGAGGTTGTTTTTGTTGCCGTTTTTGGAGCCTGGGCTGTCCACAGAGATCACGTTTTTGACAGTGTATTCAGGACACAGACAGCTAGAACTAGCGGTTGGTTAGGTGATGTTTGCAGTAAGTGACATAAAATGTTTTAACCTTAAAACGTGTGGCATCGCTTAGAGCACCTTTAAAGGGACACCAGGCAACATTTTCGAGTTAATTAATCATCTTCGTAAATCGGTATATGGTTACTCATTACACTTCTGCTTGCTACTGAAATATTTTGGAGGGGTTTTGAACTAACATCTTTGGTCTTTTAGTGACTGTCTGACCAAGATTATGTAAGAATTACAGGTATGTAGCAGAGGTGTCCACTCCAAACAAAACAAAAAAAATCTAATCTAACGTAATACCATTTCTTCTACACCAGGGGGAAGTGTGAGAGCCATTTACAAGCCACAGTAATTTATTTATTTTAAAGGCCTCTTGTGACTTATTTTCCACTTGCTCATCTGTTAGGAATTAAAAGATTTCCTGATTCCCTAATGTATTTCATTAGAATATCTTCACCTCTATGCCACAGAAGCTCAACAAGGTTTTGGTTATAGGTAAGACCGTAACTCAGAAAATCTGAAATTTATTTCATTAGAATATCTTCACCTCTATGCCACAGTTGTAGGGAGTTGTAGGGATGTGAAGCTGCAACATACTTCCATCACAGAGAAGTTTGATATTCCATAACATAGGTGTAAATATGTTTTGAAAAGCATGTTATTCACATAATAAACATGTAATACATTTTCATCCAGAATTATCTGGATCTTTATTTTTTTACAGAATTGCTCGATTGAAACACAATCCATTTTTACAGGGTATATACTATAATAGTCCAATGCATTTTCAGTAACTTCTACAACCCTGTGCCAGCACTGATAACTGTATTCTTAAGGCTTTATGGCCTCTATTGTTAAGACAATGAGGCTATCTGTAATGACCATCATTAGGTCACAGCGCTACTTTATGAGCCAATGAAATACTAATAACACATATTGCTGGTCAGAGCAGAAGGCAGTTTATACCAACTACTGAGGAAATAAACTAGAGATACAATTAAAACCAATTATGATAAGTGAATGTTACAAATTACAATACAGAAATGTCTATCTGAGAAGAGCTCTAAATTTCCTGATATGATACAGCTGCGATAAACCCTGGTGTGGTACAGTCAAGAGCAGTATGGAGGGAAATTGCATGTACCCCCTCAGAAGAATTAGTCATTGGTGTTATTCTGCCACTACTGGACAAGCTTAATATATAAAGAAAGATAAATGAAAGCTTGGGTTGTTGTACACCTAACACAGAGACCCAGACAGGATCTGAATATCGCAGCTTTGTTTATTAAGTATTTATTTAACCATTAAAATACTTGTTAAACTCATTGTAATCACAGCTGGGGTGTGAACATTATGGCTATACATGATGACGATACTGACGAGAACATTTGATCTGTGTTCAGGTAGACATCGAAAACCAGATAATCAGCATGTTATCATATTCAAGGAAATGGTCCTGACCTGGACCCTGAAATGAAACTAAAACATGACTCAGGAATATAATAACATACTGTATATTCAAACACTGTAATGTTGAGGTATTTAAACTTTACTTGAGTGTTTTCACTTTGTGTTGCTTTATAATTCCAGATGTGATGAAACAGATGTGTGCATCAAACCCTTTAACTGCTATGAGCACTTGTACTTAAGTAGGATTCACTCCCCTGCACACAGCCCATGTTGTATAAAAACACCAGTAGCTGTATGATAACTAGCTAAATGGTGTTCTAAGTCTAACTGGTGGACCATAAACACAAGAAACTCACAATAACCGTATTATCAGCATTTTATCATAGTCTCTCTAAGCAAATGATCCTGGAACCTAAAGTGTATAAGGCCACGCACACCAAAGTATCACAAGAGGAAAAGAGATCCGCACACCATATAGCTTCCATTCATAATCTTTTTAAAATTATTTTTATTGTGTTTTTATTGTGTGAAGTTTCAAGCTTGTGGCTCTTCCGCAGACTTATGTAAGCTATCTGGTGTGTGGATCTCATTTCCTCTAATGATCCTGGAACCTGAAATGAAACTTAAGCACACCATAGGACACACCTTTATCCTGCCCCGGTACACCCAGCCTATTTTGTATATAAGCACGTTTGAACTGTACGATAACCACATCTGTCTCTTTCATAAAGATCTGTTTCATTCATCCACAAAGTAGACTTTGACACAGCATAAAAGGTAAGCATTTATTCACCTTAATGATGTTAAAGGACAGGTTGCACTGTATTTATTAGCATGTACTGTATGTATGTATGTACTGTATGTATAGAGTATTAATGGTGGACAAGTGAGAGTCATCACAAAAATAAAAACAATGAGGGTTGAAAAGAAAGTTTGGACAAATTATCATGAGCCAGTCGAACATCCATGTAAAAGTTGAACAAATGTTAAGAGACAACTACTAATAGAATAATTGATAGAAATATAATATATAATAATGTATAATTGATGAATAAATATAAATCAAAGTTATGACATTTGCGCAATGCAGTTGCATGAAAACCCATGTCTCCATATTTTGTCTGATTAGTTCCTAGGATCTCTAGGATGTGGGAAGAAGATGATTTTCCAGAGGGCCACCTGTCAAGGCTCCAGAGCCGTGCTACACCAGCTGATGGAGGCGTCTACATCATGTACCACGGCACATCAAGAGAGGCTGCAGCCAGCATTCTGAAGACAGGCTTCAAGCAGTCCAGTGATGGCATGCTGGGGCCAGGGGTCTACCTTAGCCGGGATCTGGAGAAGGCCATCAAGTACCCTTTGAAACTGTCTGATCATGAAAGGGTTATTCTGAGGGTGAAGGTTGAGGTCGGGAAAGTGATAGCAATCACCTACCAACACCACCCCCTGCAGTATACCTGGCATGCCAAAGGGTACGACACGGCGTGGTGCCCTCCAAACTGTGGCATGGTCCCCAGTGGTCAGGAGGAGGACTGCGTGTGGGATCCCAAACGAGTCAAAGTGCTTGATGTATTTTCTCCAACATCCCGGCCTAATAGATTGTGGGCAGAAGATGATTTTGATACATCAGCAGAGCCTAAACTGGAGAGCCTCAAGGCACCAGGTGACGGCAGATACTACACCATGTACCACGGCACATCAAGAGAAGCTGCAGACATCATTAAGGAAAAAGGCTTCAGGCCATCCAGTGATGGAATGCTGGGGCGTGGGGTCTACCTCAGCCGGGATCTGCAGAAAGCCAGCCGGTATCCTCGGGAGCTGCCTGTGGGTGATAGGGCTGTCCTGAAGGTGACCATAAATGTTGGCAAGGTGATAAAGATCGACCACCAAAAACATCCCATGAAGAAGACCTGGCATGAAAAGGGGTTTGACACAGCCTGGTGTCCTCCAAAGTGTGGTATGGTCCGCAGTGGCCTGGAAGAGGACTGCGTGTGGGATCCCAAGAGAATTAAAATCCGTCGTATTATTCAGCCACAGCTGGATAATCTTTGAGGATGTGAAGCTGCAACATGATTCCATCACTAAAAAAAAGCACATGGAGAAGTATGACATTTCATAACATTGGTGTAAATGTGTTTATAAAAGCATGTTTCACACAAGTTATACATTTTATAAACTCTCATCATTATCTGGATAAAGTGTTGTTCTTTTCACAGAATTGCTCCCTTTGATATACAAAGTTATTAAATACAATACATTTTATTTCTAGATCCTACAGGGTAAATACAGTAATGCACACATCCAAAGGCATCCTATAATCCTGTGCCAACACTGATGCTATATTATTCATAAAGCTGTAAGGTGTAAGACCGTGTTCAAAGAGGCTATCTGTAAGGGTCTAAGACTAGGTGAAGTATAGAATATTTCCTACATATACATACAGTATAATTCACAACATATACTGTAATTTCAACACTGAGTTTTCTATGAAATCTGATAGACTTTTACTCTGACTGACTAGCTGACGAGAATACACAGTGAGTTTACCTGAATGGTGCTAAATGAATGAATGAATAAATAAATAGTTTTGTTTACTTTCTAAACTATTGTAGTTCAAGGCAAAATACATATGCAATCAGAGTAAAATGACTAAATCACTTCAGATATTGATTTATATGTGTGGACTGAGGTGTCATTCCTTGTATCAACCAGTAGGTTAAGCAAATATTTCTTACATGCAATCCACACACTGGGCCTACTGTTTTTAATCTTTATCAAGTATTAAAGCAAGTTGCAACTTTATGAATTTCACTGTTAGTCAAAACTTTGACAAACCCTCACACTTTGGATTGTTGGCTGTGCTTACAGCAACAGAAGTGTTTTGGTTTGGGGGGATTGTGCAATATTATATTCTTTCATAGGGCCCAACAATTTCAATTTCAACAATATAATTCCTGCTGGCTACTGAAACATTTTAGAGGGGCTTTGAAGCAACATCTTTAGTCTTTTAGTGACCGTCTGACCAAGATTATGTAAGAACTACAGGTATGTAGCAGGGGTGTCCAATAAAGAATAATAGAAAAGTCATTGTGAAGTGACCAAGAAAGCCAGGTTGAAGACAATTGAAAGACCATTCTTACAGCATATTCAGATGTCAAAGAGTTGTTAACATCACCAGCAAATATAGATTTTCACCTTTAAATTGTTCTCTAGTCACATTTAAACAAATGCTCAAATGATCCAAAATCTCACCACAACCACAAATCAAAGATTAAGTAAATAAACATGTCTGGTGTTACAAGCCTGGTTCAAAGCAAGCAACGGACTAGGGAAAGGTTACACGTGGATAGCGATATATATATATTAGATTTATTAAATGAATAGAATTTAACAGAATGGGTTAAGTAAAGTCAGTAATGAAGTTAGATTTGGAAAATAAAAGTGTAAGCAATAAGTGTAATGCGGTGTAGTGAATAAGCAAAAAAAAATCTTAAACGGTGTGGGAGAGACGAAGCGGCGGCGGTCGACCACCCGGTCTCCTCTGAAGTGCTTTTAAAGGCCCAGACCAGGAAGTGATTAGCACGACTCCAAACACCTGCGCTCAGCACACCTGTAGGAGACAGACACAGCACACATACAGAGGAGCCAGGCGAGGCCATGACACTGGAAACAGATATGTGCATCAATTCTATAACATAATTTTACTGTTATAAACTCTTGTCTTATACAGAAGTAGGACTCACAGAACATTTCTTTCTTATGGAGTTATTTTATTTTACTTTCACCTATGTTACATTCACCTATTTTACATTCACTAATATCACTCCCCTGCACAGTCATGTTGTATAAAAACACCAGTAGCTGTATGATAACCAGTCAAACACAATGGTGGACTATAGAGATAACAAACTGTTGCAAATGTTCAAGTGAATCACAAGAACCCGTTAATCAGCATTCTATAGATTTTCTAAGGAAATGATCCTGGAACCTGAAATGAAACTAAAGTACACTATAGAGCACACCTTTATCCTGCCCCAGTACACCTAGCCGATTCTGTACATGAGCACCTTTGAACCGTCCTGAAGGTGACGGTAAATGTTGGCAAGGTGAAAAAAATCGACTACCAATCGACCATCAAAATCAGAAAGCCCCAATGTGGAAAATATCAACATGCCACAGAAACCTGGTGATAATACAATCTCTACACCATGTACCATGGCACATCAAGAGAAGCAGCTGCCAGCATTTTGAAGACAGGCTTCAGGCAGTCCAGTGGGGGTATGCTTGGACGCGGCGTCTACCTCAGCAAGGAAGGCCAACCGGTGATGCCATTCAAGCAAGGCCGGGTTCAGGTGTCCCCATGGAGAACCAACAGGCTACTACCGCTGAGAGATGCGAGTTCAACGAATTGCAATTCTTCCAATATACAATAAGCAAGTCAAACAACATTACATACACATATTCAGTGAATGTAATTTGTTCTGAAGACATACAGTATGTCAGAAAATAATATTATGAATTGGTATCAATTTGAAAGGTTGCTCTCCAAAAGTTATGCATTACTTCATGAAAAAGGCTTCATAAGACATAAAGGTTGAATTATAATATGTGTCTATTTCAAGTTGCAACTCTATTTACTTCTTCATTGATATATTGTCAATTAAATGCAACTCAAGTTGTGGTTGTATTAGATTGTAACTACAACAGTTTGACCTACAGTTAATCTAGGTAAACAGGGTTAAGTACACCTTTCCTTTGTGAATAGAATAATGTGTGAATAAATCATCAGGAAAGACTACCACCACAATTCCACTTCTTTGCTTTCTATTGAAATAATCATCCACATACATGTAAATACATATTACACATACATACCTTTAGATCTCTCTGAAAGTGAAAAAAATTTCCTCAAAGTATAAGTGAAGGTAGACAGGGTGAAATGGCATAGGCCTAAGTATGACTGGGGCACAGCTGTGTGGCCTCCAAACTGTGCCCTCCAGTGGTCGTATAGTGAAAAAAAATGTAAATGTAACTGCTTTGGAGTCAAGAGTGACCTGGAAGACACCTTTAAAGAAAAGGACTGTTAAAGTCACCATCATTGATTACTGTTACTCACCAAAATGTGTGTTTCAGTGGGATGTAGAATTGTCATTGCCTTCTGCTATTTTGTCAGAGCTAAGTTTACAGCTGCACTGATTACATTCTCTTTGTGTAATACAGCTATGTCATTTTTTGGAATAAACATTGATGTTTATTTTATGCATATTGCATTTTCAGGTGAATTACCAAGTATAACTTAATTTTAAGTCCTAATATAGACTGTAGTTGTGTCCCAAACTAAAAACAAAGGTGTGTAAAAGGTGCAATTTAGTTCAGTTGACTCTCAGGTTTTTGTGTCTTTCCTTAACATATCAGTACAACTTGGCTCAAAGTGGAGCTGAGAGTCAGAATGAAAGAGAAAAGTAACTTTGGAATTCTCAGGGAATGTTTTTTTGGAGCATGAGAACAAGCAATATGTTCCAGAGTTAAGACAGTTTTGTTTACCAGGAAGTTTAGTTTCGATTTAGAAAACAGCACCTAATCTTTGAGGAATTCTGACAGTTCTTCCAAAGATAATGTCATTTTTTCCACATCAATGGGTACTGTAAAAACAAGAAAAGGGCATTGGTAAAAAATATAAAAACTGTCACCAATTCAGGAGCCCTCTCCATGGAAAATATTCCAGATGATATTCTCAGATGATAACATATAAGAAGAAGTAAACCCTAATTTAGGAATGTGAGGAACTGTCAGAAAACCAATAGTGTCCTGGCACTTTGAAACCAAGCTAACCCATACCATTAAGTCATCTTGATGAGGCCTGTTCAATTTAGGACTTACTGAGAGTAACATAAGCTCATTAATTGAATAAATAAAAATGAATGCAAATAATGAAGCTGATTTTAACCCATTTTATCTATAAATCTGGTACATTGACAACATCTAAAATCATAAAAAGTCTTACTGACACCACACCCTCAACACGTAAACACACTTTGCACTGCCTGCAGGCAACAATCATCCTCCCAATATTTACATAAGGAAAAAAAACCTTCCTGTAACAGTTTATTTGCACCATGAAATGAAACTTAAAAAGACACATGAAGACACTCCTACTGTGTCTGCCTGCTACAACTAATAAAAGGCCTTTGCAAGTTTGTATGTAGTTCAAAGAGTTTCCTCACAAGAACACATTCATTTGGATCATTTTTTTACTCAGATCTTTAGTTCAAAGGTGAATATATCTTTGTTTAAATTCTCAAGAAATTTTAGACCTAAGAAATTGAAATGATGTAGACTGCAGAAGACTGCAGTACTTTTAAAGTGTGCCAGATGAATTGAACAAATATTGGTCAAAACATATTTACAAAATATTTAGTTTCATTGTATGTTTAGTATATTATGCTATAATCATAATAGGATTAATGTAGTCATCAGTTTACCAATGAGTAAGGGGAAATTTAATCATGGGTATCATGGGCAGTTTGCTGAAATACTAAGAGGAACTAGAGAAAGATAGTCACACACAAGGTAATGTAGCTGTAAGTAAGTTTCTGCTAATTAAACTGTTTTTCATGCCTGACGTAGCCATACCCAATACTATTCATTTGTCGAGTCGAAGAACAATCTAAGCGAGCATACCATTACATCATCTAATGTTCTTATCCTCATAGCCATATACATTATGAAATCTCTACCCATGTCTGTTAATAATTAATCAAACTAGATGTACCGCAGAGTGGTACAAAATATGACCGCCGCCCAGTCCAGCACATTTTTTCCACAAAAATAAATTACGCTGAAAGGCCTATATGATTCTAACTGTCTCACTAAATTGCATTATCCACACTCAATTCTCACTGGTATCTGCTAGACAACAAGTACCAAAACATGATTAGTTCATAGATTTCACATGTAAAATTCTTTTTATACAACCCCACCCCCATCTTGCCTGTTCATAATTCCGAGAAATTCTTGAATTGTGTGCATGTGTGCATGTACACGTTTATGTTTATGTGTGTGGGTGTGTGTGTGTGTGTGTGTGTGTGCGTGCTTGTGTGTTTGCCTGCGTGTGTGTGTTTGTGCATGTGCATGCACGCGTACTAGGGGTGTAAAGATTAACCGATAGGTATCGGTATCCGTTTTTAACGTTTAAGATACGGCTACATCGATACGTGAAGCCCCGTATCGGAAAAAAACTGAAATGAACCGGTCGTTATATCGATTTACTTGTTATGAATCGGTGCACAACCTTTTCTGCTCGCTCAGACTCATTTACGTTCCAAGCAGCGCGTTCATCCCACTTCCGGTTTTGAAACTATACGTGGCACGGAATTGTGGGTAATGCAGTTCGTTTTTGGTTACATTCATTGCCCAAAGTTGTCAAATGACCTCATTACCCATACATCTATTGCAACTTAACCATGTGACAACTTGCACTCGGTCGGCTTTTGTTTTTCGAAATCCAGCGCGAAATTAAGCACTTATAGCATTCCTAAACAGCAACGATAGTCTGTAGAGTAGCCTTATCTTTGATGAAGGGATTTCCTTAATGTTAAATAATAATTTGGCCCTTGCTGCTAAAACGATGCATAAATTATTAGCCAATGATTTTGTTCATATTCACTCAGACTTGTGGCATTTTAGGTTTCTGCATTAGGTCTACTTTTGGAACAAAATTAGCCCAGAGAGTTCATTGTTTTTTGATTTGAAGGCCTATTTTATTCTTGTAGGGTAGGCTAGGCCTATATGAGAAAAGGCCAAGAGTGTCTTAAGCACTGTTTTATTTTATTTCGGTATTGTCTTACCTCAACAGGGCTACAGCTCCATGAAAACAATCAGATATAACTCTATAAAATCTGTAAAGTCTATAAAAATGTATTTTTATGTTGTATTTGGCTGCTGTGCTTGACTGAAATGTAGACTATTCTTTTTTCATTTCAATACAGTATATGAAACAAACCTCAGTTTAGATAATCATATTCACACATTTTGTTGCCTAATTGACATCCAGTGTTGTGCGTGAACGAGTTCAAAAGAACGCGTTCATTGAACACGCTCATTTTTTCGTGAACGTTGAACTGAACGCAACACACTTTTTAATAAAGAACTTGAACGTGAAGTTCACATTATGTGTCATGAACGGCAGACATCACTGTAAATGAACGTTGGAATTTGTTTTCCATTGAAAACTGAGTGACATCTGTTTTCTCTTTTGAAACGCAACGAAAGAAAGTTCCTCCCTCCTGTATTCTCGCTGGTGCCGCTTAAATCATGTATCACCAGACAGAAATGGTTTTGACACTGTGCGCGCAATGCATTGCGGGCAACGTAGTGTCCGGCTGAGAATAGTTGAATAGCATACTGGCTTCCGCACAACGTTACCCGTGATAAATTGCAGCAGAGCGGGGTAGGCATAGCAACGCCGCGTAGCAGGCAACGACGAGAGCACGGAGGGCTGGAGGAGCGAGAGAGAGAGAGAGACAGAGCAATGACGAGAGTGAGAGAAAGCGCTGCAATTAAAAAAAAAAATGGCTAGGGGAAGTGATGGCACGGAGACTGGTCTACCTTGTCTGTACTGCTGCAAGTTTCATCACCTGGTAAGAAACCCACAATTGCAGTGTCATGAGCAAATGTCTACAATGAGCAGCTTCAAAGAACATATAGTGATTTCTAGCTCGTAGTGTAAAAAAAGTATTTATTTGAATATCTCACGAAAAAAGTAAAATGAACTGAACTTTGAACTAGTTCAGAATTAAAATTGTGAACTTTGAACGTGAACTGTTCACTTTGAGCATGTATGAACTGAACTTGAACTAGTTCAGAAAAGCTGTGAACTGGCACAACACTGTTGACAACCATGACCATGATAATTGATAATATGAATGTGCACCTTGAGCAAATTATAAAAAATCTTTCAGAATGCTTTCCATTCTTAAACTGCATCGAATTGCATCGAATCGCATCGCATCGAATCGTACTGAATCGTTTTTTATAAACATGTATCTTTTCTTGTATCGAATCGTGCCCATGTATCTAGATGCGAATCGTATCGTCTTTTACATGAGAGATTCACACCCCTAACGCGTACATATGTCTACTGTGTGAGTATGTGTCATACGTATGATTACTGTGAATGTATGTGTGTGCGTGTGTATCTGTTCATGCACATGTGTGCACATGGAATGGGTTAACATGACCCCTGGAGGCAAACATACAGAAACAATTGGTCATCCTAGGCCAGGGGTGGGCAAACTGCGGCCCGCGGGCCGGATCCGGCCCGCCAAGCACTTTCATCCGGCCCGGTTATCATTTAGTTATCAGGCTGCTCGCTATTTTTTTCCTGCGATAGAGAGGACGTTGGTTAGCTTTACTGCAAACTGCTTTTCACTCTCCTTAGATAACGTTTACAATGTCAATGTCAAAACATCATGTTAAATAGAGATAACATCATGTTAAACTAAGTTAACTCTTAGTTATCTCATGGGGGGGGGGGCTACAGATCAAAACGAAAAAATTGGGGTTACATGCCCACCAAGTTTTGTGTACCCCGGTCTTTCAGTGTCCCGGGAATCCTTGTTGGTGTACGGTCACTAAATGTACACATAAATTATTTTATTGTAAGGCCCCCCATGAACAAAAGTTCACAAAACTTGGCATGCATTCGGAGGGTGTCATAAAGATCCTACACTTTCAATTTCGTGCAGTTTTGACCATGTCAGCCAGAGATATTGTGATGAAAACACCTAATTTTTTGCTAGGTGGCGCTATACATGAAATAAGTGGTAATGGAATGGGTTGACATGCTCCCTTAGGACCAACATACAAAAAAAGGTGGACCTCCTAAGCCCTACGGTTCTCGAGATATTCACAGAAAATTAATTTATTGTGTGGCCCCCCATGAACGGAATTCCACGAAACTTGGCGTGCATTCAGAGGGTGTCATAATGATCCTACACTTCCAATTTCGTGCAGTTTTGACTATGTTAGGACACAGATACCTGCGATTACAACACCTAATTTTTACTTTTTTGTGTTTAACTAGGTGACGCTCTACATGAAATGAGTGGTTATGGAATGGATTGACATGGCCCCTTGAGATAAATATACAAAAAAATGGTCCTCCTAAACCCTACGGTTCTCGAGATATTCATAGAAAACTGTGTCTGCCCTACCCTCCTTTCGGGGGGTCCAGTCCAGCGGGGGGGGGGGGGGGGGGCTACAGATCAAAACGAAAAACGATGGTTCCATGCTATCCATGTGGGGTTACATGCCCACCAAGTTTCGTGTACCCCGGTCTTTCAGTGTCCCGGGAATCCTTGACGGAAATTTAGACATGCGAAAAAAAAAAAAAAAAAAAATCTGACTAAACCTATATGACCGCCGCTTCGATGCGTGGTGGTCATAATTATTATTAGGGCTGTCAATCGATTAAAAAAAATTATCTAATTAATTACATACTCTGTGATTAATTAATCTAAATTAATTGCATATATAATTTTTGCTGTTAAAGTATTTTAAATATTCAAATTCAAATGAATCATTAAATAATCAGCATTATTGACATTAAAGTTCAAAAACTCTTTTATTATTATTTTCACTGTTCAAATAATTGCCATAATAATCTATGATATGACCCAATATGCTGAGGAAATAAATTCAAATGTGCTTCGGGAAGAAGTTTTTTTTTTACATACAAGGCATTTCAGGCCACAGATATAACCTAGGGGACACAATGAAAATTACACTCCCCTCAATGTCAACACTTATTTCTTTGCATTGATGTGCGACTATAGAGTTGGTGACAGTGATATGCAAATTCCTTGCTGCAGACATTGCAGAGGACTTTATTTATTATCAACACCATCAGGCCATTTTTTAAAAGTAAATGTTCCAATCAATGATTCAAGCAGCACGTTTTCTTCTCTCTCCTTCATTTTACAATCTAATTTTTACTGACTAGAACGGCTCGGGGTCAACGACTTTCTTCCACCAGGTCAGCCACGTCTCGAGAGTCTTGTTGCACCAGGTGATAATAAAATTTACACCATGTACCATGGCATATCAAGAGAAGCAGCTGCCAGCATTTTGAAGACAGGCTTCAGGCAGTCCAGTGGGGGTATGCTTGGACGCGGCGTCTACCTCAGCAGGGATCTGCAGAAGGCCAGCCGGTATCCTCTGGAGCTGCCTGAGTCACAGAGAGTCGTCCTTAGAGTAAGGGTGAATGTAGGCAGGGTTAAAAAAATAGATTGCCAAGGACACCCCCTGCAGAAGACCTGGCATGACCAGGGGTACGATACCGCCTGGTGCCCTCCGGGCTGTGGCATGGTCAAGAGTGAACTAGAGGAGGACTGTGTGTGGGATCCAAATCGAATTGGGATCATTGATGTCATTTACCCAAAGCCGGGTGCATGTGGAGGTTATGGAGCTGCAAGAAACTTCTATCGCTGAAAATTTTGTTCACAATCGTACAGGATGCATGAAAACATTTTCTTTGAAAATAAGGATTCAGTGCATTAGATAAATATATTTTTTAAAGCTTGTGTTCAGTAAATGTAATTCCTTCAAAAACAGATGTCATGTAGGTATTGTGACAATTAAGCGATGAGTACTGTACAAAGCAAGCATTTTCTGCCACTGCACAACAGCATTATATGTATGCCTAATTTATAAACGTAGCCTATATTTCAGGAACTTAGAATATAATTGTTCGGGTCAACGTAATGTATGTGTCAACAGATCACAACATTAATGAACAAAAACTGCTTATCAGTTCTGGTTTGATTTGTACAGAATAGTAGTCAGCAGGGTAGGAATTTCACGGCGGCCACGACAGCCATGGCCGTCGTAGCCCCTTGCGTTGGCCGTGAAGCCCCTTTGAAAATCATAGGTTTACAGGCCATGGTGGCCTTGGTGCCCCCTTCTTTCAATATTCTGCTTTGTGTCCTACTAATAGCAATTTTTATTTAGCCTGTGGCCTGTCAAAATAATCTTAGCATTCACAGCGCAAATTTATTTAGTCTTTTACGCAGTGGAGAAAGTGCAGTGCAAGAAAGAAAGTGCGTCCAAATTCACCTATTCTTCTCAGTTGAACTACTCGCTAAGTAGCCTATTCATCACACAGACATCACAAGTATCACATGAAAGAGCTTTTTCTCAGCTTTTAAACGATGTTAGCCGATAATTGCTGTATTGAACGGTTCGCGAGAAAAGTAAATAATATAATTCAATTTAATCATACATTCTACTGAAGCTTTTGCGTCCATGATCTCCCTACCCATTCATCTCGGTGGAATACTTCACGAACCCTTCTTTTAACACATGACAAACCACATATCACAATAAACAGCAGACCTTACCGAACACAAAGGTGTAAAGCAGTCTCCTGTAGGCTATAGTTAGCCGTTCCAGAGTAATCCAGTTGAATTTGCAGTAAATTTCGACATGCATGGATGTCTCCAAATTTGGGCTTTAAGTTTTACAATGTGTTTAAATTGTTCCACATGATTTCATAACGGGCCAAATACAAAATAAATGTTACAAATATCGCCTAGATATTGGTAAATCCGAGGACAGCTGACTAAGAGTTTGTGAAAGTAGCCTTTATGATCACAAAATGCTAAGCATGCATCTAGGCTATTTGAGTTTCTTAAAGCTGAGCTGTGCTTAAATTTAAATTGTTCAATACATGAATTTTAATAGCAGGCCAAATATAAAATACATTTTATATATAGTCTAGATATCTGTTTTTATAAGATGATCAGATGATTTACAGTTATATGTAATATGTCATGTTTCATGTTTTTGTAATGTTTCATACAGTGATGTAGGTCTACTGCAGTGAATAGGCTAAATACAACTTTGATCATTTTTATAGCCTACTACTGTATAGTTAACTTTGGCCTTGGTGCCCTGACATGTGGCCTTTGTGCCCCCCACCAAATATGCCCAACTGAAGGCCAAGTGGCCTTGCCCCCAGAATGGTGAAATTCCAAGCCTGGTAGTCAGTGATATGTCCATCTACTCTTTATCTCTTTATGGCTGACAATAAACAATGGTTGTAACGCTGCACCTGATGCTCAGACAGGTTCTGTACTAGGTATCTGTCACAGGTTAAAGACATTGTGCCCCTCAGCATGTGATATTGTGCCCAGTGGTCTCACTGTCTGTAAGAGTAGGCTACTGTCTGATCCAGAGCATGTCTCCATCACTACTGATGTCATTCACCCAAGCCTGGGCCATGTGTAGGGTATAGAGATGAACCAGGTGACTATTACTGCAGGGATGTGAGTTTACTGTTGTACAAAAAATGGAATGTTTTTTCTGTTGGTTTCCCCACTTGTGAGCAACCTATGCCGAATGATCTATGTCAAATGCCTTTTTTGCTTTTCTGCTCGTCTTTTAAAGTTATTGTGCTGTCAAAATAAAACAAAATCTAAATATAATACCTCTTAGCAGCGATTTTTCAGCATTTTTCGAATGTAGGCTACTTGCACACAAAGTTATCATGAAAAAAGTGCAATTTAGTTTGATATGATTTACTTAACAGAAGTTATGAAATGAAACTAAATTGCTCCTTTTGTTTTCTTCAAAGCTTATTTGGGGATATTTCAGTTTAAAAAATCACAAATTCCCTCGAAATAGTTCATATAGAAAATGCCATCATCTGTGGTCCTGTATTGTGTTGTGTGATTGCATTCAAGACAGCTTGAGTCCTATACCGAAGGACTGAATTCCACACCGCTCCTTTAAATTCAATTCTACTTGACCTGGCAACCTAAGGGTGAGAGATGAAAGAAAGAGGAAGAAAGTGAAGCGTGAAAACAACTGTTAGGCACCAAGTTAGAGTGAGTTTAAGGAGTTTTCATTTAAATGGTTGGCCTGTCACTGGTTCAGGTAATGCAACAGACATTTAGCCTATATTATGCAGTAGACAGCAGTTGGTAGTTCACATATATTTGATTCCCATTACAGCCAAATTTGAATTACAGTGACATGAATCATGATGAGAGCAATTCAAACCATATTCAAACCCCAACAACATCCCATCTTAGTTTCATTTTCCCTGAAACAGGAAAGTTCATGCTCCGGGAATTCCCGGGTTGGGAGGATTGGGGGGGTTGGGAGGATGCCTGGACCTTTCAGAAATATGCAGGCACTAAGTATTTGAAGGGGTGATACATTTTTACTTTTAGTGCTAACTGCACAGACACAATGACAAGATGGTCTAGTGTTCCAGTGTGTGGCATGTGTTCATGTGTTCTTTTGGTTCTGTTTGTGAGCAAGTTATTTATAGAAGAGTACAAGTGAGCAGAAATTGGGTTGATGAGAGATGTTTAGCATTAGTGGCATTCCTCCTCAAGGTGTTTGGGCCTAAGCACTGCTTTGTTGAGATAGAAGGGGCCCTGAGATGGAGCTGCCATCTCCTCTAGGGGGGTTGGCGCCTTCAGTACAAGTACAACAGTACAAGAAAGTTTATTGTCACATGCATATAGTTACTGGAAGTAAGAAATGCAGTGAAATTATGTCTGGTGTCAGCCTAACATGTCAGCCTTCATGTATGTTAGGTCAAAGTTTGGGTAAATGTCACTGATGTTAGTTGCTATGGGATACATCCTTGTGTACAATGTCAGGATGAGATGGGTGATGTGATCATTGGATTTCTGACATGCAATAAGGAGAGATGTAAGCTCTACTGACTGGCTGAGACTTTGTTCAACTGATTTCTAAAAACCTAGACCGATAGTGTGTGTGTGTGTGTATGTGTTTGTGTGTGTGTGTGTGTGTGTGTGTGTGTGTGTGTGTGTGTGTGAATGGGATGTTGGCCCAAGTGCTACAACAAGCTATTTGTAGGCCTATTTCTCAAATCCATCACCACCACCACTGAGGCTCAACTAAAGAAAAATAAAAACTAGATGTACCGCAGAGCGGTACAAAATATGACCGCCGCCCAGTCCAGCACATTTTTTCCACAAAAAGAAATCACGCTGAAAGGCCTATATGATTCTAACTGTCTCACTAAATTGCATTATCCACACTCAATTCTCACTGGTATCTGCTAGACAACAAGTACCAAAACATTATTAGTTCATAGATTTCACATGTAAAATTAATTTTATACAACCCCACCTCCATCTTGCCTGTTCATAATTCTGAGAAATTCTTGATTGTTTGTGTTATGTTTATGTTATGTGTGTGTGTGTGTGTGTGTGTGTGTGTGTGTGTGTGCGTGCTTGTGTGTGTGCCTGCGTATGTGCCTGTGCATGCAAGCGTACATATGTCTACTGTGTGAGTATGTGTCATACGTATGATTACTGTGAATGTATGTGTGTGTGTGTGTGTGTGTGTGTATCTGTTTGTGCACATGTGTGCACATGAAATGGGCTAACATGACCCCTGGAGGCAAACATACGGAAAAAAATGGTCATCTTAGGCCCTATAGTTCTCAAGATATTCACAGAGAACTGTGTCTGCCCTACCCTCCTTTTGGGGGGTCCAGTCCAGCGGGGGGGCTACAGGTCAAAACGAAAAATGACGGTTCCATGCTATCCATGTGGGGGTACATGCCCACCAAGTTTTGTGTACCCCGGTCTTTCAGTGTCCCGGGAATCCTTGTTGGTGTACGTCACTAAATGTACACATAAATTATTTTATTGTAAGGCCCCCCATGAACGAAAGTACACAAAACTTGGCATGCATTCGGAGGGTGTCATAATGATCCTACACTTTTAATTTCGTGCAGTTTTGACCTTGTCAGCCAGAGATATTGTGATGAAAACACCTAATTTTTTGCTTTTTAATTTTTAACTAGGTGGCGCTATACATGAAATAAGTGGTAATGGGATGGGTTGACATGCCTCCTTAAGACCAACATACATAAAAAAGGTGGACCTCCTAGGCCCTACGGTTCTCGAGATATTCACAGAAAACTGTCTCCGGCCACCTACAGGCCAGTTGGTGTATAACATAAATTAATTTATTGTGTGGCCCCCCCATGAACGGAATTCCACGAAACTTGGCGTGCATTCAGAGGGTGTCATAATGATCCTACACTTCCAATATCATGCAGTTTTGACTATGTTAGGTCACAGATACCTGCGATTACAACACCTCATTTTTACTTTTTTGTGTTTAACTAGGTGGCGCTATACATGAAATGAGTGGTTATGGAATGGGTTGACATGGCCTCTTGAGATCAACATACAAAAAAAATGGTCCTCCTGAACCCTACGGTTTTCGAGATATTCACAGAAAACTGTGTCTGCCCTACCCTCCTTTCGGGGGGTCCAGTCCAGCGGGGGGGCTACAGATCAAAACGAAAAACGATGGTTCCATGCTATCCATGTGGGGTTACATGCCCACCAAGTTTCGTGTACCCCGGTCTTTCAGTGTCCCGGGAATCATTGACGGAAATTTGGGCATGCGAAAAAGAAAAAAAAAAAAAAAATCTGACTAAACCAGGGGGTCAGGATTTGAAGGGTTAGCTTCAGCCACTTATCATGGCATTTGGCCGCCGACATTTTTGAAAACATGGCGTTACATGGTTGCAACTTCCGGCACCAGTTTTTACATGCTGATTGGTAGATGACAGCTCATGCACGAGTTCAGTGTTCGGCACGAGCGTCCTTGCGCGTCCATGTTGGTTTGCATTTCTGGAAGACGACAAATAAAACAACTAACGACTTGGATTAAGCTACTGATACTTGACTTAATGCCTACATGGTTTAGGCTGTATTACCGGACTTTGTGGTAAATAAAAGAAAAATGTGAATGTTGTCATATTAGGCTATTATTTGCCGTATATGTGGGTTGACAAGGTAACTGACCATGACCATACATTTTAGCAGATGCATAGCAATGACCTATATCCAATTATTAGCCTGCTCATTGCGTTGTGTATGAAAACTAATTTAAAACGCAAAGGATGTAGTTCTGTAGTCCATGACAACGCAACGTCTGGATCATGTAACCATGTCTCCCCAAGTGATTTCAACTAAACAAATGTCAATGACTTATTATGACCGCCGCTTCGCTGCGCGGCGGTCATATAGGTTTAGTCAGAATTTTTTTTTTTTTTTTTTTCTTTTTCGCATGCCCAAATTTCCGTCAATGAGTCCCGGGACACTGAAAGACCGGGGTACACGAAACTTGGTGGGCATGTAACCCCACATGGATAGCATGGAACCATCGTTTTTCGTTTTGATCTGTAGCCCCCCCGCTGGACTGGACCCCCCGAAAGGAGGGTAGGGCAGACACAGTTTTCTGTGAATATCTCGAAAACCGTAGGGTTTAGGAGGACCATTTTTTTTTGTATGTTGATCTCAAGGGGCCATGTCAACCCATTCCATAACCACTCATTTCATGTATAGCGCCACCTAGTTAAACACAAAAAAGTAAAAATGAGGTGTTGTAATTGAAGGTATCTGTGACCTAACATAGTCAAAACTGCACGAAATTGGAAGTGTAGGATCATTATGACACCCTCTGTATGCACGCCAAATTTTGTGGAATTCCGTTCATGGGGGGCCACACAATAAATTATTTTATGTTACTATACACCAACTGGCCTGTAGGTGGCCGGAGACAGTTTTCTGTGAATATCTCGAGAACCGTAGGGCCTAGGAGGTCCACCTTTTTTATGTATGTTGGTCTTAAGGGGGCATGTCAACCCATCCCATTACCACTTATTTCATGTATAGCGCCACCTAGTTAAAAATGAAAAAGCAAAACATTTGGTGTTTTCATCACAATATCTCTGGCTGACAAGGTCAAAACTGCACAAAATTAAAAGTGTAGGATCATTATGACACCCTCCGAATGCATGCCAGTTTTGTGTACTTTCGTTCATGGGGGGCCTTACAATAAAATAATTTATGTGTACATTTAGTGACGTACACCAACAAGGATTCCCGGAACACTGAAAGACCGGGGTACACAAAACTTGGTGGGCATGTACCCCCACATGGATAGCATGGAACCGTCATTTTTCGTTTTGATCTGTAGCCCCCCCGCTGGACTGGACCCCCCGAAAGGAGGGTAGGGCAGACACAGTTCTCTGTGAATATCTTGAGAACTGTAGGGCCTAGGATGACCATTTTTTTCCGTATGTTTGCCTCCAGGGGTCATGTTAACCCATTTCATGTGCACACATGTGCACAAACAGATACACACACACACACACATACATTCACAGTAATCATACGTATGACACATGCACAGGCACATACGCAGGCACACACACAAGCACGCACACACACACACACACACCCACACACACACACACACTCACACACACACACACCCACACACATAACATAAACATAACACAAACAATCAAGAATTTCTCAGAATTATGAACAGGCAAGATGGAGGTGGGGTTGTATAAAATTAATTTTACATGTGAAATCTATGAACTAATCATGTTTTGGTACTTGTTGTCTAGCAGATACCAGTGAGAATTGAGTGTGGATAATGCAATTTAGTGAGACAGTTAGAATCATATAGGCCTTTCAGCATGATTTCTTTTTGTGGAAAAAATGTGCTGGACTGGGCGGCGGTCATATTTTGTACCGCTCTGCGGTACATCTAGTTTAGTTTGCTTTCTTGCAACATTGACATGATTAGGCTATGCATTTGATTTAAATGTTCAGGCTGCCAGTCGAGGCAAAAGGCAAATATCCAACAATTGCAGACTTTGCCTACTCGAACCACAGTACCCGAGGGATGTGCGCTTCTATCGGTAAGTTTAACCTGCGTTGCCCTCATTTCGTCTGCCTGCAAATGTAGCCTAGGTTTAACAAGCTGCAAATTCACACTGGGTGCAGCAAAATCCCAGCTATCCACAAGTTTCTTCGTCCCATGTCTACATAATTATAGTCATTTTCGTTGAATAACTTATTGCGCAATATAGTATACAGCCTGTCCAAATATACTGTAACATTTAGGGATCATTATTTGTGTAGCCTAAAGTGAGTCAATATTGATTCTCATTGTTTATTATCACATATGAACATCACATTAAATAACCTAGGACATCAGAGACAGGGCAAACTTCTACCACCATTCCCAAAATGTTATCCCAACCAATGAAATACATTTGCGCTTATAACGAGGTGAAGTGAAGCGCGTTCACAAACAACTTATTTTCCTCTGAGGGAATGTCCAATCTTCATCAACGACATACCGTTGTACCTTACGTTGTCTCTGTCTGTAACGTGGAATCTAATAGGCTAATTCTACCTGGTCCCGGAAACGAACACCCATGAAACGCCATTTTCATAAAGATGGCTGCGGTCAATTTCAAACTTTTTTGGCTGAAGTAGCTAGCCTAGCATGGGCCATTGAAATGAATGGGGGCGGGACTTAGTCACTCTCTCCAGTTATATATAATACCTCCATGGACTAAACCTATATAACCGCCGCTTCGCTGCGCGGCGGTCATAATAAAAACTGGTTGTCTAGGCTATCATTTACAAGAACTGAATGGAAACACGAATCAATAAGGCAATCTTGTGGATTAAAATCATCTTTGTTGTATGAATCAGACAATGTTGACAGACTTCAGAGCATGTTTTGTCTATTTCCTCTGGTCTTGGCAGCTTGTCAACAAAGACAGATTGAGAGGAAGAACTCTGCACACCATCAAGGTCACCGAATACTGTCGGTACGAAAAAAACGGAAGAAAAAAAAACAATCAGTTCTACCTAGCTCGAGTTGCTGCAGCCAACAGCTAGACTACACCAGGCAGTGGCGTGCAAAGACATTTTGGGGGGCAGGTGCTCAGGAGGGGGGGGGGGGGGGGGGGACTTTTTAGCGCACGTGGAACACTTAATTATAAAAAAATAAATTACACGCACATGTTGAATGAAATTTGACTTGTGCTGTAATTAGTAAATCAATATACAATTAAGACAATAAAGAGACCAAAATGTGTTAATTTATGTTGCCTAACAAAACCTATACAACAGAAAACGTTCGTCTTAACACATAGATTTGCAATTGCAAACTCTACCGAAATTATTTGTAGCCTATGTGGTCGTCCTCACGTTATCTGTCATTGACTTGGGCTACAGGGTAAAACTTTATCAGGTGACCAGTCGGCTAAAAATGCTTAGTTGTTTGATGCTGTATGAGACATTTTATGCACAACAAAATGATTACACGTTGGGCTTAGAGGGCAAACTGTACGATTTTACTTGATCTGTAAGACAATAAAGAGACCAAACAGTACGAGAAGGAGTTATAGTGGGCTACTGACTGTTGTCATTACATGAATGCAGATGGGCATTTTTCACAGGTAATGGGGAACTTCCCGTTTCTTCTGTCACAAATGAATGTGTTAATACATGTTGCCTAACAAAACATATACAACAGAAAACGTTCTTCTTAACACATACATTTGCAAAATCTACCGAAATTATTTGTATGTGGTCGTCACGTTATCTGTCATTGATTTGGGCTAAAGCGTAAAAATTTATCTAGCTTTATCTATAGTTTATCAGGTGACCAGTCGGCAAAAATGCTTGTTTGGTGCTGAATGAGACATTTTACTGCACAACAAAATTATTACATGTTGGGCTTAGAGGGCAAACTGTAAGATTTTGCTTGATCTGTATGTTACCTGGCTGATGGGGCACGGGAGAAGCAGCCTGTCAGCGACCATGCCTGCTATTTGAAGACGCTTACTGAACTGCTATGGTGCTGCGCATCTGGCGTGCCCTGCGCGCGACCGCGCGAGTTCACGTGACAAAGGAAGAGAGATAGGTCGGGTGTGCGCAAGGAGGTGGCTCATTTCGGGGCTTTGTTTTAGTCGTTTTTAATCGCTCAGGTTTTCAAAAGATAATTTCAAAACCGACCTCAGTATAATCTTAATAATATTAATAATTTAAAAAAAAAAAAAAAAAAAAAAAGTTTCAAAAGGGCATTTTCGTTGATAAAGGGCAAACTTCCTAGTGCTTTAGCACCACCTAGTGTCTATTTATGCACGCCTGTGCCAGGCAGTCAGGAAGCTACACTACTACACTCTGGGGGCATGTTCGTAAGCCCCCATGTCCATGAGACCCCATGTCCATGGGACCCCATGTTCAAGAAAAAGAGATCTATGTGAAAAATTGCTGGAATTCTCTTTTAAGGCCTTAAGGTGTAAGACAATGAGTCTATCTGTAAGGGCCATCATTAGGCCACAGCAGGTCACTATGATAAAATGTTGGGCCAATGAAAGACTAGCAACAATAAGTATAAGTAAGTATATATACTCTTTTGATCCCGTGAGGGAAATTTGGTCTCTGCATTTATCCCAATCCGTGAATTAGTGAAACACACACAGCACACAGTGTACACAGGTGAAGCACACACTAATCCTGGCGCAGTGAGCTGCCTGCATCAACAGCGGCGCTCGGGGAGCAGTGAGGGGTTAGGTGCCTTGCTCAAGGGCACTTCAGCCGTGGTCGATTTGACCGATACAAATTACAATCTACCAAAGTGTCTCCATTTCATGTATATATCATAGACACACACACACACACACACACACACTGAAAACAGCACCTATCTTTCGGTCCTTATTAGGTATTATTTATAACATTGTGTTCAACAACATTGTCTATCAAAACTGATTAACCTTTACACTCACTGACTGGCTGACAGAAATATGTAGTGACTTTACCTGAATGTTGTTAAATGAGTGACTGAAAGGTTTTGTCTACTTTCTAAACTATTTAGTTCAAGGCATGATGCGACACAACACATGCTACCAGAGTGATGAGACAAAATCATTTCACATATAGATTTAAAGTGGATTGAGGCATCATTCTTGATAGCGACCAGTGCCCACATATTTCCTTCACACCATTTACACAGAAAGTAGGCCTTGGCATTGTCTTTTAGCCCTTATCAGGTGCAAGTTGCAACTTTATCAGGTGTTTGTGTCTTTCTTTAACATCAGTTGTACACGTCTTGGCAAACTGGAGCTGTGAGTCAAAATGAAAGAGACCCTTTGGAATTATCAGGGAATGCTTTAAGAAAGGGATAATGGAAGACACTCCATTAAATTATCCGAAAATAAACGCACGTTCGAGGTTGTAATGTGGCCACGACGTGCATAATCTAATGGAGTGTCGTCCATTATCCCTTACGTAGAACAAGTACAGTAAATGTTCCAGAGTTAAGACAGTTTTGTTTACCAAGGAGTTTTGATTTAGAAAACAGCACCTAATCTTTGAGGAATTTTAGTTTTTCCAAAGATAAGGGCATTTTTTCTACATCAAGGGGCAATGTAAATACAATAAAAGGGCATTGGCAATATAAAACTATAAAAACTGTCACCAAATTAGGAGCCCTCTCCCTGGAAAATATTGTCTCATATGATCACAGACATAAGGAGTAAATACTACTTTGGGAATGTGAAGAACTGTCAGACAAGCAATATGTCAAAACAACTTAATATACAGAATATTAGGATGAGGCACGCCACTAGCATAATAGCACACCAACAGTGTCCCTGGCACTTTGAAACCAAGCTAACCCATACCATTAAGTCACTTGTCATCTTAATGAGACCTGTTCAATTAAAGACTAACTGAGAGTAACATAACCTCACATTTGAACATAACATTTGAATGCATTGCAAATAGTGAAGCTGATGTAAACTCATTTTATCTATAAATCTGTTGAAATTACTGTAATACAATAGGATTACTACTGAAAAGTCTTACTGACACTATACAAACTCAACACGTAATCACACAAATGTTTCCTACACTGCATACACAGGAAGCCAACCATCAACCATCATCTCAATTTACATAAGAAAAAAAAAGAAAACCTTGATATAACGGTTTATTTGCACCATGAAATGAAACCGAAACGACACAGAAAGACACTCCTACTGTAGCTGCAAGCTACAACCAATAAAATGCCTCTGCAAGTTTTCATGTAGGGCTGTCAAAATCTTTCTCTGACGGGAACACATTCATTTGGATACATTTTTACTCAACCAAAGCAAATATCTCTATAACACTTCAGAGGTGAATATATCTTATTTAGATTATCAAGAAATGTTAGACCTGTAAAATGATGTAGACTGCTTTAGAGTGCAAAAAATATATAATCTACCAGTTCAATTGAACAAATATAAAAAAAAGGCTTTTGCTATTAAAACATGTTTACATTTTCAGTTTAAATTATGTTCAGTTCCTCATGCTATAATCAAAATTGCATGAATTTAGTCAAGTTTACTGATGAGTAAGGTACAATTTTATTTAACGTGGGCAGTTAGCTGAAATAAAGGGACCTACATAATACTCAAGGCATATTCCCTGTCATGGATTTTTTAAAAACTTGTTAAACATTTTGTTAATTCTTTGTTCATGTTGTCTTAAATTTTGTATTGTAAATTTGTAATTTCAGTGTTTTTGAATTCATTTTTCCATAGGGATTGAGTCAAGATGTGGGCAGAAAATGACTTTCCTCCACCAGGTCAGCCTCGCCTGGACAGTTTTGTTGCACCAGTTGATAACAGAGTCTACACGATGTACCATGGCACTTCAAGAAAGGCTGCAGACAGCATTTTGAAGACAGGCATCAGGCGATCCCGTGGTGGCATGCTGGGGCCAGGGGTCTACCTCAGCCGGGATCTGCAGAAGGCCAGCAGGTACCCTCTGGATCTGCCTGAGCATGAGAGGGTTGTATTGAGGGTAAAAGTCGCTGTCGGGAGAGTGATAGCAATCAACTACCAAGGCCACCCCCTGCAGCACACCTGGCATGACTATGGGTACGATACCGCCTGGTGCCCTCCAAACTGTGGCATGGTGCCGAGTGGTCTGGAGGAGGACTGCGTGTGGGATCCCAATCGAATTGAGATCCTTAATGTCATTCTCCCAAAGTCGGGTGCATATGGAGCTGCGAGAGGCTTCTATCGCTGAAAGATGAGTTCACATTTGTACACAATGCATACTTTTGTATTCTTTGAATTTATATTTTGAAAGCATGTATTTAGTCAATGCCATTTTTTTATGTTCTTAATGTAACAATAAAACGATGACATAGAACGAGTTGACTATCTCTGAGAGATGTGAGTTTACCGTTGTACAGAAAACTGAATGAATTGTTCTGTTGTTAGCCTGCCTATAAGCTGAGCAACCTATCGCTGTTATCGGGAAGCCTATAACAGACAACGGTTTTCAAACGCATTGACTACATAAAGTTAAAGTGCAATTTAGTTAATTTGATTCGATTTAGGCTACAGAAGCTATGTATTGAAACTAAATTGCACTTTTTGTTTTCTTTAAAGCTTCTTTGTGGATATTTCCGTTTAAAACATTCATAAATATCCTCGAAATTTAATACAGAATATGCCTATGATCTGTGTTGTCCACGTAAGTATTGTGTGGCTGCATTCAACAAAAGAGTCCTACAAAATTCCACACCACTCCTTTTAACTTCTAGTCACCAAAGAGTTTTTTTGTACCTTAAAACAATGTTTCCAAAATCGTTTCACGTGGTTCATCAACTTGTAACAGGGTGAACGGCACTTCTGCATTCGCTTTGAGACCCTTTATAACAGCACTATAGTCAAGATAATATATTCAAGTTTGCCAGATTGGGTAGCGGATCTGTATTTCGATGGAATGAGATATAAGAAACTACAAATTTGACTTGCTTCTGATGTCGCCATACATCATACCATACTTTCATAAAATCATGCAACATACTCTACCTTGTCTGTGGACATACTGTAGTTATTTCCAAAGCCAGTGCCGGATAAATAGCGTGCGTGCGACAGAGGAAAAGTGCTTTGGTGTTGCTTTAACAAACTCTCAGTCAAAGTCAAGAGTGGAGCACGAGAACAACTATTGACCACCAAAATTAGGGTGAGTTTGAGGAGTTTCCATTTAAATGTTCACTGGTTCAAGTACAAGTATGCTAACGCAGACATGTATATGTAGACAGCAAGTATAGGTTCAAATTGATTTGTGTTCCCTGTAGGAGCTATCATTACAACCACATTTGAATAGCATGAATCATGATTTAAATGGAAACAATTCAAACCATATTCAAAAACAGCCCAACAACATCCCATCTCAGTTTCATTTTTCCTGAAACAGGAATGTTCATGCTCTGGGAATTCCCTAAATTGTCCACTCCTCCAAAGGATTGAAGAAGTAAGCTATTTTTTTCCATGGTTGGGAGGGTGCCTGGACCTTTAAAAAATATCCTTAGTATTTGAAGGGGTGATAGATTTTTACTTTTAGTCCAAACTGCACAGACACAATGACAAGATGGTCTAGTGTTCTGGTGTGTAGTATGCTATTCCCATGTAATGTGCAAGGACAGGAAACAGATGCATTCAAAACATTACTGAAACAAATGAGACACATTTTTACCATTTACCAAGTTTTACCAAATTTGAAGGAATTTGAAGAAAAGCTTTTGTTGCATGTATTAAAAGTTTTGTGCATGTTAGAGCGAACAAAATGGCTTCATTTTGGCTTCTACTAGGCCTGTGTGTTACCTGTTTTGAAAATGTGATCAGATTTGTCAGAAGCATTAAAGCAAATAAGAAAAAATGGTCAGGTTTAAAATGAATATTGACCACCAATATACAACTGTATTATATATCAATCTCCTGATTTAAAACCATAGCTTCAGACTGAGCTGTAAGGGTGCCTCTAATACTCCCCCAGATCGTCTTAGTCTGCAGGTGAATAGACGTATTACTGTCAAAGTGCTACAGCAAGCTATTTGTAGGCCTACTTCTCAAATCCATCACCACCACTGAGGCTCAACTAAAGAAAAATAAAAGCAAAACTAAAAACTGGTTGTCTTATCAATTACAAGAAGTGAATGGAAAAACAAATCAATAAGTCAATGTTGTGGATTAAAGTCACCTTTGTTGTATTAATCAGACCATGTTGACAGACTTCAGAGCATGTTTTGTCTATTTTCTCTGGTCTTGGCGGCTTGTCAAGTAAGACAGATTGTTGGAGGAAGAACTCTGCTCACCCAGACATCAGAAGAACTAAACATACTGTAGTCTTAGTCAAGTAAACATAATCTTAGTTCAGCGCTTAACTTAATGGATGCCATTTCTTTCAAGCCAACATCTGGGCAAATGCTTTGACTGCTAAGAGTCTTTCAGTAGAGTATGTGCTTCACTAGCTGCTTTTGCTTTTGACATCTGATATGCTCACTGCCATGGTCTTTTCCACCTCTGGATGACGGTGCCAAAGAGAGTGGTGTTGGCAGAGTGTGATTTGATTTCCCCTCAAACGGACACCCTGAGAACTTCAAATCTGTCCTTGCAGTCATTATAACAGTAATTTGTAACTTGACACAAATTTCAAAATGCATACAGTGCCCTTTTATTGGTTAAAGTAAGTCTTTATTATATTTTACCTGTATCCACATGTATCATTTATTCAATAGCAATAAAATATATGATTACATATATGTGTTTTATATTGATTTAAATTTTTATTGATTTATATATTTTCAAATATATTATAACATATATGTGTTTTATATTGGTTTAGTATAGATTCACATGCATGCTTATGGTATACTGTGTTTTTTTACATGTATGAATCTTCTGTTCACATGTAATCCGCTGTTCACATGTATGACTGTTTTGGTTCACATAAATGAATCTTCTGTCTGCTTTAGTTATAAATTTCATGTTCTGTATATTATTGTGTCTTAGTCTACAAGCATGAACCTTATGTTCTGTTTATAGTTCTGCTTTTATAATATCCAAACAAACTGAGTCTCACAATTGAGAGCTAAAAAATCAACCGGAGGGGACAAAAATAAATTAATTTCCACAATCTCGGAATGTGTTGCCTGACCTGAGGATCAAGATGTGTAAACGTAATGATGTATTAGGCTACTTACCAGTGGAGGAGAGTTTACGCTTTAGGCCATTATGTTAACTGTCACACCCTGATTCTGTGACCTCAACATATATAAGGAAGCTGACATGCTGAACATGACAAAGTCTCGGTACGAACCATTGTTTTGTATCACTCTCTCTCTTTGCAAAGATAATACAATTATTGTTCTTTTGGATCACTGGCTCCTGTATTTTTGCGTCAAAAGCGTACAAAATGATCCAACAATGCTACAACTTTAAGAATAAGAATAGTGATATTTTGCCATCTCTGCAGGTCTGTCCCTCCTGGCTGTTCAAACATAATTGGCTGTCATGGAAAAGGCTTGACACTTGCCTCTCTGGTTTCACTACAACCTTGCCCTCATTCTCTGTTTCCGGAGCGTGGGCGTACTCAGTGTCCTCTTTCCTGCTGCGGGTGGCGTAGCGGGCAGCAGCGGTGCCCTGGCGACGCCCAGCCCACAAACAGCGCCTGTACCAGCTCCCTCTTCTGCCACCACAACCCTGTCCTTCACATCAAGGGGGCATTGCACCGTAGGTTTGGTCTCAACATTGGAGAGTGTGAGTGTGTACATGCCTCTGTGAATGTATTTATCAGTGTGTCTGTGTGTGTCTGTGTGGGACACTTAAAAAGTCCTTTTCTGACTCAGCAAGAGTCAGCATCAATGTGGAGTGCAGAAGACCTGGCATGACCACAGGCGTGACACAGCCTGGTACCCAGCTCAGTGCTGCCCTGTGGCCCAAAACAAGACCGTTTGAGATCCTAATAGAATCATATCACTGGTCCTAAGAATAGGGGGCAGCACATCCAGTGATAACCTGGCAGGCCTCTGAGTCTGTTCCCAATGGAGGGTTGTTCAATTCCACATTGCAATGAAAGTTTAAATAAGTGCTTGTCTAGACATTAATTTTTGTTTTGACAGTTGTGACTCAAGTATTTCAACTGTACTAAAGGTAATAAAAAAAAAACATTAGTTTTACACCACAAGGCATTAGGGCACAGCTTCATTGGACTTGCAAGTTAATTAATGAAGAGTGAAAATGATCTGCCTTGAAACTATTTCAAATAGCTTTGGACAAATTTGTGAGAGAAATGTGTCCTTACTTTTACATTCTGTATCTAATTGGTCAGGAGATGGCGCTGAAGTATTCTGCAGAGGAAAGCCTAGTCCCTGAATGTGAGTCATTTTCCAGTCCAGAAGCCAAGGGGACAGACATTAATGAATAACAGAATAACATCTGTTAGCAGAGTCTGCTTTTGCCTTTAGCAGAATAAGGTTGTTGAATAGTTATTGGAACCCCCTGGACATCCAGGAAGAACACATAGAAAGCCAAAAAATTTTGGAATAACAGTTTTCATCATAAAGTGTTGATACAGTAGGTGTTGTATCTCTTTGGATGACTCAAAAATACTATCTTAAATACAACCTCATGTTGTTTAAAGGTTCAGTCTGTGATTCTGCTGCAACACCATTGATATTTGAATGCAAACTACACCTCTCCCTTTCATGCACTGAAAGCAGCATGCTGATTGGCTGGGCTTGAGTCATGTAGGCTATGACTTGGTCTGTGCTGCTTTGCTTGCTTCCCACTTACAGAGGCGGGAATATGACCACTGGAGATGTTTTGAGAGTGGACACAGAACAAGAGGCAAGAGGGCCGTGAGGAGCCATTCAGTGTAAAAACAAAGTAGGATCAGAATTGCAGACAGTGCCTCTAGGTCACAGAGGGAGGAGCTGTGCTAGACATATTTACTTTTGAAACTCGGGTAGGACGGATGTCCGTCCCTCCCAACTTGTGTGACAGGTTTTTAGGTCTCGGTTGTTGTCTATTGGCTGTTTTCTTGCTGGGAAGAAAGTTTGTTGAATCCCAGGCATGATGAGATCATGTTTCACTCCATTCAAATGCACCAGTACCCAGAGAACAGGAAGAGTGCTGACATACTGCACGTGCTACACACTCAGCTGCTAAACGACCCTCAACTGGATTAAACATGAGACACTTTGAAAATGTAAACCTTTAATTAATCGAATACCTCCACAAAAGAAAGTATAAGGACATGAAATATGCAATATACGTATACATCTGGTGTGCAGTGAGTGCATCTGGTGTCCCAGAAACTTTGAAAGAAAGTTTAAAGTGACAAAAAAAGCAACATTGACCCATTAGCAGGATTTCTTGATATAAGTCTTTCTGAATAGTGTACTTAAACAGCCCTCGTCCCCTTGGCCCCACTACAGTAAATGATAATTAACTGATAAAATGACTGACTAAATGATAGCTGCTCATAGTTCTGAAAGTACCATGATGACTTTGTGCTGTCTTCTTCTCCAGCCACCCCTTTCCTTTCCTCTAATTTCACCTGAAATTACCCTTAAGACTATTCCCCAAAATAAACCAGTAAGACTATATCTGCACTGCAGAGAAGGAATGTAGCTTTTGGTGCCAGAATGGCAATTGTCTCTCTTAAATCACACAGTATTTGGCAGAGCAGCGGCCAGTGCATAAGGAAAGTGCTTTGTATGAAACCCACCATATGGTGTGAATGTATGAAAATTGTGACTGGTGATTTACAGAAGCAGTCATTCTTTGTAATCTCTGCTGTTGCATGAGGTTAAGTCTCTGTCGATTAAAACTGCACCACTGGATTGGTGCCACTGAATAAGAGTTAGTTCATAGTGGCTTCAGCTAGCTCATCTGTGGCCAACACCACTGGAGGACACCATAGGCCTAATTAGGGTCCTATTAGTTATATGTTCACTGAAATGGTAATTGAACCAACAGCCAATCAAATTACACTCATTGCCTCTATGTTCCTGAAACTACTGTTGATTGGTGGAAATAGTATGGCTCGGCCCATGACCAAGATGTATTATCAATAGAGGTTTTTGAGGTATACAAACTGGACAGACAGAGGAAGAATTTTGATCAGTATTGCTGTTGTTTGCGCTGGGTGATACCAGACCTGCACATTTTTATTTTTATATTTATCTATCTATCTATCTATTTATTTTTAAATGATTGAAAATGATCTGGAATTAGTCTTCTGGTTCTTTGGATCATTTATTTAATCAATGTGAAGCATTTATTTAATCAATGTGAAGCACATACAAAAGCTATTTTGCAAAACCATGCACCTTTTGCACTTATATTTTAAAATATTGCACTGGGCAACGCTGGGGTCTGCATTAGGCAAGTCACTGCCCTGTACATCTGAGTGATGGATGTCAACTCCTTCACCTTTGTTTTGGAGAGCGTTTTCACGTTTTAATCTGCAAATCAGATGTGAATTTGACTTTACAGTAAGATACATTACATTACATTTTGACTGACACATTTGTACATTCCATGTCTTTCTTTTATATGCAGTACCTCTGATGGTCAGGAGTAGTGCAGTATATTGCAGAGAGCGGCCTGTTCTGTCAGAAGATGGACAGATTGAATATATGTTGTCTGGCTTTACTCCCTGTACTCCTTCATCTTACAATGTTTCAAAGTTGTATTATCTACTTGCAAACAGACAGAAAACCCAGAGGTAACACCCTGCATTACTGACAATCATGCTGTAGGGTGAAGTCTCACGTATGAGATAAAATGACTCTGTCATGCACACACTCTGTCTCTGACATTTAGAGCAAAGTTGTGCTAGTATTGGAGCCACACAGAGATCCACCCAACCTGTCCGACAGGTTTTTGGGTTTCTGTTTGTGTCTGCTGGTTGTTCTCTTCCTGGGCAGAAGGGCAGTAAAACCCCAGGCCGGAATGCTAGTTGTAGTTCTATCAGCTGACCTCACATTTTCCATTATTCAAATGCACAAAGATTCAAAGAACAGGAAGAGTTCTGGCAGCCTGGCTATGAATATCCTGCTGTGACTATGCACTATGTGGCCCACATGCCTACTGTTGACTTAAACAAGAGGTATAAGGAAAATGGAACTTGTAAACAAGCTGACAAAAAAAGATAAAATAACAAGAGACATGCATAATGTATATCTGAGAGGTTTAATTATAATAGGATCTACCTGCATACATTGAAAATAAAGTTTTAAAAGTTCACATCATGAGATAAGGACAACCGTAATGACTATAAAGAAGACTCATCATTATTCAAGTTACTGAATGTTTTGCTCGCTTGCCTTTTGCCCTCTGGCTCTACTAAATAAACTTTCAGTTTAATATGTAACATAATCATTATTATTATTATTATTATTATTAGTGTGGATTTGTGGGTGTAGTGGTAAATACATGTTACAGGAGCGGTCATTGTCGCCGCTCTGTGACACTGGACCAGTGATGAGGGGACAGCTGGGAAGGACAGCTGAGGCAGTGGTGCAGTAAGGCAAAGCTCCGTTGTGGGTCAGTGAGGAGTGGACACACTAGAACATACGCTCTGCCCTAATTCACTCTAGTGTTTTGTTTAATATATTCTTGCAGCAATTAAGGTATCTGCATGTGTAATGTTAGTGTGGAGAGCAACATTTCTTTTCAGATTAACTTATTTGTGAGGAAATGGCAATGGTTGGTTGTTGTTGATGATGATATATTTGCTGGTGTTTGCTGGTCTCTCATTTCTGTATGTATAATACAGTATCCCACACAGGATCACATTTGATACAGCAGATAAAAAAGAGGGCACACCACTCAAGACATAGCTGGATGACAGTCCAGAAGGCTAGAGTGACAGATGTCAAGTTGAAGTGGCATGGTGCTTTGGGATGCAGAGCGCAAATCCACATACAATAATAAGGTGAATAATACTAGTATGAGTGGCACAAAAAAAAAACCATGTCAGTCAACATGTATTGCTGAAACTACACGCTGAAGATATGGTAGATGGGCAGATTATGTGAAGCTCATGGTATGAGATATTGTGCCCTGAGCCATACCGAAACCACATGTTGAAGTTTCCGTAGTCGGAATGGTGAAGCTGTTTTTCTGTCTGTCAAAGGCCTTGATAGATGAAAAAAGATACGATGGTGGCATTGCAACCACTCCTCTTGTACCTGTACCATCTATCTTGTACCATCAGATGTGAGTTAAAGACAGTAAGGTGAAGCAGCTGAGAGAAGTCTTGCCGTTTCAGCCGCTGAGAGAAGTCTTGCCATTTCAGCCGCACCACTGTTTTCTGGGGAATGGCTGCATGATTGGGAATACATGAGTCTACACATCTCATCAATGGCTGCATGATTGGGAATACATGAGTCTACACATCTCATCAAATCTGATGTCTGAGATCATCTGAGATTTATTTGTGCACCCTGGAGTGTGTTGGACCACCATGAGGGGCAAGCTGGAGATACTGGCCTTGGTGTTCGGCATCCTCGGCCTGGTCGGCGTGGCCACCAGCACTGGTCTGCCCATGTGGCGGGTCACAGCCTTCATCGGCTCCAACATCATCGTCATGGAGACGATGTGGGAGGCCCTGTGGATGGCGTGCTACCGGCACGCCGACATCCAGATGCAGTGCAAGGTCTACGACTCGCTGCTCATCCTCAATTCGGACATCCAGGCGGCCCGCGGCCTCATGTGCACCGCCCTCGTCCTCGCCTGCATCGCCCTGCTCGTTTCCGCCTTCGCCCTGCGCTGCACCAACTGCTGCCGCGACGACCAGCGGGGTAAAAACATCACACTGGCCGTGGGAGGCTGCCTCTACCTGCTGTCCTGCTTGGCTACGCTCGTGCCCGTCAGCTGGACCGCTCACACCATCATTCGGGACTTCTACGACCAGCAGGTGCTGGAGTCGCAGAAGAGGGAGCTGGGACAGGCGCTGTACGTGGGCTGGGTGTCGGCCGCGACGCTGCTGGTGGCCGGCGCCCTGCTGCTCGCCCGCTACGCCCCCCGCAGCAGGAAAGAGGACAATGAGTACGCCCACGCTCCGGCAACGGAGGATGAGGATGAGGTGGTGGTGAAACCAGAGAGGCAAGCGTCAAGCCTCTACCGCGAGAGCCAATATGTTTGAACAGTCAGGAGGGACAGAATGGAAGAAATAGTAAACTATCACTATTCTTATTTTTAAAGTTCTAACATTTACACACTCTTAAAACGAACTTGTTGAAAACAACACAGCTTGCATTGTTTTTAACACATCTCTGTGTCCAGATAGGGACAACACAATTTGTGTTGTTTCCTTTTTTTAGTTGTTACACAATATTTGTTGAAAACAACACAGAAATGTCTGAATTGAATTGTCTTTTATTGCTATTGAATAAACATGTTACATGTGGAACCGTGTAATAGATCATAAAGACTTACTTTAACCAATAAAAGGGCACTGTCATTTTGTGGCAAGTTACAAATGACTGTTATAATCACTGCAATGACTTAGTAAGAGGAAGAGAAAGAACAATTTAGCACTTCACTTGGCCAGATATGGGATGCAGTTATAATCAATTTGTTTGGTAGTAAAATGTTTTCTCTTTCATTAGATGTAATGAAAATATTTTTCATTCTGCACTACAAAAAATGTATGATGAAAATACAGCAACTGAAACTGTTATCTGTTTCTGTCTGTGGCATGCAAAGATAATCTCCTACCCCCACACATCCCTATGACCTCAACTCTCTTTCACACACACACACACACACACACACACACACAAACATACCACAAACTAGGTGGCATCACTCCAGCCAGCATGACATAACATAATAGAAGCACAGCTATCTGATAAGGCCTGCTTGTTTTTTCAGCCCCCAGAGTGTCTCAGATGTCTCTCATTTACACTTGGCCCAGGATCCTTTTACACTAGAGACAGACAGATAAAGACATGCCAGCCGCTCTCACCCAGGCAAGAATGAGAGGAGAAGCAGGCCCACAGTGTCATGTGTTGGCACGTGGGGGAGATGAGAGACAAAACAGTGTTGATAGGTCGCCATTAACAGATACTGTACTTAACTGTCATTACTAAAGAGTTTCATGTGATGCATTTTGTTTACTGTTAAAAGATGCTGCAAGTTTAGGTTAACTTTACTGTAATTTGTACACATGAAACAGTCATTTGAATGGTATAGAATAGAGATAGAAGAGCACAACAGTATAAGCTGAATTTGAGCGTTTGCTATGTGGGAAAGTATTTAGGGCAGTTTCTTTCACTGATGGGAAACTGGAAGTATATTTTACTTCCCCTTACTTGAGAACCATTCTGGATTATGTTGCCGTATCAATTTTGTATATTGTTTATAATTTACATGTATGCAATTCAATGAAGAACAGGTTAACTTTTACAATAAGGATGATTAATTAACTTTGAAGACACATCTGGCTTCCGATATTCCCTAAGACACACCAGTGACAACAACAGTTTTTACCTCTGTTTTTTTTAAAGAGAGCCAGTATCACCAGTTTCTCTGTCTTGGGTTAATCAGATGCGTGGAAGGCAACCAAACCAGTCTGATGGCATTGCATCATTAACATATTTTCTTGGGGTGTAAAAACCCTTGACCCATTCCTCCGCGCTCATTTTGACTCAAGCTGCAGAGAGACACGTAGAGAGAGAGAGAGGCAATCAGAGGACGGCAGAGACTGGACACTCTTCCCCACTGATCTTGGCTGGTCTGTCCCCATAAATCCCAGCCATCATGGCTTACTCAGCCCCTGGGTCCTACGTGGACAAGTCCTACATGGACCGCTCGTATGGGAAGTCATATGGAGGCAGTGCCTACACGGGCGCGTACGATGAGAAGGCTGCCAAGGCGGAGGGCGAGACGATCTACGAGCAGCAGCTGGCGATGGAGAAGAAGAAGCGCCAGGACGCGCTGTGCTGCGACGTGGTGGCGCTGGTCATCGGCTTCATAGGCCTGATCGGCGTGGCGGCCGTCACGGGCCTGCCCATGTGGAAGGTGACCGCCTTCATCCAGGAGAACATCATCGTCATGGAGACCCGCTGGGAGGGCCTGTGGATGAACTGCTACCGGCAGGCCAACATCCGCATGCAGTGCAAGGTGTACGACTCCCTGCTGTTCCTCCCGCCAGACCTCCAGGCGGCCAGGGGCCTCATGTGCGCCTCGGTGGCGCTGTCCACGTTCGCCTTCGTCGTGTCAGCCGTCGGCCTCCGCTGCACCAAGCTGGTGGACTCGCGTCCGCGCACCAAGCACATCGTGCTGGTGACCGGTGGCTGCCTGTACCTCATGGGCTGCATCACCACCATCATCCCCGTCTCCTGGACGGGCCACGTCATCATCCAGGACTTCTACAACCCGCTGCTGATCGACGCGCAGCGCCGCGAGCTCGGCGAGGCGCTCTACATCGGCTGGGTGACCTCGGCGCTCCTCTTCTCGGCCGGCGTCATTCTCCTGTGCCGCCACGCGCCCCGCTCCAACGAAGAGGAGGACCCCAGCCAGGTGATCTACAGGGCTGGCTCCGCGTATGGCAACTACCAGCCGTACACCTACCAACCATACTCCTACCAGCCGCCCGGATACTACCAGCCTAACTACGGTGCTCCCCAGCCTAACTACGCCGCTCCTCCGCCCGGATCAATGGTGTACACTCCGGTGCAGTACACCTGAGTGGAGCGTGATAGACTGTGACTGTGTGGAGTGTGACTGTAACAGGGTGTCTGATGAGCGACAGTGGCTCCTTATGCTTCAATGCAATAAGGCCAGGCTGCAGTAAAAGCAGCAAAGAAATGACATAAAAACAAGCATTGGACTTGGTTGAGAGACCCAGTTTTCCAGTTTTGCTTTTCATGTCTAGTAATTTAACATGTCTCAGTGAGACAGTCAGCGTTACATTTTCTAATCATTGTCCTAATCTGAGCTTTGTTGTTTCCTGTATTTTTCATCACTTAGGCTTTCTTAGTAATTCTGTTGCTGAGAATGTCTGCTGAAGGGTCGTATAGTCACTTAGGCTTTCTTTAAGTCAATTAACTGTGTGAGTGTGTGATTTATGACATGGCGGTGTTTGGAGTAATTATGTTATGTTGAGTGGCTGCTAAAAGTTCCTGAAGTAAACCTTTGTTTACTCTGACTACCCCTCCTTCGCCATGAGGACCTGATGCACTGTGTGATAATTGTGACCTATTTTGTGTCTTACTGTATATAGTTTGGATTGTACGTTTTGCATTTATTACTACATTGTATATAATGCACTGGTCCAAGTGGATGTCAAATCAACATAAAATGAACAGACTTGAAAACATGAGCGTTGCAGTGTGATGATGTGAGACATACCTGAGGCTGATGCACCCCCTCACCTAATCACAGGCTGAACCGGTTTTACCTGTTTGTGGCCATTTTGTTGTCATACTCTGTGGGTGAAAACAAGGCCATCGCTTGAGCATTGTCACTGGAAAGGTACAAGAAATGGCCCAACCGGTAGTCACACCTGCTTCAGGAAGTTTGTCCATGTACACTGGGGCAGATGACAAACATAGCTTGGTGTGACAAATTATTTCATGGTATGACAAAGCATAATACATATAACAAAGGCTAATTATGTTACAAGCTGCTTAGTTACTAAGTGCAAAGGTTTGAAACACATTTGTGTGTATTATACTGGTGAGAAATGTGGGCAGTACACCACAGAAGTAATAGAAAGATAAAGACAAAGACAAAACAATTCAGTTCTTAATAGATTCCAAGAATCAACTGAGTGTTGTATTCCTCGATATACACAATAAAACAAAACTGTGTTGTTACAAACATGGCGATGGGCCTTTTTCTAATGCATTGAGTACTAATAATAGCTGGAGTAGTATATTCCTTTAGAAAAGGAAGAAGGACACCACCAGAATCCTGTTTCTTAGTTCTTAAGTTATTATCATGCACCTCAAGGCTGTAGCCATAGACTCAACAGGTAGAGATGAATGGCTGTTTATATGTTCTCTTTTTAAATCAGTGTCTAATAGTATTATATAGCCATGTTCGTCCCCTTTTCATATTATTATATCTAATGACATTGATTAGAGATTAATAAATTACAACCATAACTATGATGATATGAACAAAAGTCTATGCGTTGTTATAGTAAAAATAAGTCCAGATATTGTGGCCAATTTGTTTTCTTTTTTTAATTTTAAAACTTGGTCGTGCAAAATTTACATGTTTGCTCTACTTTCTTCTAATTTTGCCCCTTTGGCCTATGTGCGGCCAGATTACCATGGTTCAATATGATCATGTAAACAGTATTCAATCCAAAACAACTACACCCTAGACTAAGCTATGGCTAATTTAAACAGGATATGTCCTTATTTCCTCTTTGCTCCTTTCCACCTTGTATCCCTGCCCATCAAAGTCAAAGTCAAAGTCAAAGTCAAAGTCAGCTTTATTGTCAATTTCTTCACATGTTCCAGACATACAAAGAATTGGCATCATCATGTGCTCTCTCTCTACTATGAATGCACCAGTGTGAAAACATTAGAAATATTATTGGTAAAAAGTTTCTTGCGTGATGTTCAGAGCTGGACAACTACTGTAGCCAGTTCTATTGGTAAATTTCTTGGAGGCCCTGTACATAGTGCAATGTGTTGCAGACTGGTTTACTTTCACCAAAAATGTTTGCTCTGTCTTCATGCAATTACTGACACATTTAGCAAAATATTGTTTGTTAACCATAAAGACAGATATTCTGGGTATTATCCTGTCCATATACCACACACTACCTGCATGAAAATATTTACTGACATGGGACATGGATATCACCGTAGGTTATCCAAATAAACCCACCTATCAGACTTTGTGTTGGTTTTTCTCAGAAATGATAACACCGGTTAAGGCCAAAGGCCAGTCGTTAGTTCTATCTCTCCCGTTGTCAAGCGGGCGTATCCCAAGATTCTGATGAACTTTAGCTTTGAAACATCGCTATTTTACTTAGCCTGCTGTCATCCATCTAGCTAAAAGCCACCTCCGTCATATGCTACAATGTTGCAATGTTCTGAACGTCTGCATTTTACAGCTCGGATGCAACGTGACAGTTCATTTAAACTTCACAACGAGTTCGGCGAATTAATATACAAGTGTGATACGGCCAAAAAAATGGATCTACTTCATAGGTGTGCAGATAACATACGGTTAATGGTCGTTCTAAATTACGTAGGACAATGGGACATTCAACCAAGCAGTGGAATAAAATCATGTATTCTTTTATCCCAGTGTAAATCTGTGGGTTCTTTTATCACATTCTTTCATTTGACCCCTTGATCATTTAGTTAGTTTAAGACCCTTGAAATCATAGTCGGGCAGCCGTGGCCTATACTGGTCAGGGCTTCGGGCTTGGAACTGAAGGGTTGCCGGTTCGATCCCCGACCAGGATAAATGTGGCCGGGGGAAGTGGTTGACCACTGCTTTCCCATGCCCACATCCACGGCTGAAGTGCCCTTGAGCAAGGCACCTAACCCTCACTGCTCCCCAAGCGCCGTTGTAGCAAGGCAGCTCACTGCTCCGGGTTATTGTGTGCTTCACTTCACTGTGTGTTCACCGTGTGCTCTGTGTGTTCACTAATTCACAGATGGGATAAATGCAGAGACCAAATTCCTTGTATATGCAAGTATACTTGGCCTAAACCTGATTTACATTTACATTTACATGCTGGCCAAAGTGTGAACATACCAGTTCTCCCATGGATTGGTTGTTTTGCTTCAACAGTGCTGGCATCTATATTCTCTCTCTGTTTGCTTTATCTTTCATTTCAGTGGTGGTGGACCCTCCCAACAGGTAACGTGTGAGAGAAAATGGAGACTTCTGAATAAACAATGATGTGGCTTAGCTCAGCTCCCAGGATTGGTCTACAAAGAGTGGGCAGAGAAAGAGAGTGAGAGACAGAGAGAGAGGGCAGAGAGAGAGAGAGAATGAGAGAGGTCCAAGGGGATTCAATTTCATAGCAACAGACCACAGATCCCTCCCCTTCCATTTATTCCCCATTGCTGATCTGAGCCTGAGCCTAAGGAAAAAGGAGGAGGCTTCGGGAGCAGGTGTATATGTGTCAGTCTACCCCTCCACAGGGATGCAAAACCTCTCCACAGGGAAGTCGCTGCCTCACTGCCTCAGACACAGTGCGCAGTTTCCAACAGCCACCACATAGACCATACACACACACAGGCCAACAACCACCCAAAGGATCAACAAACCAGAGCCAGACAGAGAAGAGAGGAATAAGGACCACCTGCCTCCAACATTCAGATGAGTACACACTGGAACTAGGAGAGGAGAATAAGAAAGACCTGGCGTAGATGTTTAGTCTCTGAGTCTCACACCAAAGGCAGGACAACAGAGCTCAGGGCTGTTGAGCTTTTCCCAGGACAGACTGTTGAGAACACTGTGAGTAAGAGAGGGAGATAGAGGAGCTGAAGGACCAAAGGAGAAGCAGAGTGAGAGGATGCCCAACGCGGCGCTGGAGGTGGCGGCCCTGTGCCTGACGCTCATCGGCCTCATCGGCTGTGCGGCCAGTACGGGCATGCCGCAGTGGCGTGTGACGGCCTTTATTGGCGAGAACATCATCGTCATGGAGACGCGCTACGAGGGCTTGTGGATGAACTGCTTCCGGCAGGCGGACATCCGCATGCAGTGCAAGGTGTACGACTCGCTGCTGGCCCTGCCGCCGGACCTCCAGGCGGCCCGAGGGCTGATGTGCTGCGCGGTGGCGCTGGGCGGCCTGGGCTTCCTGGTCAGCATCGTGGGCATGCAGTGCACAGGCTGCATCCGCGACAACGACAGCGCCAAGCGCATGGTGCTCATCATCGCCGGCTGCATGGTGATCGGCGCGTGCATCTGCTGCATCGTCCCCGTCTCCTGGACGGGCCACGTCATCATCCGCGACTTCTACAACCCGCTGCTGATCGACGCGCAGCGCCGCGAGCTCGGCGAGGCGCTCTACATCGGCTGGGTGTCCGCCGCCTTCCTGTTCGCCGGCGGCTGCGTGTTCGTCTGCTGCAGCATTCCCCGCGACGACGACTACGACGACCCACGGAAGCCGTACCGCAAGGCCCCGTACACGCCCTACGTGTCCTACACGCCTCAGCCTCTGCTGTCCGCACCCGTGGCCAGGCCCCAGACCATGTACAGCTACCCATCCCAGCACCCCTCCGTGCAGTACTCCGTACAGCCCTCCAGACAGCCCTCCTTCCAGCATTCCATCCCGCAGTCCCTGCCGCCGTCCCTGCCCCAGTCCATGCCGCCGTCCAGGCAGCCGTCCCTGCAGCCCTTCAGGCACCCGTCAATCCACAGCAAAGTGGCCTATCTGTAGATGTCCAGCACCAGCCACAGACCTCAGCAGACCTGGAGCATGGAGCCATAGCTGCCTCCGGACTGGATCTGTTCTTTGTCCCACATTTCAACTTAAATAAGGAAGTAATGACTTTTATGACTGTGGAAGAGATTTTGTATTCTACATGATTTACTTTTACATTTCAACACTATAGACACAGATGATGAAAGAAGGATTGGGAATTGTGTCATAACCTGATTCTCTGCTTACAAAAAAACATCAGCAATTATTGGTAGGTATAGAATTCCAAGAGAAAATCTAACATTATTTTTGGTAAGTTGATAATCAACTGCCTCTTAATGCACACAGTTGACAGAAATTCCTGAATGATGACCTTCATTTTGTTCACAAGTGTGCAAAAAGCCACTGATATTTGTTATGGCATTGAATATACAGAGTACAGTATACTTTCTTGCAGTTTCAGTTATTTACATTCTTTGCATTAAAACATTTACATTCAAATTGACACTTTGTTCAAAAACATTAACAACATTTTGTTAGTGATTTAATAAAAATTATATTTGTTAGCATAGCATGCGGGGAGAATGTGGTGACATGGCAAGTCTTTGTTTTCCTTCTCTTTGTCTTGAGTGTTGTTTACATGAGTGTCATGGTGATCTGTGTGTTTTACGGCCTCAGTATCTGTTGAGGACAAGCCTGGATTACATGTGGAGTGCTGTTCTACAGCAAAGTAAATGAGGGTGTTACACATTTTTAATGTTGATGTATTGCCTCAGTTGATATGTTTTATAATGTGGGACGTGGGTGTCAATTAATTAATGTCTTCAAAAGAGTTGTTGTCTACAGCAGGAGACATTTATCTAGCACTTCCTTGTAGAAACGCAGCATGTTATGGTCTGTGACTACAACAACAGGGCTTGCCTGGGGCAACATCCTAGTCAGTGGTTACTTAACTAAGGACTGGCCATAATAGGGACAAAAGCATTGGTATGAGTAGTTTGACCATTTAGGTAAAAAGAAAGGCACACAGGCTGACTAAGGGTCTAACAAAATAACAGGTTGTGTATGTAAGAATAAAATCTGAGTTAGTGACAGTTTAGCGATCAAACAGGCGAAGGCCACTTCCATTCACATAGCTATTTGTTTAAAGATTACTATCAGTGACACTGCAGGAAGACTGACTTAAAAATAGTTTAACACTCCCAAAAGTTTGTAACTCAGTGGATTAATGTATAACTTGGTGTAAAATAAAGTTTCACACATGATTTGACTTATCAAGCTGTTTATGACTTTGTAATTATCACTTAATTATCATGTCATTATCTATTTAGCTGTGATGAGAAACAACAAGTTTGACTTTCCACCTCTCAACAGAAATAAACTGTATCTTACAAGTGTGCTAGCCAATAACAAACAATCAGGTGTCAGTTGTACTCTTGAAGTATCAACAAACCCTGACAGCGTTTATCTTGTTTACATTTTATATTGGATTGGATGCAATTCAAAGACAATGTTATCTCAGTATGATGACCCTCCATCAGAACTGTCATAATAAATGTAACAATTCAATCAGGAAAAATGCCTTTGCTAAGGAACTCTACCTCTCCCTAGTGGTGACAGAGAGTGATCCTTATAAGTGATCCTTATGCTGCTGCTATATTGCTCAGGGATGCGAATTTGAGGACATGTGGAACATTATCTTACTCTATATGACTGACTTGTTCCTGAAATACAAAAGCAAGCTCACAGCTTTACCCCGAGCTCCGAAGAACAGTTGGCATGTCAAACAACCACAGGCATCTTATTGTCCTGAGTTTAAAGCAACTTGCATGCAGTGATGATTAGATGTGAGATAGTACAGTATTGCCCGTAGGGCTGGGACAACGCGTCGACGTAATCGATGACGTCGACGCAAAAAATACGTCGACGCAAAATATGAGCGTTGATTTGTCAAGCATAACGTGTGCTGTGTTGCTAAATATTTTTAATTTTACACCTTCAGTGTTTTCCATACGTTCCATACGTCCATACGTTGACTAATCTGTGGCTGGGCACCACGAAATTAAAAACCGGCCACCACACATTGATAGAACACATTGCTCTATGTTGTAGCCTTTCCTCGCCCCGCCCGCTCTCTCTCGTAACGAGCCCGCTGCTCCTCTCCATGTGCATTTAACAAAATATTCACGATTGTTGTTGCCACATAAAAGCACTGCATAGAACAGTGGGCTAAATTGCTATTAAATCCGCTTAGCATCGTGACCATGCTGTGCAAATTTGTTCAAAACTGCTGCATTAAAAGTTAAAGTAAACTCTAAACTCTGCTAAGATCTTATCACAACATAGTACATTGAGGAGACTAAACTAAGTTAAGTTACAGTATGCAATCAAGCAGTATCTCAAAGCTAACGTTAGAATACTGTTTGGATGTCAAGTTTAGCATGCTTACTTGCAGCTGCTTGTATCATGCAGGGCTCATTTTATTGACTTGGAATGTTTGCAAAATCCCGATGTAAATGGAAAAGTGTTTTCCAAGAGTGCTTGTCCAAAGGAGAAGTATAGGCCCTACGAACCGTTATTTGAACTGACTACGTTATGAATTGCATCCACACATCAGCAGCCTTTTAACTGTGTTAATGTTAATTACAAGGATTCCCACACGAACGTCTTAAAATGACAGGCACTCAATTAATTGACATACACTACTGAACTTTATTGAATGCTACCTCTGACTAAGAATGCATTACTTTGCACTTGTATAGGCGTAGTCTTATTTTGGAATCTTAAGAGCAATAAACAAATATTGCAATGTTAAAAAATTCATGTTTTTTCATTCAGATATGTAAATAAACATGTATAAGTTGCTATTATAGTGAATTAATGGGGAGATAATCGATAATCGAATCGAATCGAAATCGAATCGGACTGAAAAAATGAATCGTTAGATTAATCGATGCATCGAAAAAATAATCGCTAGATTAATCGTTTAAAAAATAATCGTTTATCCCAGCCCTAATTGCCCGCTAATGAAGGTGGGTATGCGAGACAGAACTCTTTGTGCTCTAATTGTACTGTGTGTGTGTCAGTGACAAGACTGTGGAGGCATTCAAGACTACACTGTTCAGCGTTCACACTACTAAATTACAGTCAAGTGTCCTCTTATGTGTATGTAATTAAGTTTGTATAGTTATTTTATATCCACATTTACAAATGCCACCACTGACAAAATAATGGTAGAAGGGGTGTAAGAAACTACCAGCTTGAACATTTTTATATCAGTCTCTACCTCTCCCTAGTGGTGACAGAGAGTGCTACATCTGGGAAATTATTTTGCTCTGTTGACTTTGTGTGTGTTTATTGTTCAAACACACACAAATTCAGACTCTTAAGGCCAACACCCACTGGCAACGACATTCACATCATTGGATTTGAAGCTCGAGAGATAAAACAATTTTCCAAATTTTGACATTGACGCCTGTGTGACTCTACCAGTGGGCTTTGCCCTGTTAAAAGTAATAAGGCTCTAAACTTTGCTGTCACCTGACGGGCGTCAGACTCCTTATGCTGCTGCTATATTGTTACCGCATTTGTGTGAATTGTAAACTGTTCCAGTGATTAAACAGTGCTAGTACCAGACACGTGATGTTTTGGAAATCAGGAGCCGAGAGGCCTGAGCCAGCATGGCCCGAGGAACAGTAAACACACCATCAGCAGAGACCCGGTTGACCCCCATCCCTCTGGACCAATCACAGCTGCCTGTGGCTGCTCTCCCAAAATAGACCCATAGTGCCACTCTCATTCTCATGAACAAACGACTTCACATTTCACCTGAGAGAGAGCGAGAGAGCTGGGTGTAGAGGTGCTCACAACGGGGCGTCAGTGTGGCACTAATGCTCTTATTCTGGGACTGCTTCCAACACCTCCATCTGAGGGCCGCTCTGGAGCTAAGCACAGGGCCATTTGTGCTGCTTTTGGTTCAGTCATTTAATGGTAATTAGTTTTGAGAGGATACTGATATACAGTACTTGAGTATAGAGGACAGGGGGAAGAGAAGAGAGGAGGGTGAAAAACGGAGAGAGGAGTGAAGGAGAAGGGATAAACAGGCTGAAGTAAGGAGTGACGACGAAAAGGATGGTGCAAGGATCATCTGAGCTCATCGCCGTGTGCCTTGGCATGGTCGGCCTCTTTGGGGCGGCCGCCGTCACCGGAATGCCCATGTGGAAGGTCACGGCCTTCATCGAGGAGAACATCATCGTCATGGAGACCCGCTGGGAGGGCCTGTGGATGAACTGCTACCGGCAGGCCAACATCCGCATGCAGTGCAAGGTGTACGACTCCCTGCTGTTCCTCCCGCCAGACCTCCAGGCGGCCAGGGGCCTCATGTGCGCCTCATTGGCGCTGTCCGGCGTGGGTCTGCTGCTGGCCCTGGCAGGCCTGCAATGCTTCTCCTGCTTGCGAGAGCAGCCACGGCTGAAGCGCACCCTGCTGATGGTGGCGGGCGGCATGCAGCTTCTGGCGTCCGTCTGCGTCTTCATCCCCGTCTCCTGGACGGGCCACGTCATCATCCGCGATTTTTACAACCCGCTGCTGAACGACGCACAGCGCCGTGAGCTCGGGGAGGCGCTCTACGTCGGCTGGGTGACTGGCGCTGTCCTGTTCGCCTCGGGCCTGGCGTTTCTGTGTCGCCGGCACGCCTTAACCGAGCAGGGCTCGTTCGACGTGTACCATCCCGGTGCCAAGCCCACCCTCACCCGCTTCCACCCACTGTCCAGCACGGTCAGCTCGGTCGGACACCAGCCACTGCTGATAGACCAGACCAGCTTCCTCCACCCACATCCATCAGTCCACAGCATGGCTATCACACCTCAAGGAGGATACCCTCAACCCACCCAGTACCACCCGCAGTTCATTCCCCCCGGAGCACCCATGTTGTATAATGGAAGCATCATGGCATCGCACCCATCCTCATATGCATCTCATGTAGTTGGGGGACAGGCGACCCCGATAGAATTTCTCTCCCACAGCCAGCAATCCACACCTTACACAGCGAGTCATGGGATGACGCCATACGCTTCATACAACTCCACTTCTAGCTACCACCCTGCCCCGCAAAACCCTGTGTTTATTGGATACAACTACTCCAGGGTGCAAGCCCCCAGCTCCACAACCAGCTCAGGGATGCGAATTTGAGGACATGTGGAACATTATCTTACTCTATATGACTGACTTGTTCATGAAATACAAAAGCAAGCTCACAGGTTCTTTACCCCGAGCTCCGAAGAACAGTTGGCATGTCAAACAACCACAGGCATCATATTGTCCTGAGTTTAAAGCAACTTGCATGCAGTGATGATTAGATGTGAGATAGTACAGTATTGCCCGCTAATGAAGGTGGGTATGCGAGACAGAACTCTTTGTGCTCTAATTGTACTGTGTGTGTGTCAGTGACAAGACTGTGGAGGCATTCAAGACTACACTGTTCAGCGTTCACACTACTAAATTATTACTGTCTGGGATGCCACGGTCAGACCAAATCTAGTGCCAGGAATTACCACTCAGTAGTAACAGTCAAGTGTCCTCTTATGTGTATGTAATTAAGTTTGTATAGTTATTTTATATCCACATTTATAAATGCCACCACTGACAAAATAATGGTAGAAGGGGTGTAAGAAACTACCAGCTTGAACATTTTTATATCAGTCTAAATCAGTGTATTGTTGACCATATAAACAGACATGCCCCCATCAGATAGGATCAGTTTGTTTGCATAAACATTGTGAAACCCCACTACTGTTATGAAGACAGACCAACACTTTTACAAACAAAATCTTAAAGCAACTATGATAAACTAAATGGCAATATGAATGTACATTGTAATTACATAAGTATGTATCCACTTTGATATGATTAATGAGTAAAACCTAAGCCATTCCTAAGTGTTGTTGTTTATTTTCTATGATCAGTTTTGCTTGTTTGTGTTAATATTTAAACAGAATAGATATGCAAGAACTTGTTTTCACCAGGAGATGGAAACAGAGAGCCCTGGGCCCTGGAGGCTCCTGGAGTGTGTCTGCTACACTAATAGTACAGTTCTTGTGTGGTCTACATGTCCAACCTGAAGAGCAGAATTGTGAAAATATCAAAATAATTAGACTAGATCCATGCAAACATTTGGATTTTGTTGATCCTTGTGCATGTGCACCTAATTAACTTTTTAAATACTGTACAACCACCCTCACTCGCCTTCTCACTTGAAATACCACACAGTAGCCTACAGAACTGCCTCTTCATCATAATCTTTCTCATAATGCATGCAAATCCACAGTGAGCCATATAAACAAACATCTTTCTTATCCATTAATAATTTCCTGGATCACTCCACCAGCGTAAAGTAACGTTGCAAATAATAACGTTGCCAGTGCCACTAAATACACCATCCGTGACCCCGAGGACCTAGAGAAGGTGATCCATTTTTGTTTGTTTGTTTGTTTTCAGTGGAATCCATATTAGATAAACAGGGGTGATGCTGTGAAGCTATTGTTGTTCTGCATTTCAGAAGCCTGAGCACATGCGCCAAGAAGTCGAGTATGGATCTAGGATAAACATCTGAAAAAAGCAATCAGAGTCGGACAAGTATTCTACTGCATCTTCCAAGGACTTTTCTCCAACAAAATGGATTCCTAATGTGGGTGGCCTTATTGTAATGTGGGTTAAAGTGCAAGAGGGCAAAGTAATTGGTTATCTCTCTATCAGACTGTGGTAAATAAAACTGTTGGGGAGGTAGTTTAATCTTTCAGTGAGCGTCAGTGCCCGTTGCGGAGATTAGATCTGCGTTTCCATCAGGACTAGAGCAAAGATTTAATCATTCCTCGGTGTACCAAAGCAAAGACGTTGTCGGGGTCGACTGTTGCCAGATTTGAAGTTAATCTTCCGAACATATCCATGTTTGCGGATCAACGGCTTGCCCGTGCCCTCGTTTGAGTACGCGCACGGAGAAGGACGCGCTCGTCTACCCGAGGTTCACCGACCTGAGTTTCTGCTCAGTTCGAGTCTGCCCCAGGAGGAATTTATTATGGATGTACGAATGGACAACTTGAGATGGAGACAGCTCGACTTCTTCGGATGTTTGGTGTAGTAGGGTATCACAAGGATGTCCTCTGTGATTTGGTCAATTACTAACAGCTTAAGAAGCATCATTGTCACGGACTGTTTAATGGAGAAGATACCGGTTCGATGCCAATTGTTCATCCATGACGGATACAGGAATCGTAAAATTGCCAGCATGAATTAAAACTATAAGAATCAATGTTAAAATCGATTCTTCAACGTGTACCATGGCGAAAAGGATGGGACTGTTATTTTCGCTGCTGTACTTGGTGGCAGAGTTTGGTCTGAGTTCGCAGCAAGTCCTTAGAATCGGTAAGTGCTTTTATAGCACCGTCAATACTGCTTTAGTTTTCAACCTCTTTTAGCAGTTGCTCTGGAAATGTACGAATTCGTGAAAATTGGAAGGGAAGAATTAACTAGTTGTCATATGGATTGTCAATTATGAAGTTATCCATGATGGCAAAAATCTCACATAGGCTAGTTTCTCATTATTATAACTAGCTGATGATTTTCACTACCAGGTGCATATGAAACGCTTGATTCTCCACTGTGCTGTATGTGGAAATACATATAAAACTAAAAACTTAAAAACTTGATAATTGCATGAGACATGCAAGCTACCCTGTATTGTGAGAAAGGGGTCAAATGCTGTCCTTGCAACATCAGTTCAAAGTGTGGCTTATGCACATTTAAATAGACTCTCCTCCATCCCAAAGGACATCTACTAGCATTGTACTATGAAGGGCCACTAGGTCAATTTGACTCATGTAAGTGTTTCTATGACATCGATTCTGTTGTTGTTTTTCATGGTTGTTAATCATCAGTTTTAACAATTACGGTGTATGGTGTATGGCTATGTTTATTAATGTAGACCAGAGACTGTGTTTATTATAGTTTGTGTCCTCTTAAAAATCTGGTATGTATAAGGGACTTAGGAAGTAATTGTGCGGATTTATGTCATAGGTTTAACCATGGTTAACTCAGTATGATTCATTATGTGCCATTCTATTTTTGGTGGCTAATTGGTCATGGTTATTTTAAAAGTAACGTGTCCACTACTGAGAGTTAAGGTCAGGTAGAGCTAAGCATATTAAATCTCCACCAATTAAATTTGAACTCTGAGCCAGTATTTGACCTTTACATGACTCATAGCCTCAAGGTTTCTTGGGTTTCTCGAATTCTGATACATTAAATAGCAAAACCAGGAAGCAAAAATAAATGATATTCTGTGTCCACCACACATCTCCTCAGACATCAAGCCTCCAACTTTTATGAGGGTTCTTTGATAATAGCTGTCACAGAGAAACAGTGATGTTGTTGTGTTTTCCTGTTTGTTTTCCAGAATTTGAGACAGCTTTCTGAAAACTAGTGAAAGGTGTACATGCAAAGAAGCAATTATCAGTGCTGAAAGAGAGAAGTTTCTGTGTGGGCTTTCATCTTAGCCACTCTCACTCTATTAGGAAATCCAGGCAATAGTACATCGCATAATTGGACAAATATTCATGATGGACTCTGAAATAGCAAATACTTTTCTGTTAATTAATAATGACATCTGTTCATTAGGGGGAAAAAACTTCTATCAACATCTGTTTGCTGACATATTTGATGTAGGTCCACATATTCTGACGCCAAAGCTAAGCTATCTGTAGACATTTAATTTCTGGTGACATATCAATTTAATAATGAATCAACCTTTTTATCATTCATCCTATCTCAGAGGATGCCACACATGATCCTTACTTTTTCTGCTTCGATTGGTTTAAGGTTCCCCCAGGTGTTGTATTGGTTGTAGTGGCAAACGTAAATCAATTTGGTAGGTCCTAATCACTGATTGCTGTGGTGGGGGCTCGATAGGACAGGAGGCTGAAATTGCAGTCCATATATCTGATGATCTGAAAGTAGACCCAACAAAAGCAGCAATCAATTGCCCATTACATGGCTGTGTGTTTCGGTTTCAGTTGGTCATTAGATTGAGTTGCGAAAAAGGGAGCTGCAACTTCAGGCTGTGGTTGTGTAGGATTGGGTTTGGTCCAGCAGTTTAGAGCTATGTGAAATAAAGCTTGTTTGCATCAGTCAAAGGTAGTAACCTTAGTCCCACGGGTCTTGCCCCTGGTTGAAGGCTCTTGGATAAGAGGTTTCATGAAACATGCTCGCCACTTATCAAACACGTGTGAGAAGATAGACTGTCGGGTACCTGTAGAATATTGCCTGTGTGGGGTTACTAGGTTACTGGGATTGAATGGATTGTTTATGTCATTACTTATGTCATGACAAGTCGGATTCTCTTAGAAATCGTCAATGTCTTTCATACAGGTCAGACCCAGGAGGCGAAGACACAAGTCACCCCCTTGTATATCTTTACCTGTGAACTGTCCTTACACACACACACACAGTCTCATCCCGCTCACCTAGAGGCAAAGGGTGCTATTCTCCCTCCATTGCTTTAGCACTAACACACGCCAATCTGTCCTTTGTGCCTCTAATCTTTTTTTTCGAAATCATCTCTTTTTTGTCACTGAGGCCACCTAATCTTTGTCATTCTCATCATGACCCCTCGCCACAAGCCTGTAATCTGGCCCATATGGTGTGCGCAGCAATTAACATCTCCCAGTTTTTCTTGGCCCAGGACCACCAGCATCAGATTGTGACTAGAGTCTGCCCCCACTCACTAGTGGTAAATCTTCCCCCCGCTCCTACACAGCCCACCCCCCACCACCACCACCACTTCCCCCACCCCCAGGACTTTGGACAACCAGCAGTAATCTTCTTTATAGGGCAAGTTTCTTTTTGCCCTGGTCATGAGCAGAGAAAAGAAAAGAAAAACACTTTGGGAAAGTGGTGTGGAATGTTGCTTATCAGGTTCGTTTTTTCTGCTTCTTGGGTGAAACCTTGAATAGAATCGTGGTGATCATTCTGTGGCTCCGTTGTATACTCACCAAGGTCTCTGCCAGGGTTTTGGATTGGATGCTAATGCTCACCTTTACTGTATATACTGTAGTCTTTGATAAAAGATTCTGTCAAAATAGCTAAACCACTAATGCAATGCAATAATTCTGGTCGTAATTGGAAAGAAGATGCCACTTCCCTCTATTTTCCAATGTTTACTCCCTACTCGAATCAACTCATGATGTACACATAGCATATTGATGTGATCATACAGCATTTGTTGGTGATGTGCTGGAAGCAAAGGCCTTATGCTTATTGAAGCGTGCCCACCCTGAGATTCACTCAAAATCTTTGGGTTTACTCCCTACTCGAATCAACTCATGATGTACACATAGCATATTGATGTGATCATACAGCATTTGTTGGTGATGTGCTGGAAGCAAAGGCCTTATGCTTATTGAAGCGTGCCCACCCTGAGATTCACTCAAAATCTTTGGGTATGGCAATATATAAATAGCATTATTAGCCCCCCCCCCCATTCTTTCCCAAATTGTGCCCACCCAAATGTTGATCTTGCAGAACGCCCCTGGCTGGGAGACTGAACTAGTGAGAGTGGAGAAGATAAGACGACACTGGTGGCTTCCCCGCGTTTGTGAGGCGGCACAGAGAGCGCTCAGTGTTCTACATCAAACGGGCTGAGCAGTCTCATTTAAACCCCCTCATTCATTCACCCTGCTGGCCCGGCGCCATATCAGTGTGTGTGTGTGTGTGTGTGTGTGTGTGGTTGTGTGTGGTATGAGGAGAGAGCGTGGGATGGTGAGAGTTGGACCAGGGTGTGTGTGTGTGTTTTTCTATTGGCAAGGGTAAACAACTACGTCATTGTGTTCACTGGCTGTAAAGATGTTCCATTGCTCTGGTCCCGACACAGACTCACTGAGATAAACTCACAGATTCATAGCGCAGCCCACTCCAGCAGAGAGGAGACATTTCATGTGTCACTGACACACACACACACACACACACACACACACACACACACACACACACACACACACACAAACAGATACACAAATACACACACACACACACACACATTTTAACTTACACTGAATAGAACACAATGAAGGACAGTCAATGGATATTCAAGGATGATCGACAAAGCATTGAACAATCGTTTCCCAGTCTCAATGAAAACACAGCAGGAGAAACAACAACAGCAAAAACAAAGACATATAAACCCTTTGTTGTTAAATCCCTACAGATTTGATTAGTGTTTGCCTTCACTCTCCTAACATTCATCATTGCTTATCCCTCATGTTATCATTGGGGTCAATTTGACCCCAAGCAATGTTTAACATCATAAAATATATGGTTCACTTATATTTTTTTAAAAATATATGGTTCACTTTTTTTTTGCTTCATGTTTCATGACTTTTCCTCAATTGAAGGGTACAACAGAGTTAGCATGAGTTAGCATTGTTTTCAATGTCCTGTACAAATATTTTGTACATTGATGTTCCTTGGGGTCAGTTTGACCCCAGCTGTATGAAACATAGGATACATCAATATTTGACACATTATGGATATTATTATTTGAATAGTATGACAACATATTGTTATTATCATTATTACATACACAAGTACATATTACATATAAGTCATTTTGTCAGGACTGCATAAGTCAAAAGGGGAAGCAACAGCAAGCCTTTGGGCTGCTGACACTGGATGGGCAATATTGCCAAGGCTCATAAAGGGGTGTGGGGGGGGGGGGTTGTTTTGTAGGGCTTTTGATGGTGGTTATTACACTCTTGTTAAGTACCTGTCACAAAAAAAACTGGGTAACAATATTAATTATAATAATTTTCTGAGGGTTTATTTAGCTGGGGTCAAGGATAAAGAGTGTCGGTAAGATTTGAGGATAACACAAGGGTTAAAGGAGGAACTTCTAAAGGACATATAATGGCACATCATCTGAGCAAAACCTTTCAGATGGTGTGTTTATTTTTCTGTTCTTAATTGTGTGTACTTACAAGTCTGAGAGGTTTGAGAGTCTGAGAGTGGTTTATTTTTGCCCTTTGACATGTTAATGCAGTATTGAGTTGCTGGATCAATGTGCATGTCACATAGCAATCAGCAAAATTCTCTTAGAATAATTAGATTTACTTAAATAAAAAAAAGTGTTTTGAGAGCAACATTTTCTCAGTGAACTCTCAGTATATTCCAAATACATATTTGTTAGTGGTAGTATTTGATATAATGTATTACTACTGTAATATTACTATATAAGATGAAGAATCAAAAGAGTTTTGGAGAGTATTCTCAAGTTTGAAGAGTCTGGAGTAAGCACAGGAGGAGTGCAGTCCTGCAACTGAGGCGATGAACAGGTTGAATTGTTCAGTGTCTGAAGGTAGTTTATTGTTGGAGTAGCGTAGTATTGCTTTGTTTCAGTCTGAACTCTGTACCCTGTTTACTCGCAACAGAAATTAAGAATCTAGACTGTCCTTTGAAGGTTAATAAGGTAGTTCCGAAGTTATTACAGTATAACAGTATTTATAGCACAAGTATTCATTTAGGGATGCATTCTTTCCCAATCAATTACCATTAGCCTACACAGACTGCTGCTGCTGTTTTGCTGATTGTTAATGTACTGGTTACTGCATAATATTTTATGAACCTTCCTCAATTCATTGTTGTCACTGCGCTGACTTATCAGGTGTTATCATCTCCAATTACATGGTGTGCAGTTCTTATTCTCCACATACTCTGCCAGTAGTTGTGTTGCCCCTTGACAGAGTAATTGTGTTGAAGGGTAAAGACAAGAACAGTACGACAAACTAAAAGCCTCATTAATGTTGGAAATTAGAGCAAGGTGAGAAGGTTAAGGACCTGGTGCTGATTAGCATTTGTGTTTGCATGTGTGTGTGTGTGTGTGTGTGTGTGTGTGTGTGTGTGTGTGAAAGAGAGTGAGAGAGAAATAATGTGTGTGTGTGTGTGTGTGTGTGTGTGTGTGTGTGTGTGTGTGTGTGTGTGGTTGGTTTTGCACTGTGTGTCTATGAAGTCATGACTGTGCTGGTAATATATTTCCATCAGCATACTAATTTGTAGTGGCAATGCTCCAGTGCCTTAGAGGAGCTGCAGACCTCTAAGCAAACAGCAGGGCAGGTCCATATCGTGTGTATGTGTGTGTTTGTGTGTGTGTGTGTGTGTGAGAGAGAGAGAGAACTATCAAATGATGTTAAAGGAGAATTACGTTCATTTTTCACATAGATATCTGTATCTCTCTTTTTCGTTGGTATGGGAAAAACCCAAAATCTGTGAAAAGTGCTATCTAGCTCGAGTTGCTGCAGCCAACAGCTAGAGCAGACAGGCAACTACAGAGGTACACACTAGGGCCAATCATATCTTATATGTGAATAATAGGCCGGAATTCTCCTTTAAAGAAAGGACATTGTACAATGTCAAGTGGAATTACAGTTGTTTATAGGTGACTTCCATTGTCCCACAGTAACGGGTCATGCCTTCAGACTGCAAATAGATTCTTATGAGAAGTTTTCAGTAAGGACTAGTGGAGCAGCTAATAGTGTACTGTTTACTGTGATATCATGACCTCCTATCTGACCTCTGCATCACCCATTCAATAGTTAATGTCCACCGTGTCTAAAGAGAAGAGCTGCATGCCTTCTGTCTCTCTCCTGCATGTGGGTGATGTCATCCCATCAGCTGGTTTATCTCCAGTGGAATGTTAGTGACATGCAAAGCAGACATGATTAATCTACCACAGCACAGATGCCATGTGACATGTGTCTTGTTTTACTGTTACCCTTTCACAACATAATGATTGCTATATTGCAAATACAGTATATTGATAGGTCAATATACTGTATTTGCGTGGCAGCAATAAATGAATAGATAGATCAATTATTTGTCATAAAAAGGAAGCTGATTGTTGAAGGAATGAGGCTGGTTTTAATTGATGTGTTTCTGTTTACTTGATAAAGGGGAAGTGCCTTTAGGGGTGTAAAAAGGTCTAACTGTGGAACTGTGGCATAGATAGGGTGGACAGTATTCTAAAGTGTGTGTGTGAGTACAATAACAATACTGAATGAGCATTTGCTTGCTCCCGTGGTAGCTGAAGAGCACGCAGGATTATTTTGTCCACATCAGCTTTGCAGTGTTTTTCTCTGCTCATGTGCAGAGAAAGTCATTCACTGTGTCCAGCTCGATCAAATAATGCCTACTCTTGGGGAAAGCGTTCCTTTTTTGAGAGATCGCTGAGCAGTCCAAGCGGAGACTGGGTGGTTGAAAACAGTTATTTCCGCACTTCTGCATCAACGCCCCGTTCAGTCTTTCCCACACGGATGCCATCGAGCACTTTAAATGAAGCTACATTCTGCAAACCTGTTACGGTGACTGCCATAAATTTAGCCACCTCTGGTTGTGTGCCCCCCCCCCACACACACACACCCCACCCCTCTTTGCAAGGTGCCACAAAGTGTCCACACAACCCCCCTACATCTGTCCGCCCTTCTGTCACGATTGGCCTCCCTGCTGCCTCGCTGAGAAATCGTACTTATTTAAACTCCAAAATGGTAGCAGCAGAAAGAGAGCAGATATTAATGGTGTTGAGGCGTCCGGACACGCTCCCTCTCCGCATGAATATTTTAATAAGCACACAGAGGGGGATGGAGAGAGAGGGAGAGAGCGATGGAGGTGGATAATGTGTGTGTGTGTGTGTGTGTGTGTGTGTGTGTGTGTGTGTGTGTGTGTGTGTGTGTGTGTGTGTGCGTTTGCGTGCCCAAGAGAGAAAGAGAGAGAGAGAGAGAGAGATAGAGGGAGAGAGAGTGTGTGACTGGGAGAGAGGAATGGAGGTGAACCAAAGCGCTGCAGGTTTCTTTTGATTCCCAGGGTGCCTAAATGAATTGCTGTTGTCATCAAGGCACTAATGCCAGGCTAACCTCTCTTTTTCGTCTGGCTTGCCAAAGAAGTGAATAATCTATGCAGATTTACTGCGGACCTCTTGGATGATAGGCTGCTGTTTAATACACTCAGAGGTGTTTATGAGAAGTGAATCAATCAAGGGGGTGTGGACAAAGTAAAACGAAAAGGCTACTGAGCAACAGTCCACTTACATTAGCACCTAAACTAGAGCCACTGGGACTGTGTGGACCCATGATGTCTTCAGGGCTCTGGTGAAGGCACCAGGATGGGTAGATGTGATGTCATCCTACGGTTGCTGAGTGACATTCGAATGAGTTGATGATCATATTAAAATTTGAATATAAACTTCACATAAAGTCTGAAAATGTGTATGTCAGTAACAACATGCCAGTTACTGGCAGATGTGGTAAGAACTGTTGCAATTATCATCATCGGTGAGACAGGTGGTTATTTTTTTAGGAAATGGCTGGAATGAGCTGTCCTCAGGCGTGTGAAGAAGAACAATATGGAGTGAATTAACACCCGAATGAGGAATTTCTACCTGACTGCCTCTCATTTTTTTGCATTCCAAGTGCCTTTAAGCTGACACACTTAAACATTCAAACATGCCAGTCGAAATGTTAAGCCATTACCTGGGCTTTTTAAAGGAAAATGACTTTCTCGCTCTCGCTCTCACTCTTTCTCTCTCCCGCTCTCTCTCTCTCTGTCTGTCTTTTTCTCTATCTCCTTATATCTGTCTGTCTGTCTGTCTCTTCTCTCAGTCCTCCCTTGAGAATTTAATAATTTCCCTAAATGGAGAGAGAGAGAATTGAACAGGTTGGAGCAGTCGTGCAGCGCAGTCAGGCTTGCTAGTCGTAATTAGGAATGGCACAGACAAGGCTCTCTCAGTTTGAGGCAGGAGGCTGTGCTCCTCGGCACTGCCTGACCAAAAGAAAAAGGTCATTCACAACCAAAGGCCCAGGCGAGCCAGCTACCCTCCTTCTTTTGACTCCGCAGACCCCTTTAAAAATCAATCACAATTTCACAAGTGGCCATACAAAGATTGTTGTTTTTTCGTAAAGGGATGGGGAGCCTTCTGCCTTTTATGAGGTATTGTTTCAGAGATGTCATACATTGGACAGCCAGAGAGACACAGGGTGGGACACTGATTTGATTTGTGGCTTTAATTCATTGTCAGCTGATTAAGTTATACTACGCCTATATCACATCACTCTAAACTAAACTAGATGTCTGTCAAAGTGGTAGCCAGGTACGACAGTGATAAAAACAATTGATGAAAACCCAGATTGGTATGATGAAGGCTTGTAACACCAGGGCTGACAGTCATTTCTATTGATCCAGTTGTAATAGGGACAGACAAGCTGGCTTCCACAGTACCATTTAGCTGGTTAGATTTTAGATTGTAAAATGATATCCCTCTATAGATATTAATTTTACAATCTAAAATCAAATTTTTTAGTGAATGCATATGTGGGTGTGCATGCATGTGTGAATGTGAATCTGTGTGTGTGTGTGTGTGTGTGTGTGTGTGTGTGTGTGTGTGTGTACAGAGGCTAGTACACCCATTACATGTAGTTGTCATGTTGATTTTAGTATTGTAACAGTACGTTGCCATGGCAGCATTAATTATGTTAAGTGGTCATGGGGACAAAGGCTACTAACTAGGGCTGTCAATCGATTAAAAAAATAATCTAATTAATTACATACTCTGTGATTAATTAATCTAAATTAATCACATATATATTTTTTGCTGTGAAAGTATTTTAAATATTTAAATTCAAATGAATCATTGAATAATCAGCATTAGTGACATTAAAGTTCAAAAACTCTTTTATTATTATTTTCACTGTTCAAATAATTGCCATAATAAATGTTCACATAAAAGGCATTTCAGGCCACAGATATAACCTAGGGGACAAAAAGAAAATAAATTAACACTCCCCTCAATGTCAACACTTATTTCTTTGCATTGATGTGCGACTATAGCCTGGTAAACCAGACCCTGGAATCTTTCAGATTAAGGGTCTGGCCACGAGTAATGAAAACGGCCCAATTCGAGGGGCGGCACCAAGCATGCATTTGAAACTCTCACTGCACGCAGTTGGATAACGCTACGACCAATCACAACAATTCACGGTGTGACGTATCCAGTTCTTGCAAATGAACGATTTGAGGGCGATTATCTGCTCCTCTTTTAGTTGAAAAGCCAAATCTAAATCCTTTATTGTAGCGGCCAAAGCCGTTTCAAACAACTGGTGTTCATCGGTAGCTATCTTGCAATGTTTTCTAGATGATTCCGGACGTCGCAGCACCGTCGTCATCAGTGCAGCTCGCCTTTGTCCCGCCTACACCGATTTGATTGGTCCCTCTCGCTCGAGAGGTAGAAGAAATTTGGATCATTGCTCGTGGCCAGAGTATCTTGCGGGCACAATTCAAATTGTGCTCTCGCGAGAACTCTGGATTTCCAGGGTAGTGCGACTATAGAGTTGATGAACTCCGGTGATATGCAAATTCCTTGCTGCAGACATTGCAGAGGACTTTATTTTCAACACTTTATTTTTTATGAACACCATCAGGCCGTTTTTAAAAAGTAAATGTTCCAATCAATGATCCAGGCAGCACGTTTTCTTCTCTCTCCTTCATTTTACAGTCTAATTTTTACTGACTAGAACGGCTCGGGGTCAAAGGTCATACGGAATCGATTAATCTGCATTAATTTTTTTAATCAGTTATTTTTTCTCAAATTAATTAATCGAAATTAATCAGTTATTTTGACAGCCCTACTACTAACACAAATCAAAACATCAATTTATTTATGTTATGTTTATTCATCATTCAGTTGCTATTACAATGACAGTGTTGTTGATGTTACAGTAACACGGTTGTACCTTTGTATATAATCTTAATCTTATTAATCATAATATATCTATCAAGTGTAATAATGATATAAGGCCTTTATTATAAACAATGTATAGTTGAAGGAAAGTGTTGCATGTGTTTGTATGTATGTCACAGAGCATAGATGTGATTTTGTGTAAGCAGCCATTCAAAGAAGCAAGCCTTTGGCTGTCTAAAACTAACTGCATTATATGTCCCTTGTAAATGAAGCACACACACACACACACACACACACACACACACACACACACACAGACACACAGACACACAGACACACACACACACACATACACACACACACACACACACACACACACACACACACACACACACACACACACATTCGATGCTGCACAGTATTGGTGACAGTGCAGTATTCCCTTGGCTGTGATTCAGGTGTTTTGTCAGGGTTCTGTTTTAACAGCGATGTGAAAACCTGGCAGAATCCCCCCTTCTGGGTCTGGAGTGATACACTTGTTTGTGCACCTCCATGCTGTAGTATTCTTCAGAAACAGCAACCATCAGATTAAACAGGCATCTACACGGCGAAAGTTAGCTGGCGGTTTCAAAAATTCCCACTTCGGAAGCCGGTTTCAAAATCTATCGGTTTCAGTCTCCTAAACTGCCGGCGTCGTGTACACGCAAGGCGTAACCGTTAACAAAACCTCACCGGTTTCACAAAAACTGGCGTCATGTAAACGGCCCCTAAGTGTTGGATTTCATTCAATTTTCCCACCACACACACACTTTCACACAAACACTTTCACACACACACACACACACATGCACACACACACACACACACACACACACACACACACACACACACACACACACACACACACACACGCGCGCACACACACACACACACACACACACACACACACACACACACACACAGAGAGAGAGAGGGAGAGAGAGATTTACACACACATCCCCAAACCTGGCATACTCGGACCCGCAGTGAAGCATTTTGTGCTTACAAATGAAAGATGTACTGTTGGTCTAAATGGCTTTTTGACAAGCATTATGGTGGTGTTCACCTCATCTCTCCCTTGGAGGTGGTGTGACAGAAACAATGGAGGTCTGATGTGAAGGGTAGAAAGCCATTTTGGCAGAGTCATTTCCTACAGTGGTGTTATGCTTCTGCTTATTGTGCACTGAACCTGTTGCAGTGCTTTGCGTTCCTGAAATGAGGCCTACGAGACTGTTTGGTGTGTGATTCTTTCCAATTAACTGAAATAATTATTTTTGAATGCTCGCTGGCAGGTGTTACATCATGCTCATGCATTGATGTATTATGCATTGTTCAGATACTTACAGATAGTTAAGCTTAATCAAAACTGCGCTCAAACTTTTTTTTTACTGGAGGGATAAAAAAGTATCATTTCTCATCTGAACATAATGTTTTGCATTAGTGCATCAGAGTGATATAGATAGTAATCTTTAATAAACCTGGCTTGGGATAGAGAGGAAGTAATAGTCCTGTCTCACTGTGTTCTCCAGTAGCAGACTTAATCAGCCCCAATATCAGGGCATGCATCCGCTCCAACTTTAAATCATAAGGTTTATCTTCATAATGCTGTAATTGCATAGTTCTCTGAAAGCAGTGGACGAGAGTGCGGTGTGTGCTAATGGAAATTACAAATGGCTGTTTTCTTTTTATATTTCATTTTGGTTTTGTGGTCTGCAGCTGGGGACCGTTGGGAAATGATAGATGAAAACAACTAAGAACTATTTGTTCTTATCAGGACTGTTAGTCCTGCTCGGGATGCTGTTTAAAAAAAAATAGTTTTGCTTAATTTAAGATGGTGCTGGATGTGTGTGGGGTCTGTGTGCAAATTTGTGTGTGCGTGTGTGTGTGTGTGTGTGTGTGTGTGTGTGTGTGTGTGTGTGTGTGTGTGTGTGTGTGTGTTTGAGAGAGAGAGAGAGAGAGAGAGAGAGAGTGTGTGTGTGTGTGTGTGTGTGTGTGTGTGTGTGTATGCCGGTGTGTGTATTTGTCTGTGTCTTTGTCTGTGCATATGTGGTGTTTGGTGTGAGAGGAGGGGATGGGAGGGGAGGGGAGTGTTTTGTGCACTGTGTGGGCAACATTCTGTTTTGTATCAGGATGATACAGCTTTGGAGGAATTTTGCATGTTAATCTCGTTGGTAATTGGAGCTTTGCAAAATTAGACATCTGTGTCGAATGCTGGAGATTTTTCAACAAATACATGTGCAACACTGGGATAGTGGCTACACAACTCTGCAGTGGCTGACTAGAAGTTGTTGTTTAGTTTAATTGTTTGTTTTGTAAAGCCCAGTTGTATGAACATTGGTTGTGCCTCTCATTCTTAACCTCATACATACAACAGCTAGTTCCTGTAGTAATGTTGTTGAACAATAGGCATTCAGTTACTGTGAACACTGAAGTTTAGTAAAACAACACTTTTCTCTACTCTGCATCGCTAACCTATAGTCTGTGTATGTGCTATCTTGTGGCATCTGCGGTCAGTTTTACAGATTATATTTGACCTATGGCCTTGTCCTAATAACCAGATTACAGCTGTGCTGATATTCCTCATAGCAATATTCCTCCTTCATGCATCTGAAGCAAGTCATCTGTAGCTGGTGCTCCGTGTGTGTTACAGTTCAGCTTGGAGGGCGCATGTGGTTGGCCATACTGTATGTTAATGACAACTGTTGTTCACAGCAGGCTGGATTATAGATTAGAGGTCAAGGCAGACAAGGGAAGAGCCATATCAAAATCCACTCTGCATCTGGTCGTTTATAGCGGGCAGCATGTCATAATAGCTCTGTGAGGCTGGGCAGGCTGGATTGTTTATGTTTGTCTTCCTATTGTCTGTTTTCTATGATACATGCACTGCATGTGCGTTATAGCTCGAGAAGGAGGGTTGCAAATTGTGTGTACCTTTTGGTCACATAATACACCCATGAAATGACAGTATGTTCAGACATGAATGTATATATACAACAACTTGATGCACCTCAAGTATCTCAGGACAGTTGGCCAATGAGGCAATCAAATGAATGTGCACCCCCCCTTCCATATATGGATATCTATTTTGTTTCTTTACCCACAGGGGGTATATTTGAGACCCTTGAGAATGAGCCTATAAGCGTTGAAGAACTGGCCTTCAAATTTGCTGTGACCAACATAAACAGAAACAGGACCTTAATGCCGAACACCACTTTGACCTACGACATCCAGAGAATAAACCTGTTTGACAGCTTTGAGGCCTCTAGAAGAGGTAAGACTATGTTTTCTTATTTCACCTTCCTGCTGATTCACTAATGCCATTACATTGTCCAAAATCAACATACTCTAAGACAGACACCTGCCTCCTCTGTGTCCCCACTACATCAGGTCTGTTTAAGTGTCTGAGTGAGTGTAATCTAGAAATGAGACTAATTGAATTAAGGCTCTCTCCCATCCTTAATGAAGTGCCTGGCCTTGTACACTCTCCTTTAATGAAGAGCCTTCTGAAAGCCTCAGCTATTTATCTCATTGTTATTTTCTCATTTTCAAGCACTGAGAATGGGCTGCCCTCAGGGGGATGTCAGCATGGTGTCCCTTACGCTTTGCATTCCTATCTCTGTCCACTCATCCTTTCTCCTCTATTACTTCTATGCATTCTCTCTATCCTCTGATTTTTTCTTTCTCTATCTCCTTTCATTGTTCTCCGTCGATTGCCTTTTGTTCACTCCTTCGCTCTCTTAAAATCTGCTCCATCACTTCTCCTCTCTCCTCTCTCTTCTCCTCTCTCCTCTCTCCTCTCTCTTCTCTCCTTTCTCTTCTCTCTTCTCTCCTCTCCACTTTCCTCTCTTCTCTCTCTCTCCTCTCTCTTCTCTTTCCTCTCTTCACTCTGTCCTCTTTCCGTTCTCTCCTCTCTTCTCTCTTTCTCTCCTCTCTTCTCTTTCTCTCCTCTCTCCTCTCTCTCCTCCAGCCTGTGATCAGCTGGCTCTGGGCGTGGCAGCCGTGTTCGGCCCGTCTCACAGCTCCTCGGTCAGTGCCGTCCAGTCCATCTGTAATGCACTGGAGGTGCCCCACATCCAGACCCGCTGGAAGCACCCGTCCGTGGACAACAAGGACAGCTTCTACATCAACCTCTACCCCGACTACGCCTCCATCAGCCGGGCGGTGCTGGACATCGTGCAGTATTACAAGTGGAAGCAGGTCACCGTTGTCTATGAGGATGCAACCGGTGGGTTGAATGTAAACAACCATGTGTAGAATGTAGATGGTCAGTATAGGCTAGGCCTAGCACAGCATGGTAGCCTGTATCTGTAGGGATCGGTTTGCCAAACTGCTTAAGGGAGACTACAGTAAAGGATGAATGTGACACCATATCTGTGCTGTATCTACTGTTCAGCTCACAGTGTCCTTAGAGTGGCACAACACATTGAAATCAACTGTACGATCCAAAAGTGCAGTATCTATTCCCTGTGAGATGATGCGCTGTGCCTTTGGTGTCTTCGGCGAGGACAGGATGAATGTGGAGCTCGCTGTGCTCCCTCGCTGTGTTGGCTCCATGTTTTTATTGGCTTTGATAAAAGGGCACATTTATCATTGCTTGTGTGCCAAGCACATCGATCTTGCAAATGTGTTGTGTGCTTCAGATTTGCTGTTTATCGACAAGCAGGAGCGGGCCCAGGTTGAGCATCATAATTTATCATAGCTCTGGCCCTGGCATGGCAGGATCCCTTATGGGGCTTTTCCCAGGATCTCCAAATGTCAGTGCTGAGAGCGGGCTTAACTCAGGCTGATGGGCAGAATCAGGATGCCTTAAATGTGTGTCTCTCGTGTGTGCAAACAGGAGATTTTCCTGGACAACCCATATTTATTAAACATTTGGTAGACTGTCTTGGTGGATGGAAAAATGAATGAGAAAGAATGGCGCTCAATTAGGGACACTCCATAATTTGATAAACAGCCGTGTAATCTCTGTTTTTTTAATAATGATAATAATGATAATGATAATAATAATAATAGTAACAATAATAATAAGTTGATATTTGCCAAGTGAAATATAATTGCTGATTAAATAGGGTCATAGAAAGCAGGGAGTGTTTATTCTGGATAGAATTCCAAGAAAATAGTTCTCACCAAATTGTCATCGTTAGGTGACTGCTAACTTCCCCTTCTCAGCAGGGAAGAGGTCAGAGCTGCAACACCAAAGGTCTACCAGAATCACACATTTAATGAGGCTCCCATCTCTCTCCTACAAATGTACTATTCCACTATCTGACAGCTTTAGCATTGATTCATGTGCACCATATTTATTTTCATTAACTCCCACATAAACACATTTTCACACTGGCTCATGCAAATATGATTATTTCTTTGTGTATGGAAAACGTGGTAAACAATATCACCAATCAAAATCACAGTGATTATGTTCTGTGAAAATGGAACGAAAATGGCCTCCGTATTTGTGGTATTGGTGCTGTCTTCTCATATATTCCACAAGTGACGTCTACACTGAAAATTACACTCCAGAACACTCTAATCACACTGCCCACTGTAATTTGCGGGCAGCAACGTGATTCACATGTAATCTCAAATCTTCGACCTCACGTTTACTCGAGTCATCGAAAAGAAGATCAGCTCTTTTCTCTCCCGCTAACCACACGCATTGTCCCTCATTTGCTCTCTCAAGGGTTAATTCGTCTGCAAGAGTTGATCAAAGCCCCGTCCAGATACAGCATCAAGATCAAAATCCGTCAGCTCCCAGCTGGAAATAAGGACGCGAGGCCGCTACTCAAGGAGATGAAGAAAGGGAAGGAGTTTTACGTCATCTTCGACTGCTCTTATCAAACATCTGCATATGTCCTCAAGCAGGTACCACACACACACACACACACACACACACACACACACACACACACACACACACACACAAACGCAGACACACACACCCCTTTTCCACTCCACTGTGTGTCCTTCGCACTGTAGTGGAGGTTAAACCGATTTGTCAGGAACTGTTTTAGTAAGTGTTTTCAATTAAGTTGTGTGGGTATCTGTAGTGAACAAAAAATGCCTCCAGGCTTGATCATGTCCTAGAACTGTGAGAAAGTCAGAAAGTTCACACAAAGGTGCCTACCTTTTCATCTCTCCAGGAAAGCTTTAAAGAAGAGTAACTACTCAACAGGAAAAAAAAAAAACTTTAAATATATTTCCTAAAAAAGTGGGTTCTTTCGGGTTCTTTAAATATTTAAAAGACCATTATATTCCACTTGGGGGAATTTGCTATAATTGTTGTTATTTTCTTTACCAAATAATCATATGGTCATATTTCTGTAATCACGTAATTGGCCCCCTGGGAATGCAATCCACACCACACCTATGGTTTTCCCTCTGTACTTAAGCAAAGTGTACTTTATATTGTCTCAGCCGCAGGGTCAGTTTTCGTGTAGAGGGCGTGTGGATTAATAGACGTAATTTCCTGCAGAAAATCCAATGCCCCATGTGAATGAAAAGACACTCCCTACGCTTTGATCTCACAGCAGATTACAGCGCACAAACAGAGAAAACAGCAGGACGTTTAGAAAGGCTAATGGCACACTGTTGGAAGACTCTAAGCCATGGCCAAGATGTGCCGCAGGGCAGCGACAAGCTTTCCTCTCATACTGATAACACAGAACAAACTGCAGTTCAGTTGACACCTAGGGCCAGCCACCCCTACAACATGTGCATATGTCTGAAACGGGCCTCATAGCTTACATTCTTATGCAGCTGTTTGTGCCGACTCATTGCCATTAGTTGCTAGGGTGTTGTGGCAGTGCCGATTCTTAGAGCAATCCATTTACATCCAGCACACCACCTCTTCCAACCACTGCCCTCTGGGAGAAGATATAGGTCCATCAGGGCCAAAACCAGCAGGCTCGCCAACAGTCTATACCCCCATGCAGTCAGGCTGCTAAATGGACAGTCTACCCACCCACTCCCCATCGGACATCCCTCTGTGACATAATGTCTCTGTTCATACATCCCCAATACCTGTGACCTGGACTTTTCATTGCTGTAAAAACACTCCAACAACCCTACCTCTATTAGATTTATTAATTATTGCACCAAGCACTTTACTGGACATAGCACTTTATGGGGTTTTCTATGGGTATTTATGGGGAGTTAAATTAGGTACAAAGTAATGCGTGATTCATGGGGATGTAAATTGATATAAGGCAAATGGGTGAACAACTTAAAACTATATGCCTGTCTGTTTTTGCTCTAACAACATTTCGTTATCCTGTAACAATGACAAATAAAAACTGAACTGAATGGAATTTCTTATCTCACCTATGTCACTCTGACAAGCCTGTATTGTTGTTGTAAATATTAATGTTGCCATTTTGTATGGTGCAGCACATATCAGTGTGATATTGTTATCAACAAAATGCAATATGTTACTGGTGTCAAATGTGTATAGGGCTGTATTGTGTTGGTGGTGGAAGTGGAAAGAGAGGGGCTGAAATCATTGGCATGTTTTCTCTTTCTGACAGCTGCTGTCCATGGGAATGATGACTGAGTATTACCACTTCTTCTTCACCTCTCTGGTGGGTGGTATAGATTACCAGCAGGTGGAATGCCCTTTGAAAATGTCATTGCCATTTGACTGTGACTGTGAGGACACCTTTAGTCCTGATATTAAATAAACCCAAATGTAGCCATTTGTATCTTAGCAGTGACAAGTGTTCGGGGATATTTAACTCCAACATAATTTGTCTTCTGTATAAGATACAATTCATATCTGAGGTTTGCACTTGTTTTAGGAATTGTACTGTATGTATGTATGTATGTATGTATGTATGTGTGTGTGTGTGTGTGTGTGTGTGTGTGATATATATATTAATGTTAGATATTAATGTATGTATGTATGTATGTATGTATGTATGTACTGTATGTATATATGTGTGTGTGTGTGTGTGTGTGTGTGTGTGTGTGATATATATATATTAATGTTAGATATTAATGTATGTATGTATGTATGTATGTATGTATGTATGTATGTACTGTATGTATATATATGTGTGTGTGTGTGTGTGTGTGTGTGTGTGTGTTTGATATATATATATATTAATGTTAGATATTAATGTATGTATGTATGTATGTATGTACTGTATATATATGTGTGTGTGTGTGTGTGTGTGTGTGTGTGTGTGTGTGTGTGTGTGTGTGTGTGTGTGTGTGTGTGTGATATATATATTAATGTTAGATATTAATGTATGTATGTATGTATGTATGTATGTATGTATGTGTGTATGTATGTATGTACGTATGTACTGTATGTATATGTGTGTGTGTGTGTGTGTGTGTGTGTGTGTACTGTATGTATGTAGATATTGTACAATATGTACCTCTGACATCTGTGTCTCTGCCTCTGTGCCATCTGTGTCTGGCTGTCCCTCCCAGGACCTCTTTGCCCTGGACTTGGAGCCGTACCGCTACAGTGGCGTCAACATGACAGGCTTCCGGCTCCTCAACATCGACAGCCCTCAGGTGGCCGCTGTGGTGGACAAGTGGTCCATGGAGCGCCTGCAGGCTCCTCCCAAACCCGAGACAGGGCTGCTGGATGCCATGATGACGGTGAGGCGTCTTTTGGACTCGGTCAGGCCACCTGAGAACACCCGAGTCACAGAGAGATATCTATCAGAACAGAAAAAGCAAAAATATAGAGATATGAAGATATGAAAATAGAGATATGAAAAAGCAAAAATATAGAGATTTGACTTCACAGACAACCTATGTGTATTCAGTATACTGTATGCATGCATACATACATGCATATATACATGCATATGTACAAACATACTACCTATATACAGTACATACATGCATGCATACTTACCTGTATGCATACAGTACATGTAGGCCTAAATCAATGATTAGTAACCAGTACTGTACTGAGCTGGGTTAATGTGTTTGCAGACGGAGGCAGCCCTGATGTACGATGCTGTGTACATGGTGGCGGCAGCGTCCCAGCGAGCCTCTCAGATCACGGTCAGCTCCCTACAGTGCCACCGGCACAAGCCCTGGCGCTTCGGCTCACGGTTCATCAACATGTTCAAAGAGGTGCAGTACTTGCCACCATTGTTTGTACCGTATTTATGAGTCAATATTTGTGTTATATTTAGAGAGATGACAATTATTCTCTCCATCTGATTCAGTTTGTGGAGAAAGATGATTATAGATGCAGACTTAAAGCAGTGAAAATCTTGCGCAAATGTTATACTAAAGTGCTGCTGGTGGGGAAAATAATAATCAGGTTTGGTTTGTTTGCTTCAGTGTATGCAAATAGGACTTGCACCATTCAAACGTGGCATTTCTGTTTGCATTGTTTCGCTGGCTAATAATATGCACTGCAATTTGTAGGGTGGCATTTTGTTTGCCTTCTTCAGCACTCAGTTATGTGCCTAACCTCTGCTGTCAATCATGTGCCTAATTTCTGCTGTCAGTTCTGTCCCGAGCTTCTGCTGTAGTTTTGGGACACAGTGAGCAAGAATGTTTATTACTTTACCTGCTAGAGAAAGCAATTTTCAAACCTTTCATGACTTGAAGTATGAAGTATGTTGTAACTGTGAATATTACAGTCATTTGTCAAATGACAAATGTCTATTCAAATTCTCATTCATGTGTCTATTTATGGTCTACATTGTTTGGTATATCCATCACATAAGATCACTTGGCCAAGGTTGCAATTTTCAATTTGATCATTTTACATTTGACACCAGCAAGTTATTGATTACCTGAAGAATGTTATCTGATAAATGTATGAACAGTTAGAACAGCCTCACTGGATAATCAATATCTCAGTCATCACCTCATAGGTCAGAGACACATCCTGGCTGCATGCTTATGAGGTCTGAAGATGAAGATTGTGTTTGAGCAGTCATCATTGATTCACACTACTACTGTAAGCACTTACTGTAGCACTGAGCACACTACATTACTACGATACATGACAAGATGGAAGTTAATTTAAGGAACACACACACACACACACACACACATACACACACACACACACACACACAGACACACACACACACACACACAGACACACACACACACACACACACACACACACACACACATGCAAAGACATTCACACACACATCGGAAATCAACATGGGGCATGCGACTGATTTTAGCCAATGTAATTACTTCCATTCAATTATTAAAAAGCTGCTGATGTGTGTGACTCACTCTGTATGCTTTAATTAGTGGCACAGAGCTAATTACACACAAATAGTGCAAGTGGACCTTTGAAATGAAAAGCTAGACCAGCATACAGAGAGACCAGAGATAGACAGTAATTGACAGTCATTGTGAGAAGGAATAATCATGGCTTCATTAGTACTAGAGTGTGGATTAGGAGGTACTGTACATATGACAAAAACGACAACAACAAAAAAATCATATTGCAATGAGAAAATGGTCACCTTTCCATGGTTGTGCAGTGATACTGAAACATGTGAGTTACTGTTGTAAATTTCAAAGCAATGTTTGAAAGCTGTGACAGTAGCAAACAATTGCAAAGCAGTGGCGGGGATTGTGCTAATAGGATTTGTTGATAGGACACTAGAAAAGGAATGCATTAGACAGCCATATTGTAATCACTTCAGAGATATAGCAGTGGGAGGTAACGTTGTAGGGATGTCCTCCCTAGATTAGACAGAAAAGTAAACAAAGTGTGGGTGAGTGACAGAATCAGAGCACTGGGACTTTTCTTGGGTCTCTGCTACAGCGCAGAACATTTTGTAAAGTTTGAGGCAGCAGAAAAGCTCACGGTATTCATTACATGGCAGTATTGATGCTTTCAGATCAACGGAGACGGCTCTTTGTTCCTAAGACTTGCTGGATGGTGTTTTAAGCCCCCACCATCGACTTCAATGCAATACTGCGACCGTCGACTTCAAGGCACCTAACCCTTACCTTAACCCTAACCCTTGCCTAACCCTAGTGCCTTCCATGCAGCTTCCTGGAAGACGACGTTGGGGGCTTAAAACACCAAGTAACCTAAGACTCTCTGCTGTTACTGTTCTTGTTTAATCTTAGTGCGTTGAGCAAGGCAGTCCTTAGTATTTCACTGTGTTGATATTTAGAATGTGGCTAACAGCATCCTTTAAAAAAAAAAAAAAACAGATAATATGTATGTCATTGTTCATTATTTAAAGAGCAAGAGGTCCTTCAGTGAGAGACATACACAGAACACCGCTCAATTGAACTATAATGTAATCAGTGTGACATTTACGGGGATGTGTCTGGAGTGAAAGGTAACATTTGCAACTGCGTCGTCTCGTTGTCCTCTGAGCTGACGGCTCCGCTGGGTGTTGTTGCGTCTTGTACGAGCCCCTAAAGCAGATGCTGGATAATTTGCGCCCGCGGTGTCTCGCATGAGATGACCCCTCCATCGTCAGATGCTTGGCTGTTGGGGTGGATAGGATTGAGTGGGGATTTGCCGTGGGAAATGTAATGATGAGTAAATCTCCCGCAAAGGCCAAGCGGTCCCGGAGCGGAGCCACGTGTGATCCCTCATCAAAGCAGCGGCCGTGCACGTCCACCACCCACACATGGCCTCGCATGGGGCTGACCACCATGACTGACTGACCGACTGACTCATTGTTACATGGTGCTGGGTTAGTGCTGCCTTTGTTTTATGATTGCACTAATGTTTTTGCCGTTTGCCTTGCTCCTACCCTGCACTGTCTCCTGTTGCTTCCTGTAGGTGGAAGATTGAGTCTCTCTCTTGCTTCTCGGTGTAGACAGGCGCTGACACACTCGCACCTTCTTTTTGTTACTAACTTAAATATTAATAAAACATAATAAAACAACTACTTAACTTTAACTTTGTTAATATTTCTATTTTTGTTTTACTTAGTGGTTACTTTCTGCACGTTTTTAGTTTAGGTTCAGTAGAGAGTAGTTATTTAGTTGACCCGGAAGACTCACTTCTTGATTTGCCTGTTCTGCAAACTGTGCGTCGGGCACGGGAGTCAGGCAAGCTGATAACAACCCAGCAAGTAAGCGTGAGGCCTTTGTGTTTCCTTTTCATCCTTTTGTAACCACCTTGGTTTTTCTGTTTGTTAAAGGAACCATATGTAAGATTGTGGCCAAAACTGGTACTGCAATCACTTTTAATTACAAAAACATCCCCCCCCCCCACCCCGACTCGAGGTTGCCAACCCAGATGCCGAAACACTGCTGACTTTGTGATTAGTAGATAGGTGGACATCAGTTGAGGGCTGCAACTTCACTTTTTAAATGACAATATCCTGGCCAGACTACTGTTGTCAGTGACATAAGTATTTGAAATGAACATTATTTCTTAATGTCTAGTGACATATCAGGACCATTTTATTATTAATTGAAATACATTTCTTACATACGGTTCCTTTAACAGGATTTTTGCTATTTGCTATCACGTTCGTGAACTTAGTGGAACAAAGGAAAACATTAAAATATAATGAATTTCTCCACAAAACTTGTTATCAGCCTTTTATGTTATGTTATCCAATTTGACTGAAATTGTTGGTTGGATTTTGTAACACTCACCCTCCCGACGGGAGTCATAGACGGACCTGGCCCCGATCAAGCTCAGGGGTGGTCCGGATGTGGCTCTGAGCTGCCGGACTCCTTAAGGAGTCAGCCGCTATCTGGAATAGTAATCAAACCCTCCACCGACAGAGGTCTTAAGGGTCTGCCAAACACTTTCATTTCCCCTTGGCTTTATCTGAAGAAGGCCTCTCGAAGTTCATTCCTATTGGAGATACTAGAAAATTAGAGGGTGTTTCTCTGGGAGAGAGCAAAACGTTCCCAGGTGTGAAGAGCTTTAGTGTATTCTTCAATGTCCCATATTTGATTCTATATCAACAAGGCTATTGAGAAGTTACTGAAGTGCTTCCATTGCCTTTTATATGCCTTAAAATTTTGCAGATGTGTCATTTTAATATGCGTATTAGGTGTGAATAAGCTGAAAGCACAGAGCCATTACATAGTGATTGCTCACATATCCATAGCGCCTCTGGCTAAAGCAGAGATTACTGATGTTTGTAAAAGCCTTTTTATTCATTATGTCCTGAAGGGGGATTTAAAATTCAGACTGATGGAACCCTAGAATACCTAAAAGGAAAGCTTCTTCAATTACCCCTGCAGCAAGAAAGTGTTTTTTTCTTTTTTCTTTTTTGTCTTAGGAAACAGCTCTTCATAAAGCCTGAGGTTCAATATCACTACTCACTACTCCTCACTAAAGGGGTCATTAACGGAAAAGATTGAAACTAATGGGAGGATCGTGTTATTTCTTCCCAGCACATTAGGGCAACATATCACTGCTGTTGTTACCTGAAGTCCTACTTTCACATTTCACATTCACAAGTAAACTAAATTAAGTGAATTAAAAACTTAAGAGAGACTGTCTGCTCTAAAGTTTTGCCATTTACAGGTTTTCTTTCAGGTTTTACCTTGATCCTTAATGATCATTAATCCTCTTCTCTTAAGTGGCCAAAAATCACTATGCCTATTTGTCATCACACTGCTTGTACGAAATGCTGAGTATCCTTTTGCAGTATTAGAATCACTGTTTTTAAAGTGCCTTAAATAGACCCTTTTCTCTGAAAGGCACACTCTATGACTGTCAAATGGACAGAAGTGCCCCTTGGCCAGAGTTATAGAGTTTGGCTGGCTCTTAAGAGCGCCTCGTCATTCCAGCCCATAGAACCTCCAAGCCAAACAGGGCTCATAAACTACACCTCTTTTAGATCTGCGTCCCTATGATGTGGTTGGCTCCATCTCCATCAGAGCAAAGTTTTATGTCTCTCTCTCTCTCTCTCTCTCTCTCTCTCTCTCAGTTGTCAGAGATTCTCATAGAGAAATTGTGTGTGTCTATGTGTGTCTGTGTGTGTGTGTGTGTGTGTGTGTGTGTGTGTGTGTGTGTGTGTGAGGAAGCATCAGTCTTTGTGTGTATGTGAATGCATATGTGCATCAGTGTGACGTGACGCAGGTTTACCAAACCAAACTTTAGCTAAACGGAGGGAATGACTTCTCATTTGTCCCTCCCTCCCTCTAGGTGCAATGGGGCGGCTTGACGGGGCAAATCATAATAAACAAGACGGATGGGTTGAGGAAGGATTTTGACCTGGACGTCATCAGCCTGAAGGAGGATGGCATGGAGAAGGTGAGCTCAGCTTCCCTCGGTTTATTACCTCTTATCAGAAATCAGCACAACTCCAGATGACATGATTAGTGTGCTTCCATATCATGGTGCATACAGTTTTAATGCATGTCTTACAGTGTTTTAATGTATGTCTTACAGTGTTTTAATGCATGTCTTACAGTGTTTTAATGCATGTCTTTTTTTTTTTAAATGTGTTTTTCTTTCTCCCTAAAAGACGTTTATAGAGGGCACTAGCCGACTAAATAAAGTGTGGAAGAAGGTTTGTATTACATTGGCCCTGGTCCCACTGTGGTTTGGTGTTTCCTACTCCCCATTGCCCAGGAATGTCACCTCCCTGCCACCAAACGGTCCCCCTGGACTGCCCCTGCCTCTTCACTCCCACATCGCATCAGCGTTTAGTCAGCAGATCAGCAGAGAGTAACGGCTCAAACAGTCGCCCTCGGTGTAGCCGTCCGCCGCTTAATAAAACACAGGTTTATTACCATGTTAATCAGCAGTCGCACAACAGTGTAAGCCTATCACCCCCCCCCCCCCCCCTCTCGCCCGACTCAGGCGATGGTGTAATGACGGCCACGGCTAAGCAAAGGTGACGTTCCGTAGCAAATGACACTCTTCGCTCTTCCCTCTTCCTGTCAGAGAAAGGCACTCGCGCTGACAGTGTCATATGGGCAATTACTGGGGTTCATTTCGCTGTCCTCCTCCCTCGCTGGCTGTCTGTGCCTGCACAGTCGCCTGTCACTGAGAGGGATCTCTCCTGCGTGCGTGCATATGAGCGTGTATGTGAGTGAGTGAGTGAGTGAGTGAGTGAGCAAGTGGAGTTCATTATGGAGCCCCTCTGTGTGAGCATCACTGCACATCGTGACGGGAGTTAAATAAAGGACAGCATAGATCATGTCTGTAACTGACAAAATAAGCTGTCCTGGCAGAAGAGCTCAATGTATTCACACAAGTAGTTTGGTGATCACTTCAAATTCTCACAGTGGAAGGAACTGCTTCCTGATTTATTTTCTGGAATGTTCTCAGGTTTTCTTTCACTTTGATGTAGTGTTATAATAAAAATTCATTATGCACACAATAGATTGCATCATTTCTCTCTTCCTAATCCCCAGAACAATTCCATGTTTGGTTATCCCTTTATCACTTATTTCTTTTGTGTTTAAATCTTTATTGCGTTTCATTATATCAATTTATCAAAATAACTGAATATGACAATAGACCCATTGCTCATTTAATTAGTGTCAAAGAGTGTTTGTGTTATTTATGTAACTTTGTTTGATGACATCTTCACAGATTGGCGTATGGAACTCCAACACAGGCCTTAATTTGACTGACAGCAACAAAGACAAGTCAACAAATGTCACAGACTCAATGGCAAATCGGACACTCGTAGTCACAACAATTCTGGTAAGATTTAATAATGGGAGAAAAATGTCTAAGATATGCTGATATGTCATGATGAATATAACTATGAAATTATTCAATGAAATTGCCTTTCACAGGAAAATCCCTATGTGATGCACAAGAAGTCTGACAAGCCGTTGTATGGAAATGACCGTTTTGAGGGCTACTGTCTGGACCTGTTGAAGGAGTTGTCCAACATTCTGGGTTTCTCATATGAGGTGAAACTAGTGTCCGATGGCAAGTACGGAGCGCAGAATGACAAAGGGGAGTGGAACGGCATGGTCAGAGAGCTCATAGACCACGTGAGTAGAGATACAACCATGTGACTTGTGTGGTCTAGAAGTGCTCCTTTTGCATTATGATTGGGTTAGAGGCATTACCAATGAGTGGCAAGCCAGATGAAATTCAAATAGATTGGATCTGAGTAGGGCTGTCAAACGATTAAACAAAATTAATTAATTAATCTCATATTTTGAATAATATTAACAATGATAAGCATAAAGGAAGTAAAACGTGCGCACGATTTATATCTGATATATCTGATCTATATTCTGAATATTTACCAAAACTTATCTTGCAATGACCCCTCCAGGGTTCCAGGCTTCATCTCAGACAGAACGTCCACTGTGGCATCACCGTAACACTCCAAATAGTTCACTGAACCAGAATGAAATTTGTATTCCTGAGTAATTAGTCTTCTGAAGCCTATGTGTACAGCTCATCTTTAGCCTAATTACAGTAATAATCCCTGTGCTGGAATAATAACTAAATGGTTAAATAAACCTATTACTGTACTGTATTAACCAAGTCCTGGCTTATCCTAGGTGGCAGACCTGGCTGTCGCTCCTCTGACGATCACCTATGTGCGGGAGAAAGTCATCGACTTCTCCAAACCCTTCATGACTCTGGGCATTAGTATTCTCTACCACAAGCCCAATGGCACCAACCCGGGGGTGTTCTCCTTCCTCAACCCCCTGTCCCCCGACATCTGGATGTATGTACTGCTGGCCTGCCTGGGCGTTAGCTGTGTGCTGTTTGTCATTGCAAGGTAAGGACTATCCAGGTCCATCCTGGTCTCTTGATGTTGTTGCTGTTTTTCATAAAACACATGATTTCTTAAATATCTCTTTCCCCCCACTCTGCTTAAAATGATTTTGCTATTTTGTTTGTTTGTGGTTTCTGACGTTTTCAGAACCTGAACAGGTGTACGCAAATTACGTGTTCATTGTGGTGTAATTATTCTTAGCCTGACAGAGATAAAAGTGTCTGGGAAGTTGATTGAGATTTAATTTAATCTCGGCTCGTGTTTCTGAGCGCTTTGAGGATGTCCGGACCAGCTGTTGGCAGGGTACAGAGCCAGAGGGAGGCGAGTGCTGATTGGAGAAAGATGTTTCCTCCGCTGAATTAGATGCCAGAGAGGAGAAATTAGAGCCCTGAAGTTAAGGGTAGAAACAATCCCAGGCAGATCGGCCCGTGATGCTCATATGAGGCTGTAGGCTGCTGAGGGAAGAATCAAATAGCACTTTGGCAGCCAACAAGCTATTGCTGTGGAGCACTCACACACATACACACAAACACAAACACATGCGCACACACACACACACACACACACACACACACACACACACACACACACACACACACACACACACACACACACAGATTTTATTCTTTGAATAAGTTGCTAAAAATCACATCACATCTAGATCTAGATATATCGAAATCTAGAAATCTTGACAGTCAGACAGACAGACAGATACAGTAGATAGATAGATAGATAGATAGATAGATAGATAGATAGATAGACAGATACAGTAGATAGATAGATAGATAGATAGATAGATAGATAGATAGATAGCTTCAGACTCACACTGTTCCTGTGGTCATGACGTGTCCTCTCTGGCTTCAGGTTTACCCCATACGAGTGGTACAACCCTCACCCATGCAACCCTGACTCAGATGTGGTGGAGAATAATTTCACCCTAATCAACAGTGTATGGTTCGGTGTGGGAGCTCTGATGCAGCAAGGTATCCTGGACTTTATGCAACGTCGTTTTCCTCTGATTTCAAGGCGTTGAAAAATGTCCCACACTTTTTAAACTGACTGAATGTTTGTCTAGACTTTACTGTACTGCCCATCATGTGCCAAACATAATACAGTAATAATAAAAAAAACTCCTACTGTTAAATGAACTTGAGGAATGTAGTATAATGTGACTTGTGGGAGAGTGAAGCAATCAAACCAGTCTGAATCTCCCTTACTGTATCTGGGACTACATCATAATTGTGTCCATGTGGTATCTGACCATCTCCTTTTGATGCCATTGTCACAGGATCAGAGCTGATGCCCAAAGCTCTTTCCACAAGGATCGTTGGAGGAATCTGGTGGTTTTTCACGCTGATCATTATCTCCTCCTACACTGCCAACTTAGCTGCCTTCCTCACGGTGGAGAGGATGGACTCGCCCATCGACTCGGCCGACGACTTGGCCAAGCAGACGAAAATCGAGTATGGTGCCGTAAGAGATGGCTCGACCATGACATTCTTCAAGGTGGGAGTCTTTGGACTGACCTTTATTTCCGGTCTAGTGTCATAATGTCTCTACTAAGTCATTTTGTCCTTCAATGGACGACGACTACTAACATGAAGCAGATAATTATGGAGGGGACACATTTAATTGAAATGTACAACATAGATAGTGAAGGGGTTTTAACATACTGTAGATATATTCTGTAAGGATATGTAATTGGTTAATAACACATCAACTACTTTTGAACATGAACATCAGAGGCATTACATTCCTTGCCTGAGTGCACACTACTCCGAGCCAATTTTTCCATCTTTTAAGCAGAGCTAGATACCTGATTTCATGGCTATTTCAGTGTGGAAATCCAAGCACCTCCTCATACAGACACACTCTGCTGTCTCTCATTGTATCCATCTCTCCACTGTGTGGGCCGTATATATTGCCAAGCAAGCCTACACAAAGGATTATTTTCAGCCATTCATCTTAAGATATTACAGCCTTGCATCAATTGTGTGCGTCTCCACTGCAAGGTCCCCATCGCACTGATGGACAGGAATATGGAGATAATGCGGTTTAGTGAAGGAGCTGGCATTTATTTGGCGAGGGGCGGGAGAGACATCTGCCTGTTTGATGTGTCACCGTCACCGTCCCATCAAAACGAAAATAGGACGAGTTTCATTTTTTGTCCCTCCACCTTGAAAACCATGAAGGCTGATTACTCTGTGTGTATCTTGACAAGCAGGAGCCATATTGAATGTACTGAACAAATTGAATCAGTGCTTGGGGAGATTTGCGCACAGCTGTCATTCGTGTTTGCCTGCCTGCGTGTGTGTGTGTGTCTGTGTGTGTGTGTGTGTGTGTGTGTGTCTCTATCTCTCTGTATGTGTGTGTGTTTTTGTTTGTGTATTTTTGTGTTAGAGAGAGAGAGAGAGAGAGAGAGAGAGAGAGAGGGCAGACGGGGATTTGTTCATGGGACATGGGGCCATAAGCTATGCCATAAGTGTGACAGTTCCGACAATGCATCTCATCCACCATGTGCCTTGTAGTGCACACAGTGTCAGTCCATTCACACCTCCTCATTTCTCCCTAATACTCACCCTCTCTGTCTGCCGTCCCCCTCCCCCCCTAATCCCCCCCGGGCAGAAATCGAAGATATCCACGTATGAGAAGATGTGGGCGTTCATGAGTAGCCGGAAGAATACGGCCCTGGTGAAAAACAACCGCGAGGGCATCCAGAGAGTGCTGACCACTGACTACGCGCTGCTCATGGAGTCCACCAGCATCGAGTACATCAGCCAGAGGAACTGCAACCTCACACAGATCGGAGGTCTCATCGACTCCAAGGGCTACGGAGTAGGGACCCCCATTGGTAAGAAGCTGTGGTTTAGAGATGAATGTGTGTGTGTTTGTGTGTGTGTGTGTGTGTGTGTGTGTGTGTGTGTGTGTGTGAAGGATAACAATCACAAAATGACGTTGCCAGTGATGGCTGCTCCAACAATCCAATGATGGTCTCCAATCATTACATTACATCTTTACATTACATTATCCAACAGTCCCTTTGGTAGAAAAAATTAAAAAGCATACAGAGAGCAGTCAAGCATTTCCTTCAGTAAGTAAAATTTCTACTAAATAATAGATGCCACTCCTGTTATGAAACATTTCATGTTTCTTGTCGCATCAATGGAGACATCTTTGAATATGTCTTTGAGTATTTGACAGTATTCCCTTATAAACTTCATCAAAACCACATGATTGAGTACTGACAGCAACATGACGGTTTGACCTGTCTGCCTGTCAAGGTTGCCTGATATGACATCATAATAACACACACTCTTACTATTTTTTTCCCCCTTTCGTTCTTTTTTTCTTTCCTTCTTGTCTTTCAACTTGTGACCCTTCCAGGCTCTCCGTACCGGGACAAGGTGACCATCGCCATCCTGCAGCTGCAGGAGGAAGGGAAGCTGCACATGATGAAGGAGAAGTGGTGGCGTGGAAACGGCTGCCCCGAGGAGGACAGCAAGGAGGCCAGCGCTTTGGGCGTAGAGAACATCGGCGGCATCTTCATCGTGCTGGCCGCGGGCCTCGTGCTCTCCGTGTTCGTGGCCATCGGCGAGTTCATCTACAAGTCGCGCAAGAACCTGGACATGGAGGAGGTGAGTGTTGGCCAGTGTGAGTGGCACAACAAGTACTGACCCGAGAGTGGGCGTGGCCCCCCCACGAGTCCCCGTGGTGCACAACGCGACTCGCGGAATTGATCAGTTGATCGACGATCGATTTCACGATCATGTTAGGGAACTTGTGCCCAGCGTTAGTTTGGGATGTCAGCCCACGCAGATCAGCTGGCCGTGTATCCAACAAACGCTTTGGAGGTTTGAGGTTTGAGGTTTGAGTTGTGACTGGTGCCTGGACTTGCCACCAAGGAGTTCACCATGTTGTAGATTAGTCCATGTTTGATGTAGCGATTAGAGTGGAAAGAAAACTTGAAGACATGTTTCTCTTTACACAGATATTATCCTTTCTTTTCTTATTTATGGTGAGACATCTCACTTTTTAAGACACGGCATACTGGACTTGACTGTTTTAGCCTTTTCATGTATTTTTATTTCATTTTATTTTGTCTATTTCACATGGAATTCATCTGGATTCTCTTCTTAACTTCAAAATATTATCAATTGAGATTTTATTGGTAACTTGTGGTGCATATATGTACATGTTCTCCATGGACTTCAAGAAGAAACAATTATTGAATGATAATTTTATGATTGTTTGTATATCCAGGTATGAATATTCCATATAAGTTCATTTCCAGATATTTTTTTTGATTTACATTCTTTTCAATATCCACTGCCAGTTACTCATGGACAGAGAATCGTTTTGTTTTATTCAATTTTCCATTGTTAATGTTCATATTTTCTGATTTTATGTTATATGAAAGTTATGAAATGCATGTTGAAGTTCCATTATGTATCAGTTGCTTAATGACTCTTAAATTGTGTGACAACATTACCAACCTTTGCGTGATTCTCTTTCTGTTTTTTTATACATTTTTTGGAATGAGTTTGTCATAGCCACATTCTTTCTGCATGCTCAACCTTTTGTTTCTTTCAAGGACGGATTAGTGACGTGAAGCACCTGTCTGGATCCTATTGACAGTAGGACACACTTTTTGATTGGATAGAACTATTTGACAACTAACCCTTAGGCTTTGGTTGTATCGCTGACAGCATCAGTGCACGATGAATAATCCCTTTACCCTGCACATATCTTCTCTACTTCTTATCTTTAAAAAAGTCAAGTTAATTTTCTTTCAGCCTGTTCAATGGCTCTTTAGAAAAAGCACATTGTGTGCTTCAGTTAACTCTCCAGTGAATGGTATCAGGTCCACTTCAGAAGATTTATTGCAGCATCAGAAAATCAGCGCATTTGTCAGAAGTGGCGTATAAGCTTTTTCTTTGTTCTCTAAAGTTCTTTAAATCGCACTCTGTGATTAGATGACTGCTTCAGTGTTTGTTAATTAACACAGGACCAGTGAAGGAGTTCAGTAGCTCAATCACACATTGTAATTCTTCCCTGTTTTTCCTCTTCATTGAGTTTTGCATCTGAACCGAAAATAGAGAAGGAGTGATCTCTCCATTCATACTGTTTTGATTAAATGTCTAAGATCTTATGGGAAGCACTCCAGCAAATAATGTTATCATTGTAGAACAATATTAGAAAGGCATTTGAAACTGACGGTTTGTAGTTAAGCTTTCAGAACTGACAACACACACACACACACACACACACACACACACAAATCCCCAGAGCTAAGATGTGGTGTAAAACCTCTGACATTTGAAATTAATGTGTGCTCTGTTTCTGTCAGTTCTTTTGCATGTTTTACAATTTCCATATAATTATGAGCTTCTGCCCAAGGACAAACCCCATCAAAGAGAGACTGGTCTTGGATCCATGAAGGCAAAACAGAAATTATAACATGCAAATCGATATCAGATCTGATGGAGCAATGCTTCCCACAGTGTTGGTAATCTGTAGCTACCTTGTAATTGGCTTGACTCCTGTTTGTAAAAATAGTGCTACTTCCATTAGAGTGAGATTTTTGTTTATTTACAGTGAAGGTAAATAAAAAATCCTAGCCCATTCTACATCAACATTCCCAGTCAGTGAAGATTTAGCTAATTAAGACAATGCACCAGCGTAAATGTGAATATTTCTCTTAAGAAAATACATTTTATTTTCAGTCAAAGTCAAAAGACTAATATTGATATAAAATATTATCCTATCTGGTATAGTGCCTTCCATCTGCACTTAGTACATGAGAAACCTACTCAGTGTATGCAAAATATATATATGCAGTTGGAGTCAAAACTCACTACTGTTGTTGGCTGTATGTATGTGAGATTGTGTCAGGATTCCAGTGTGACTTCTGGTGACAGTTGCTGTTTGACATGATCATCATTGAGTCCATTCTGTCTCTTTGGCAGTGTGCCTCTTTTAGAGCCATAATGGAGGAACTTGGTGCGGTGCTCAAGTGTCAAAAGCGCCCGTTAAAGAAAAAGACCAAGGATGGAGATGGAGCTCCCAGCTTCCCGTTTTGCCACCCACGGAGAGTGTTTAGGAAAGAAACTGTGGCATAGATCTTGAGCCGTCAGAGCACAGGTACCCAGAGTCTGAGGCTCCGTTTGTTTGATATGATACAAAAGTGAGAATACCTGAGATTAGGAATTGTTTATACATGTCTTGTGTGTGTGAGCGTGTGCTTTTCTGTGTCTCTCTCTCTCTCTCTCTCTCTCTCTCTCTCTGTATGAATGAGTGTGTGTCTGTGTGTGTGTGTGTGTGTGTGTGTGTGTGTTTTGACTTCCACTGACATGATGCTGAAGTTATATTTTCTGTATCCATTCTCTTTCTATGCTATTTGACAATTCGTCAAAAGATATACATCTGGAAATTCATTTTTTCTTCCATTCTGCTTTAAATGGAAATATGTTGCTGTAGACATTGATAAATAAATAAATAAAGATTTGTAATTTTTTTCAATCCACTCCAAGTGCAGAAGCCATGTATCTACAAAATCTTTCACTATCCATTACAACCAATAAACCAGCTAAGGACAGCAAATGGACAGAAGAATGTCTGTAATGGAGAATAAGCATAAAATAGCATGTACATGTTTGTCCTCAGAATACTATGATGTCCTCTGAAGTCACTTGTAGGTCATCCACACATCAGAAATTAAGGTAATTTAGAGGAAATCTTCATGTAGGTGGCCTTCATTATCTCACATATCACCCACACACTAAATGGATCAGATCCATAACACCACTAAAATAATTTAAAAAAGCAGCCAGAGACAGCCGGCAGTACCCAGCTCAGCAGCATGTGATGAAAAAGAAAAGAAAAAAAAACACTGCCCACTTATTTTTTTTTCTGTGTGGTCATGAGGGAGCCTTATTTCTAAATAAGCCTGCTTGTGTAGTTCTTAAGCAGTGGCTGGCCTGTTTTAGAGTAATCTCCAGTGGAATAGGGAGGAATAAACAAGGCGTTGTCACACAGGACTGGAGAGCTGGCTGTTTATCCCAATTTATGACAGGTTTGCTTTTCTGGGTACTCAGGGAGAGAAAGAGGGGGATCTTTCAAGGTAACAGAAGATCCACAGAATCGGCTAAACTGTCATTTTAAACAAATGGCACATATTTCTACAAGTCATAGTCTGCTGTAGTAATTCTTATGCATTACACATGAAATCAGGCAGTGGTTATGGCTTACCCCTGGTGTATGTCGGTTACCACATTTTTCCTGTGGAAAAAATAGGTTTGGTTTCCTCCATGCATGTTGTCCTGTTCAATTTAGTAGATGTGATTTGAGGACCCAATATATGAATGTTTAGTTTACAGATAAATGTGTATAAGAAGACCTAGCCTTATCAACTAAAAAAACAAAATCAAAGTCATAAAGCCAATTGGCTTGTTTCAGTGCTGATCCGTTTTTAGTGAAGAGCGCTAGCTAAATAAATGAAGATGTACTGTCAAATAAACGGTTGAGAATGGAGCCACAAGGACTGAACTCTCACTGGGCAGAAGCACCTGTTTCACAAACACATTAATCAGAGGTGTCTGCCATAAGCTTCCCCCAAAGTTCCAGGGTGATTTCGATCTGTTTAGCAACGGCTAAGCATCAGCATTTCCACTGAAGGACAAATGGAGGTTATTTATTATTTTTTATACCAGAGAGAGAGAAAGTTATTGACTAGTAGACAAATATTTGATTTGTGTGTGAAATTATTGTGACATGTTCATGAGAGTAGGCTCTTGCCAATAAGCTATTTTTATGAGTCGGAGGACTGTCTCTGCCATCCCAACATTGCAGACATCTCAGAAACCAGTTCTGTTACACAAGCACAAATGAGAAATCATTTCAGCTAGTCAAGGCCATCCAGTTTTTAGTCCGAAGCATTGCTCTGAGAACTAAATCATGTCATTAAATGTCATATCTAGAAAACTGTGTTTACCCTGAACTAAGGATTCAAAGGAAGTTTTGAGTTGGACTATATTCTTCATGGTTAAGCTATTATGGTTGTTTACCAACATAAATAAAAATAGGTATCAGTGGCTTATGCATAACTTATCAACAGTAGAGATGTTCTTTTTGGAAAATGTAATATCCAACAGTGAGTAGCACAAACTATTTCATTAAGCTGCAATATCTGCTACAATTGTATGGCCACCATTGCTACTAGAAAGAGCACAGTTTAAAAAAGCATTTTGAATCCAGCCATATTGTCAGCATTGACCTAATCTGCCATAAATCACAGATAGAAAATGGGTTCCACATGGCTCACTTTAATTATGACCAGCAATTAAAGAGGAGAAAACTCTTTTTCTGGTGCCTTGAGATGGAAAATTACGATAAATTCAAGGGTCATTCAACCATTGGTCATTACATCCAGTGTATAGTATTAGCTGTGAATATGTACCATCTCACTTGGCCGTCTCTGTAATAAGAACTACAGTGTTTATATTGAATCTTTCATAATTTACATGCAGTTACCATTTTTAGACTGGATTTTCTAATGGAAGCGATTTCTTCACTTCCTCTGGAATAGTGCCTATGGCTGAAGCACAAACATGAGTATATCCTTTACCGACCCCACTCTCGCTCGCTGGCATATTGCTTGATTATACAATAATCCAAAATAGTATAGTATATATATAAATAGTGTATGCTTTTTAATTTCATTATTATGAGGCTGTCAATCTATACTGTCAAACGTTACCCCTGTCCCCATCAAAGCCCTATTTAAAATGCAAATAAAAGTGTCAGTATTCTGATTTATGGATTGGGCAGTGCCCCCCACCCCCCCCTCCCCCCAACTGAAGTCTTCAAAGAACTAAAATCAGTAAGTGGAGTCTTTCCTCTTCAAACATCTATATATAATGTCATCTTTGATGCCCACTATGAGATTTGTTTTGATTGTGTTTCTTTGAGTTTCCCAGCTGCACTCCTCTGACTTCAGGACCATGGACAGCGGAGGTAAGTGTGTGTGTGTGTGTGTGTGTGTGTGTGTGTGTTTGTGTGTGTGGCAGTGGGCTGATTTGCTCTCCGTCTCCGTCTGCCTTAGCCTCCTCTGCCCGCATTTCCTCTGACACGGAGCCAAGACTCCGGGCGGTCTGGTGGTGCCTGTGTCCCTGTTCACTGTGCCTCGGTACAGCCACCATCTCTCTCCCTCCCTCTCTCTCTCTCTCTCTCACATACACTTTCTCTCTCTCTCCCTCTCTCTCTCCTCTCTCTCTCTCTGTCTCTTATTGCGCTGGGAGATTATGGTATTATGGCGCACTTCCCCTAATCCTGTCAATGGGATCCAGCCCCCTTCTCTATGCATTGCCCCTATAATCAACTGCATGCTGATGTGCCGACTGTAATCTGGACGGATAGCTTAACAGTTCGCACTGACTTTCACTATGGCTTCAGGCACGCCCATGAAAGAGTGAAAACAAGGAGAGAGAGAGAGAGGGAGAGAGAGAGAGAGAGAAAGGAAGAGAGAGTTGAATACTTCCTCCTTTCTCTCGCTCTCTCCCACTAGTCACTGTTTGATTCCACGCTTCCTCTGGCCTGTCTGATGCAGTCAGCCAGTGTGTTGTCGGCTTTCCTACAGCAGTTGTTTTCTCCCTATGGAGTCCCTCCTTCCTCCCCCACGAGAGCTTATGATTTGGCGGGGCTGAAGATGGCGGCGATACAATCGGCGCCGGGAGGGGTGGGAATGATGGCACATCTTCTGGCTATCTCCGAGTAGCAGGGCAAACGTGGCGAGAGTAAGATGGGCCGTCCCAGAGGGAGGCTCATTCTCTGCCCTCAAGAGGGATGCGTGAAGTGTGAGATAACAGCATTTATCAGTGGAGGGAGAGAGGAAGAGAGAGGCGGGGTGGAGGGGTTTGGAGAGATATAATAATAATAACCATCAGTTTAAAATAGATAGACTGATGTGTGAGTGTTCAAGTCTGTGTGTGTGTGTGTGTGTGTGTGTGTGTGTGTCTTTGTGTCTCTGTGTGTGTGTGTGTGTGTGTGTCTTTGTGTCTCAGTGTATATATGTGTGTGTGTGTGTGTGTGTGTGTGTGTGTGTGTGTGTGTGTGTGTGTGTGTGTGTCTTTGTGTCTCTGTGTGTGTGTCTTTGTGTCTCTGTGTGTATATGTGTGTGTGTGTGTGTGTGTGTGTGTGTGTGTGTGTGTGTGTGTGTGTGTGTGTGTTTGTACTTTTCTGATACATAACTTCCCTCAAGGTGAAAAGTGAAAAGGCAGAAGCTGAAAAGAAAAAAGAAAAGTGGAAAACACAAAAACGGAATGGACCTTCGAGCAAACTCTTATCCATCCAAAAATTGATAGCAGCCCATGATAAATGGCTCACAGCACAAAGGCATCACAGCAGATGCTCCCTAGCTAACTACTCCTTCCGAGATGAATGTTGTTGTACCTTGGAATGAGGTCATTTTTCCGAAAAAGGAATCGGAGAACCGGGGTATGTAACTGTCCTAAATCACGGAGGCAATCATTCCATTGCAGACTGCTTCTCTTCCTCTTCAGGCCTTAATCCTCATCTGTTTCCCCCGTGCACCTGTGTCCTGGTGCTGACCCGTCTCATAGTGCAGAGAAAAACAGGAAGACACAGACAGGCGAAGCTAACGGTACATCTCCTGTCCTCGTAGATTACTTTACGAGTGTGTATTTTTTGGATGCTTCAGCAGCGGATGAATATACATGGGTAGTCACTGTGCATGGTGGACTTTTCCATATGACCTGTCTAAAAGAAGACATTTTCAATGTTTTGTGAAATAACAAAAATAAACCAATATAATTGGAATGTGATGTGCACTAGTGAGTTATGAGTCACGGCAGTAAAATCATGAGTAAGCAATTCTTCCCCCTGCCCTGCACGACAAAACATAAATGGATCAGTTGGAGACTCGAGAGCCCAGACAACATTATGTTCGCATTTTCAACCTAGTCACCACAGCAGTGCTTTCCAATGCATATGTATGTGTCTATTTGTGTCTTAAAAGTCTTAAATGCAAGTTGGCAACTCTATATTTATTGTAAAGCTTTTTTTCCCCCAATTAATTCTGTTCCTCCAAATAGAATGGCTCTGCTAATTGATTGCAAGACAGCTGAGCCAGGGCAAGAGAGAGTGGTAAACTGAAATAAAATTCTGGAGGGTTGTGAGGAGTAAGTCCAGCTGGGTGTCTGACTGGCAAGCTCTCTAGCTGCCAAAATGCCTGCATGGATGCATGGTTGAATGGATGGTCAGATCCACTGCCATGGGTCACTCACATAGAACACAAATCAGGCTTCTCTTCTCTTGCTTGTAGTGCTATTTTAGACCAAATAGATTGTCATTGACGGCAGCATTGATAATTTAAACAAATTTGCATACAAACAGAAAATCGCAAGGACATAAAACAGATTGAGAAAAAGAGAGACAGGGATGCCTTAAATGCCGCAGGCAGTTTCAGGCATCAAAGCATGCAGTGAAAAATGGGAAAGACGATGAAAAGGAGAGACAGAAACAGTCTCGGTGTTTGAAAGAATCTGACCAGTCTCCAGAAGGACAGTTAGAAGACAAACTACTGGTTGCAGGGTAGTGAGGATGGGGGTGGAAGTGTGTGTGTGAGAGTCTATGTCTGTGTGTGTGTGTTGGCTTTGCATTAATCTCACGTTGTAATGACAGTTTAAGGTTTTGGTATTTTGATGAATTCCGGGATTGGGCTTAAAACTGCTTTCATTTTGTTTGCTGGTCTTTAATCTTCTAGCCCTGGTTCTTAATCAAAACTCGGGAGCAGGTTTTTAATCTCGCATGAATGAGGCTGCGGATTACGCGCCTTTGACCTTGCCATGCTGCACAGCTGCCTCGGCCTCAAATCAGTCCTCTCATCCTGTGTGTGTGTGTGAGAGACAGAGAGAATGTGTGTGAGAGACAGACAGACAGACAGAGAGAGAGAGAGAGAAAGAGAGAGGATGTATGTGGGTGTGTTTTGCGTCTTGCACAGGTCCATATTAACAGTGCCCTTTGAGGTTGGTGATGGGTGGGGGACAAAATCTACTCAAATAGCATGTATACACCAATACAGAAAGATGCACTGTATCATGTGATCCATAGGCCTATTACTGACACTGGATTTTTTGGAACTGAAGTGTAGTGTACAGTAGATGTTAAAGACCTTCAGCCTTCAAGTGGAGAATCTTCACAGATCACATCATGCAGATCACATGAGGTCAGTGATAGTCTTGTGACGGCGATTGATATTTAGCACGGCTGAGGAGCTTTATTTTTACTTACCCCTCTAAACCCTGACCACTACTCGAGCCATTATCTCAACAATGGGAGGGCTTGAGTGGAAAACTGCTCAGAGATGGAAGAAATGCTCCTTCAAAGAATGATTACTGAGATGGTGGAATCTCTAAAGCCATTACAGACCACAGAGAGAAGACGTCAATCATGTCTAATATGGATGTTTCCACGTTTATTCCTGCTGTCAGTCTGTTTAGACTCTTGACCATATCTAAAGTCACCCCAACTAAATATATTAGAATAAAATGTAAATTATAATATGAAATTGAAAATACATACAATTAAATTTCACAACGGTCTTTAGAGACCTAGTTCTCTCCTTGTTTAAAGACACTGCGCAACAAGTGAGGTCGAGTCAAGTTCAGTTTAGAAAGGAAATTTATAACAGCCAAGACTGACCACAGTGCTGTAAAAGTAGTGCCCATTTAATTAATTTGGACTTCAAAACAAGACCATAAGTAATTCATCATTACATGCGCTCACAGTTCTGCTTCTCCCTGCAAAATCACAGCTGAAAATTATTACTTATCTTCAGTATTTTGAGCTGCAAACATATGACATAATTCCCATAAACTGTTGGGGAGAAATAGCACGGCTTTTTTAGATCCGATAATTAATTCACAAGTTCAGGTTGGTTTTTAGCCAATCTCCTTAAATTAAAATATAATGTAATGGTAATGCTTAAATTATATTGTGTATTTATCATGGGGTAAGCAACAAAAGGAATTTTCATGCATATTTATTCTAATGTGAACCCATCAAAAGTTTCAAGGACAAGTCATGGTATTTGGAAATAAATCACCACAAGAAAATTTCATTCAATACTTTAATTACATTGTTGCTTATTATTCAGCCTAACTCTGACAACTTATACCCATTCATTCCCATTTTATTATGGCCATTACTGTTTTCTCCCTGTGAACTGCTTCTGTACACAAAATGTATTATAATATAATAATATACTATATATACTGTATACAGTATATGTGTATATACACTGTATATATATGTATGTATTATACACATGTATAATATAATAATATACTATATATACTGTATATATATGTATGTATTATACAAATATAATGTATTTGTATTGGCTCCAGAGTAATGTAACCTTGGAGCCAATGTAAACTTCCTCAGCATATAGTAGTGAGGATTCATTAAGATGAAATCAGAAATATCTGACGATAAACAGCCTTATCACTGATATTCTCAGATACTGGCCTGCACACAGAAGTCGAGTGATAATGTTGGAGGTCCATCTAAACGAGATTATATCTTATACCTCTCTTCTCACCCTGGCTCTCTGTACCCAGATCTGAAATAGGACTGGAGTAGATGACCTTTACCCTCATTCAGAGAGTGGTTCTATAGGGCAAGATTACATTTCAGAATGACATTACAACTGAAAATAGGGAAGTATCAGAAAATGATAACTGGCACACTCTATGTGCAATTCACACATACTGTACATATCAATGGCCACTAGAGGGAGCAACAGCCCTCCCATTGCCAGAGCCGTATCTCTGGCTCTGCCCAGAGCCATATAAAGGTATATGCCCCTTGCATTTTCCTGATCACAGATTTGTGGAGAATTGTTATACAGCTCCACTAAAGCATATGCAGCTTCATGATAGCATATGATCTAAATATATATCTCAGTGCCTGATTTACCAACAGCATTCAAATTCACAATTCTGTCTTCAACATATTTTTCAAGGACGGTTAGATTCTTCAATGCATCAGCCAGAATGCTAATTCCAAACTTTAGTTATTTGAACATCCATTTAACATCCAACATGCCACCAAGACCCTGAAGTTCTTTGCTAATTTGTAAATGAGCTGATCCAGTGATGTGAAAGAAAATTCCTAGGAAATCACTGCCCTCTTGTGGTCCTTCCAGGACATGACAACTGATCACTGATCATGAGTGAGTAGATAGGAGTAAGATGGCAGGGTTTGTAACATAGTACGAGAGAGGTTGATATATAGCTAAAAACCTAAAGCAACTACTGCACGTCATAGTGATACATATATTATATATATATATATATATATATATATATATATATTAAGAGAAAGCAATTAAGCTTGACTAGATTTAGTGTGCAACAAAAAAGGCATCTGTAACCAGTATCACGTGCAGAATCTGTCATAAAGTAAGATAATCTACCCAGTCATTGCTTTTGTTAGACATTGTTTCATTCACACACAGAGAGAAGAGACAGAATTCTGTGCCTATGTACTGATGATACATTTCATGGGTCTACACTCGTCAAAATACAGCGGGGAAAATAAGTATTGAACACGTCAACATTTTTTTCAGTAAGTATACTTCCAGTGAGGCTATTCTCATGAAATTTTCTACAGACATTAGTATTAATTTAGGTAATCCACACATATTAAAAAATCCAAACATTAATGTCCCTAAGTAGAGTTATGAGTAAAAAAGTGGAATGCCACAAGAAAAAAGTATTGAACACGCCTACTGAAATTTCTTAAATACTTTGTGGAAAACCCTTTATTTGTAATGAGAGCTTCAAGGCATTTCCTGTATGACGAAACTAATCAGTCGCAGTATTCAGGTGTGATTTTGGCCCATTCTTTTAAACAGATAGTCTTTTAATATTGAAGATTCCAGGGGTCCCTCTTGTAAATCCTGATCTTTAGGTAACTTCCAAAACTGTTCAATTGGATTTAAGTCAGGGCCTTGATTTCCTTTCTCTGAAACCAATTGAGAGTTTTCTTTGCTGAATGATTTGGATCATTGTCCTGCTGGAAGGTCTAGCCATGTCTCATCCTCATTGTCCTGGTGGATGGCAAGATTCTCCCAGAAAAAATGTCTCCATTCATCATTTCTTCAACTGTATAAAGTCTGCCAGTACCATGAGATGAAAAACAGCCCCACACTGTGATGCCTCCACCTCCAAACTTCACTGTTGGTATGGTATTTTTAGGGTGATGCACAGTGCCATTTCTCCTCCAAATATGGTGTGTAGTATGACATCCAAAGAGTTAAATTGTGCTCTCACCTGACCAGAATACATTCTCTCAGTATTTCATAGGCTTGTCCAAATGTTGTGTAGCAAACTTTCAGTGAGCTTCGACATGTTTTTCTTCAGTAATAGAGTCATGTGGGGTGAGCGTGCATAGAGGCCATGGCGGTGGAGTGCATTACCTATGATTTTCTCTGTAACAACTGAACCTGCTGCCTCCAAGTCTTTCTGGAGTGGTCCTTGGCTCTTAGGCTACACTTCTGACTATCCTTCTGACTTCCTGGTCAGAAATCTTGTGAGGAGATCCTGTGCATGGCCGATTGATGATGCAGTGATGTTCCTTCCACTTGCAGATAATGGCTCCAATACTGCTTACTGGATGATTCTGAAGTTTTGAAATGCATCTGTAACCAGTTCCATTGATATGTTTTGCAACAATAATGTTGCAAAGGTCTTGGAAGAGCTCTTTGCTTTTACCCATCATGAAATGTTTCTTGTGTGACAACTTGGTAATGAAAAACCTTTTTATAGCTCATCAATATGTACTAACCCAGCTTACATTAATTTGCACAGATAGGAGGGATAATTACTCTCTAACTATGTATAGATTCCAGCTCGTTACTTGCCATTCCTTGCCTTTGTGTACTGCTTTTTCTTAGCGTGTTCAATACTTTTTCCCTGTGCCATTCCACTTTTTTACTCATAACTCTACTTATGAACATTAATGTTTGGATTTTTTATATGTGTGGATTACCTAAGTTAATACAAATGTCTGGTAAAAATGTCATGCAAATAGCCTCACTGGAAGTATACTTACTGAAAAAAATGTTGACGTGTTCAATACTTATTTTCCCCGCTGTATATAATTCCCATTGTTTTCATGGCTATGAAGTAACTGATTTGACAGGGCAGTGTCACTGGAAGTGTTACTACAATGTCACAGTAATCTAGAGAGACCATATTTAATTTGTAAACTCTCTACTCTACTAAGACATAAGTGCATGAGTGACATAAGGCTTAATGTACTCAGTCATATCAAACCCTATATCTCTCAAAGTGTCAATATGCAACAGCCGGCAATCTGTCATCTACAATGACATTTTCAATCCAATGCCATGGCTGAACTGTATTTAAGTGGAATAATAATATAAACCAACCATAGACCCAGTGCCAATAGATTGCTATATGTGTCTCCTCTACTTTTGCACTAGACATAAACCTTAGTCCAACACAACCACGGTAATGCATCAGATATCAGGGTTAATTCTACCGGCTGTTTAAAACCTTTTAAAAGGCACAGTGACATTGTGTTGGTTTGTTTGGTACAAAAACAGCACTCGGGGCTGGGAGGTGTGTCTGTGTGGTGGGGTGTAATGTGTTTTATTTCATGTCTCCCTTTGCGGGGCACAATATCCATCAGCAGAGTGCTGCATTCTGAAGGCACAGAGGATTATAGAGTCTCTTATCTTCTCTGTGGGACCACTGCTATTTCCCCTCAATCCCAAAGTACAACTGGAAAATCTCCCCACAACCCTTCTCACTGAGGAACTGGTACAGCTGCCCAAGGTCCATGTGATTTCCTCGGTTTCCATGGGGATCAAAAATAGCCTCGTCGAACCCAGTGAACTTGCGGTGCGAGGCCACTCTTTCATCTATGGTGCCATCCTCGCTGTCCAATGGAATATCCTCTCGATGGCGAATCATGATCCTCTTCCATGTCAGACACTTTACTCTGAGGAAATAAGGAGTGATGTGAAAGATATATTGAGTCTGCACTTCAAATAAGATTTAACATAATGGAAAGAAGCATTACAGTTTTTCTTTGGGCTCTCTATTTCCCCACCCATAGCTTAGGCTAAAGTGCAAGTTAAAGGCATTTCTCATTAGACCAAGCTCTCCCATAGATCTCAATCACATCCTTTTCACTGCTTTCATGCTTTTTATGTGTTTTAACAATACAATTCACATAGGTTGTAGGTTGATTAACAATTAAATTTCACAATAAACTGATTGAAACTGTCCTATTTATACTTTTTAACATATCAAAATGCATATTATTTTATTCATACCTGCTCCAAAACTCATCACATGGGGTCCTAAGCCCCTCCACACAAACAACCCCAGGCTTGCCAGGCATGCTGAAGCCAGTGAGGTTGAGTTCCTTGGACCATTCCAGAATGTTCTTTCTTTTACTCTTATTGTAGATGTGATGGCTGTAGATCCAGAGCCGAGTGAAAGCCTCCTGGGTGGGACCTGACGAGGTATCTTTCTTCGGGACAACCGCTGACACACTCTTGTCAATGTACTGAGCTGCATTATCTTTTACCCACTCGAATGCTGATAACAAGCAAACCTCCCCAGAGCAGTTCTCCAGCAGGTACGAGATGAGGTCGCTGTGCAGTTGGGCTTGCTGAGCTCTGCTGAGTTGAGCACACCTGTCAGATGAAAATAATATGCATTGGAACGAACCAATTAAGACAAAAAATGTCAATAACCACCAATAATTTATATTATTGTAAAATAAAACCAAATATGTATCATTTTGTGTTTAATTAAAATTGTACCTACCTGACAGAAATCTCTGGTAGGACTTTTGGGTAGTCAGACACATATGTGCAGGAGATTGTGATGTCCACCTGTGGTAAAGATACCACCATTAGATTATAATTTCAAGAACAAATACATTGACCAAGACACCTTTATGAAAAAAAAAAATACATTCATACACATGGCTATGGTATTAACCTCTTTGAAGTTGATAGTGTCCATTTTATGTTTTATCAAAAAGTCAGGTCTAGAATGTGGAAGTGTGTTCGAGACCCCCTCAACGTAGTCTCTCAACTCAGCAAAAGCCAGCTGGTCAGTGACGACAAACTCCTCTTCACTTGGGAACATGCTTGAAAGGAGCTCAAGCTCAGCGAGCTGAGCCTCAGCTTCTTCTAAAGACATGTCTGCAGAGTACCCTTCTCTCAAGAAGATACAACATGCATCGAAGTGTTCAAAGTACAATGATTTGCCACGACTGCATGCCTTGTAATGCTAACCGGTATCATGCGTTGACAGCTCACTTCTGTTCTATTATCGTTACCATCGCAGATAATTACGGATCTGTAAATAATATAGCTCAATTTCCAACTTAAATAACGTGCCACATTTTGTTTTGGCACTGAACAGAAAGCTACACTAAGCTACTGTAGGCTACACTGTACCAGACATTCTCTGACTGTACACACTTCAACGCTCTGGTTCATTAAAAACGGGTGTGAAGCATGACTCCAAACTGCAGCGGGAAGTGGTGATATATAAACAATCGGCATTTTTAAAACAGCAATTCATAACATAACGTCGATCTATCCACTTTGCATTGATATCTGCCAAACAGTTTATCCGTAGGCAAAACAGTTCCGGTGCAAAAGGAAGTGAATTGTGTTCCGGAGAGCATCTGGTGATTCCACGTTTCGAACTCAGTTTTCCTCAAAAATGTGTAGACATTTAATAACGCTTGCGTTATACACCATGTTATTCTTTAGATTATAAAATTGCGTTTTTATGGACCTAATTTTTCATTAGAATGAAGATGATGCGTCGACAACGCGCCACTTTGATTTTTGTTCAGCTTAAAGATCACTCAAATCTACGCTTTTAACTTCAGGTAGCATTGAATGAAAGAACGTTGACGATGCATTATCATAAACAAAACTAGCCTGCTAATTATCTGCAGCCATGTTGATGTTATCAAGCTGTTTTTATGTTAAGGCTTGTTTCTTTAAAAAAAGAGTTCCTCTACATATGGTGGTTTGTAATGTTAATGTTATATGTAAACAGAGATTGGGCATTTTACCATCAATTTGGTAAAGCTATGTGGACATTTTTCCTAAGATGCATCCTAGCATTCACTAGCTATCAATGACTACATCTGTTCATTTAAGATAGCTTGTGTGCTTATCTACTATCTTAGTTAACAGTACAAACATGAGTCATTACTAAGATAATAAGTACAATTGTGTTAAACAATAAAAGCTTGTTTTCTCAGTGATGATTCGTATCGATACAATCGGCTGCTAGAGACAGCTCTAGATAACTTGAATGGAGCTATTCGTTCAACTATTTGCCCATTTGCACTTGTGTATCTGACAGAGGATGCCATAAAGGTGGAAATGAGTGAACCAATGGGGTCATATCCACTGACACTAATTGTTGTCAATTGTCTGTATTAATCAATGCTAGATTTTCTCGTAATCCTCTGCCACTCGCGATGGGTAAGAAGAAAGGGAAGGACAGAAGTTCCAAAGAGGAGAACTGCGTGGACTTGACAGGTATAGTGCCTAATTGAATCCCTGGAGGAATGAAGAATGGGTGAATGATTCAATCTGCTCTAACATTAAAGAGTCTCTCAATCTCTCTCTTTCAAGGCCCTTCCTGTTCCCACATTCGCAAGGGAATAGACCACATCTTGTTTAAGAAGACTGCTCCAGATGTCGATTGGAACTTGTGTCAGGACTGTCAGGAGGGACCCAACACAAAATCTGAGGATGAAATGAATCAAGAGCCACAGGTTATATGGATGTGCCTGAAATGTGGACACAGGGTAAGTAGAGTTGTGTTGCAGCAGTTCCTAAGTTTTATTCTCTTTAGGGATTCATTCCATGCTACTATAATATTGTTATTATCTTTTAAACAAAACTAATACTTAAGCTTTTGCAACTATATGGCTACTTCCTTCCAGTCAAATCAGAGGTCCCTGGGTCACAATAAGTTTAAAACCCCTGGTTGACAACATTTCAAGTTCAAGTTGAAGTTATTTAATTTTTCACATACATATACAAACAGGGTTCCCACAGGTCATGGAATTTCTAGAATATCATAGAATTTTGGAAAGTCCATTCTAGACATGGAAAGTCAGGGAATGTTATCATTTTTGGGACAGTCATAGAATATCAGGGAATTTTGTTGTAGCAGTTTAAAATTTACTTGCCAAAAATAATACATTAATTCAAATATTTCCACAAAGAATTGGAGTATATATGGTTATTGGCTTTACTGCTTTTTGAGTAGCCAAAATGTATTTATTCAATGATTCTTGATTCTTGAACGCTGTGTGGCTGCTCTGAAATCATTGGTCGGTATTGTACAATTAATTATATAGTAAGTCATGGAAATTCAGGTTTTTTGCTGGGAAAAGTCACAGAATTTTACATTTGACTTAGAGTGGAACCCTGTACAAAGTACAACATGTAGTGAAATGCTTAGTCCTCTGACTTAAATGACTGTTCAGTATTTATATTAATGTAGATAAATAAATAAATCAATCAATAAACAAAGGGAAAATATAGATAGATAAGATAGATAAAGATAGAAGATACGTTTTAGGCTACTGTGATAAGTATGTATGAATCGATAAGTATGCTTATGTGATGTAAGTTGTGTGCATGACTAAGTGCATTGAGATGTTGTCATCATATTATGTGCAATTTGAGCCATGATCTGTCTCCTCTGCAAAATGCAAACAAAGTGCTCCTTATTTGAAAGGGCTGTGGGAGATACTCAGAAGATCAACATGCTGTGAGGCACTATGAGAAGCCACGTTCAGATCCTCATTGTCTGGTACTGAATCTGGACAACTGGAGTGTATGGTTAGTCTCTCTCTCTCTCTCTCTCTCTCACTCTCTCACTCTCACTCATGAATTCTTCCTGTACGAGTGGATGCATGAAATGTTCTCTATCTTTCAGGTGTTACATCTGTGATGATGATGTTCAGTATTCAAGCACAGGACAGCTGGCTCAGTTGGTGACCAATATAAAAAAGCTTGCACTATCAGACTATGCCAGTAAAAAGCCAAAAACAAGTGAGTACCGTAATGCCTTATTACAACACGTACGTCATAAAAGTTGTAGCACATTGCTGTGAATTAACCATTAACCATGGGTTCAGGTTTCTTGTGGCATAATTATGTAAGATGTGTCATGATTATGCTTACTTTTAGCAATTGCTAGAAAAGATGGAATGAAATGACCGTAATTCCTTGTTTTTCTGTGGCGCTTTTAGAAGAACCCAGCATCAGCCATAATGACTTGCAGGAAGAGGAAAGCAATGATTTGGAGGAAGAGAAGGAGGAGAAGGAGAACAAAGGCAGACAAAAGAGGAACGTTAAGAAAGACACCAGCCCAAAAGGAATGAAGACTGAGGCAGTGGAAAACAGTGGTGCACTTTTAGTCAGGGGGCTAAGCAATCTTGGGAACACCTGTTTCTTCAATGCTGTTGTACAGGTGAGCGCGGAGAAGTCTTTTATTTGAGAAAACAACCTAGTCCTCTAGCAGTACAGTTCTCAGATAGTATTTGTGTGTACTTTGTAGTATTTCTGTACTTGGGAAAAATCTGTATCACACACAACACAACATCGCAACCTGCTAAAGAAATCTGTAAGCTGTGAATAAATCTATCATTTTAGATTGTGGTTCAAGTTCAGATACTTCATGTACTTTGCATGTACTAGAAACCTGAATGTGATCTGCGGTGTTGTTACACATTATTAAGACAGGTTAAGGGGTTCTACAAGGTAATAATTAGGCATTAATTGACCTGTCACTGGGGTGTCTCTAGGAAGCACTGAAATAACAAATTATGCATTTAAAGGGATGTTCTACCTTTTGGGGAATTTTCCACCTCCCCTTGAGTTAAACAATTGATTTTTACCTTTCTCCAGTTCATCCAGCTGTTCTGTGAGTCTGGCGATACCACTTTTAGCTCCAGCCTAGCATAGATCATTGAATCGGATTAGACCATTAGCATCTCGCCTGCTAGCATCACGCTTAAAAGTGACTAAGATTTCTGGTAATTTTCCTATTTAAAACTTGTGTCTTCTCAAGTTAGAAAGTGTAATAAGACTAACGGAAAATGAAACTTGGCGATTTTCTAGGCTGATTTGACATAGAACTATACTCTTATTCCGGCGCAATAAACTGCTACAGCTCAAACTTGTTGCTGGAAGTTACAGCCTACGGGGATTACTTTCAGGTGCTGCATGATATCATTGTGCTCGTGCACCCATGGTATGTTCACAACGTTTCTTGATTTACACCGGAATGAGAGTATAGAGAGTATAGTATAGATTCTAATGGTCTAATCCGATTCAATGATCTACTGATTGCTAGGCTGGAGCTAAAAGTGGTATCGCAGAACGGCTGGATGAACTGGAGAAATCAATCTGGTAAAAATACATTGTTTAACTCGAGGGGAGGTGGAAAATGAGCGTAATTCCCCAAATGGTGGAATATCCCTTTAACTTGCCAACATAATGCAGTAGATTATAGGGATACATGCAGGTGGTATCAGCATATTAATGCTTTGTTTGCATCCTCGAATTAGGTCCTTAAAGTTTTTTTTTTTTTTTTATCTTATGTGGACACTGGAGTCATGAATCCATGACTCCAAATGGATGTTCATTTTTTCTAACCAATCCTCTCTTCCTATAGAACCTGTCCCAGACCCAGTTTTTGAGGCAGGTCCTCAGTGATGTTACACATGAGAAGATCACCGTCACTTTGACACCTAGCGTCTCCTCAGAACTGGTGAGTAAACTTGAAGCAGTGTTACATTAGATAGTTTTCATCAGTGTTATGGAATGTTGACTTTATGATATACATCCGGTACTCATGTTATTTTTAAGGGCTGAAATAATCCAGATAAATGTGATAACATATGTAGTAGATGTTGTATTTTAGGATATCTCTCAAATTAAATCATGTCCAAAAGTTATTTAAAATCTAGCTAAGCCTGTAAGCTATTTTGAGGACTCTCTCCTTAAGGGGATTGATTAGTTAGATCTGGGTAGATACTAGTGGTGCCAATTTAACCCTCAGCTTTTTGTAATGAGGTGACTTAATCTAATCACTAAAAAATACTTGCAACCGCAAATGAAAATGCAATGCAACCACACACACACACACACACACACACACACACACACACACACACACACACACACACACACACACACACACAAAGTGAATTTCATAGGATGGTTTCACAGGGCAAAATGTTTTCTAAAAGTACACTCGTCTCTTCCTATTTTATGTTTGTATGTAATAGTTAGATAATTGCCTTCCATCAGACACAGTTTTTGGAAAGTGGTCCAAGAACTCCATCTTCAGTTGCTGTTCAATTTTATTAATTGACTACCCCCCCCCCCCCCTCCTCCTCAGGATCCTATTAAGGTGCAGCTAGATCAGCCTGGATCCCTTACCCTCTCCATGTGGCAGCTGCTTAACGAGATCCAGGAAACCAAGAAAGGGGTTGTCACTCCCAGGGAGCTGTTCACTCAAGTGTGTAAAAAGTAAGTCTGACTAAACAACATTGGATTGATTCCCCCCCCCCCCCGCCCACACACACACACACACACCCTCGGTTCTCTCCTCAACGCTGGATAGTAACTGTTACAGGAACCGTTGTGGATTCTTATAGCAGAGGAGGAAATTAAACTGTGCTGTAAAGGCCACTGACCAATACTCCTGATCACTACTCCAGGGCTGCCAGGTTCAAAGGCTTCCAGCAGCAAGACAGCCAGGAGCTTCTGCGCTATTTGCTGGACGGGATGAGGGCTGAGGAAATCAAAGTAAGAGACCTGCCGCTGTTTAGATAATTGAGATGTAAGAGGAATGGATTGACTGATTTTTAATGGAGGGTTTGGACCACAGAAATGTTCCAATGGTGCGGTTAAAGATTCCAGCAGTAGTTTTTGAATTTGTCTTTGTTCACAGAGATTTAAAGCTGGAATATCGGAGGCTCTGAAAAGCTCAGGAAAGAATGCAGATTCAGAAGAATCCAAGACATTGATGAAAAGTAAGCAGCATTCACAAGTCATATGTGTGTATTGTCAATTTTCAATTTCAATTTAATTTTACTTATAGAGCGACATTACACATGTCTCATGGCTCTTTACAGAGTGTTAGACAATCAGAGAAAAGAAAAGAAGGCCCATGGGTAACAGGGGCGAGGAAAAACTCCCTAGAATTGAAGATACTATATTGTACATCTATTTAATTTATGTTTGTTTCCTAATTGTCCAATGCTTTGTTTACAGACTATGAGAAAAATGGAACACTCAAAAACTTTGTTGACCAGGTCTTTGGGGGAGAGATGACCAGCACGGTGATGTGCAAAGAATGCAAGACGGTATGTAGTAAAAGAATCAGCATTTTGAAGCGCTCACTGAATATCCACAGAGAGGATATTAGGCCATGAAGGTTCTCACTCTCTGTACTTATTGTTCTCCCCCAGGTGTCTGTCGTGACAGAAATGTTCCTTGACTTGTCACTTCCTGTTTCAGATGAGGTATTGTAACCCATGGCCTTTTCTCAGCAGTAGATATTATGCATAGTTAAAATGCTCATTAAGCTGCATAAAGGTATTAATATTGCGCTGTTCCCCTTAGGCATACAGGAAAAAGAATCAAAAGAAAGTTGTGCAGAGGAGCAGCGTGAGTGATGATGGATGGGACAGTCCTACTCCGGTGACCAATGGGAAAGAAGATATGCCAACGGGGGCGGGCAGTAAGTACCAGCAGAAGAAGGCAAAGAAGCAGGCCAAGAAACAAAATAAGGTAAACCTATGCACAACACATCCTCATCATGTAGCATTCAAAGTAATTCATATGTTAATACTTACACCGAAGTGAACTACTTGATTGAAAATGTCCGTTTCATCATCTTCCACTTCCATGATAGATCTAACTTGTCGCCCTGTCATAAATTCAGATCACTGTAGCTGTACACATTTACTAGACACTTCAATTCATGGTAACTTACGGCTCATACACACAGTTGCGTTCCGTCAACGCATGCCAGTGGGTGTTCCCGGTGGTAGCTATGCAAATGACTTAAGGTATAACGGGAATTTGATTGGCTGGTGCCGTCTGTTGTTCGCTTGTTCGTAATTTGATTGGCTGGTGCCGTCCGTCAGTGCAGCAACAGCTGAACTTCTCAACGCGAGCGACGGGAGCAACGCGACGCAACGGACCCACAATTCAGTTCGGCAACAGATGACGTAAGCCCATGTAAAGTGAACGGGATGCGTCTCCAACACTGCAACGCACGCAACTGTGTGTATGAGTCGTAACAGCATAGGTGTATATATTTTATGAATGTGTGTACTGCTTGGGAATCATTGTTGCATGATTGAAGCTAGCTTGAATATATTCATGTCTACTCAAATCCATCACAATGGCAAATCTGCTTTACTGGTAAATGTGTGTATTTATAGAACCAAAGGCGGCAGCCAAAACAGGAAGTGAAAGTCTCACTGGACACAATTGGGAACGAGGACGAGATGGGCGGCGGTGATGCTGAGGCGGCCTCGCCGAGCGCGGCCACCGAGCCTGAGGCGGGCGGCGAGACGGACGAGAACACCCAGATGGACACGGAGCAGCCGTCAGAGGTAGATCACTCTGAGCAGGGACAGGGGAAGATGGATGAGTCTCCCAAGGGTAATGAAGGTCAGCAGCATCAGCAGCATGATGGAGAGGAGAAGGATGAGGAGGAGGAGGATGAGGAGGAGGAGGAGGCCGCAGACGAGTCCACAGTCAGTAATCGATTCATGGCGCTGGCAGAGGACCAGAGTTCCAAATCGCAGACTGATGATGGCAGGACCAAGGAGAAAGACGAGGAAGTGGTGAAGGATGCCACACAGGTGCCTTCCGCCGAGGACGAGGAGGAGCAGGAGGAAGAGAATTTGGCTGAAAAGCTGGACCACTTGTCCCTAAATGGGACTTCAGAGCCGTGCGAGGCTGCCACTGAGAATGGGCACGATGATGAGAGCCCAGAGTACACAGTGGTGAACCAGGACCCTGAGAAGGCCTTCCACACCTTAGCCACCAGGGCGGCGCCAGACAAGCAGGAGTGCTCCGTGGACTCCTGCCTCTTCCAGTTCACCGAAGTGGAGCACCTCACTCAGAGTAACAGCTTGCTGTGTCTCACCTGCACAAAACGCCAGTCTGGGTCTAAGGCCACAGAAGGTAGAGGATGTCAAAATGATATGACTCAAGTTTCTCAGAAAGTCGTGACTGAAATGTAACGACTCAGCCGATAACTTTGTTTTGACAGTCTAGACTGAATGCAAGAACTTTATCACTGCTCATCTCCCCTTGGGAACTAAACCCATTACTTTGCCATTGTTAGCGCCACAGGCTTTCTTTTTAGCTATTTTCTAAACACTTAGGGAAAGTACCCGGGCCTTGTATTGATGTTTCCATAAGCATGCACCTCTATAGCGTTATCAGCAATAATAGAAAGCCATTGTGAGATGATCTGTTCCTAATGTGTGAGCCTGGGGGGGGCGCCAGTAAGATGTGGTGTTCTGTTGCGCTCCGTAGGCTCCAAGAAGAGTGTGTACAGGGATGCGCTGAAGCAGATGCTCATCTCGTCTCCGCCGCCTGTGCTGACTCTTCACCTGAAGAGATTTCAACAGGTAATCTGCCGTGACGCTCTTGAATGATGCTCGAGTACACCACGGCTAATTATGTGTCGCACCACTAAGAGATGCCTCCAAACGGAGGGGACGTATGCTACTACGCAAACACAATCAGTTTGAAGGACTCTTAATGTGCTTCACTGTTTTCAACAGTAGTCGGTGGATATGCCGATGACCCGTAATCATCCAAAGAAATAACTAACATTGGAAGGGAAAAGTGGTGATATGGCTTCACAATGGCCTCTTTTATGATGTTGTTTTGTCTAACAGGTTGGTTACAGTGTGTGTAAGGTGAATCGTCATGTCCAGTTCCCTCAACTTCTAGACTTGGCACCATACTGCTCGGTCAACTGCAAGGTAAGCAGCTTTCTATTCTTGTACAGTGACTTGTCGTTTTGTTGAGTAACTCTTTCTTTTGTCTTGTCCCCAATGGGTTCAGGTCACTGTTTAAAAAATGCAAATTTGATCCAGTGTTGTTTCACTGATTGAAAGTTTTGTATCGTGCTTTGAAACATTTCTCAGACTGGCTTTGTTTTATGCCAACAGAATGTGTCAGAAGGAATGACCCAGGTGCTGTACAACCTCTATGGGATTGTTGAACACAGTGGGACAATGAGATCGGGACACTACACTGCCTACGTGAAAGCTCGGCCTCACTGTCAAAACATGGCATCCAATGGATTAGCCACGCAAGGTAAGCATTGAAACTTTCCTATGTGGTCAGAGACGTTTGCGACTCGGTGTGTAATCGTCACCTGGGAAATAAGCACTTAATATATTTGTGATATTTTACTGTAAAACCGCTGCAAGTGTCATCAGCAGTTCTCCGTAACTTACACCATAGGAGTCCCCAACACCTCCCTTCAGTGTTTTAATCGGTTAATGTCACTCCGAGTTGAAATTTGTAGCTGTTGATTACAGGACAGGATAGTCCCTGAAAAATCCATTCTAGTGATGGCTGCCAGAATGTTCAGACAGCTAAGTTGAGTATTCTGGAAAAGGGGTTGCCTACTGTAGCTTGAATATTCTGGCACATTGACATTCTATTAAAAATGTGTCAACTGGAGCAAGCTTGGCATTTTATAGAGCCAATTAGTAACATGCTGTGGTGTGGCATTCCACTCTTCTCTATGTCCTTTTTTCGCAGTATGGCCGTGTTTCTCAAACTTTTTCAGACCAAGGACCACTTAACCAATAAAAAAAAAACTCACGGACCACCTAGCTAAAAAAAACAGTTAATCTACTTCAACAGTACCGTATTTTCCGGACTATAAGTCGCTCCTGAGTATAAGTCGCATTAGTCAAAAAATGCATCATGAACAGGAAAAAAAACATATATAAGTCGCACCGGACTATAAGTCGCATTTATTTAGAAATGTATTTCACAAAATCCAAAACCAAAAACAGAGACTATGTAACTGGATTATTGAGGCCAAAAAGATTAATGTTGATGAAGACGAAGGAGTGAAGGAAGCCAAGAGGAGGGCAGGAAGGTCATTGCAAAGCAAAAGATTCACTGAAAGAAAATACCATGTGGTACACCAAAATGTATCTAAAATGTGGAGAATACAATGCAATCAAGCATTCTGGGCGATGTGGAGTCACAGGCTGGCAGCAGATTAAATGCTCACAAGAGAGAAAAAGATGCAGTTTTAGACGTGACTGAAGCAAGCCAGGCGATAAGCCTATCGGCCCGACGGTAATTGTAAAGCAATTTACAAAAGATTCACTGAACAAAAATGCTGATATGATACATGAAAATTTTGCTAAAAATGTGGAGAATGCAATGCAATCAAGCATTTTGGGCGATGTGGAGTCACAAGCTGGCAGCAGATTAAATGCTCACGATAGAGAAAAAAACTGTTTTAAAAGGACGTGACCGAAGATGAGGCAAGCCAGGCAATAGGCATATAGGCCCGACGGTAATTGTAAAGCAATTTACAAAAGATTCACTGAACAAAAATGCTTATATGGTACATGAAAATTTAGCTAAAAATGTGGAGAATGCAATGCAATCAAGCATTTTGGACGATGTGGAGAGACAAGCCGGCAGCAGATTAAATGCTCGAGAGAGAAAAATATGCGGTTTTAAAAGGACGTGCAGACCGAAGCTGTAGCAAGCAGGTGATATTTAGAAATTTATTTCACAAAATCCAAGACTAAGAACAGACAGACTATGTAACTGAACACATTGAGGCCAAAAATATTGAGAATTCTACAGGGAATCTTGAAGACGAAGGAGTGAATAGTGGCAAGAGGCAAGCCGAAGGCTGCTGACAAGTGCCCGGCGCTATTGTAAAGCAATTTACAAAAGATTCACTGAACAAAAATGCTGATGTGGTACATGAAATTTAAGCTAAAAATGTGGAGAATGCAATGCAATCAAGCATTTTGGACGATATAGCGTATTGGCACAAGCTGGCAGCAGAACAAATGCTCGCCGAGAGAGCGAGAGAAAAAAAGATGCGCATTTAAAACCAGGGCCTAAATTTCAGCGCAGGATTGCGCATAAATTATTACTAAGTATTGAGCATACTAATAAAAGTCCCGCAACGCTAGCCATCATAATGCGAGAAATTCCCACACATTTTACAGCGCTGTCTGACATTAATCTAATAATGGAGCGGCCTGAAAGCGGACCAACTCTGACTTCAATTGAACCCCATGCAGAGACACACACACGCGCGCGCAGGACCACTTTGGGGGTGCCTCTCTCTCTTTGCTCTCTCTCTCTCTCAGCAGGATTTGTCACCGCTAAAGTCAAATTATTATATTATAGCCTTCTACATCAACCGCTATCGACAGGAAAGGAAAACAAACGTTTAGCGATCAGGAACCGCAAACACAGAAGCATGACGGCCTATAAAATAACGCGAGAGAACATGGATGTGTTCTCTATTTAAGGAACGTTATAATCGATTGCGGACGTGGTGGATGACAAATAAGCCTGAAAAAAGGAATTTTAAAAAACTTCAAATATCATCCCTAAAAAGTGTTTATATGTGTTGCTGTATCTCTAAACTTGACTAATATACACTTTTTTTTCAAAAAAAAAAAAGTGAAATATATATTTATATGTGAATTTGTCATGTTAGTGCCTAAAATTGTCATATGGTGTGACGTGAAAATAATTTGAAATAAAATGAAAATTAGATACTTTTTTCTACTTTAATTTATGTCACTGTACATTTTAATCATGTTTGCTTTGATATGCAACATTTCCTTGTGAATATTTAGAAGAAAAACCTAACATTTAACAAGTTATTTTGTCAAGGTGGAGAATGCTCCTAAGTGTGACCAGATATTTTAGCTCAATTCTGATATTTCTTGTAAGAACTCACTCAAAATTCTTGAGGTTCTTGCAGATACCATTTCCTTTGTGTGTATTGATGTTTTAATGATTTTTCAATTATAAAGTCTTTTTTTGTGACATTATGTAATGTCACACCAAATTACATGGTGTCACGCCATACGATGAACTGCACCACTCCACCATGTGTCAGAGCAAAACAGGGTTTTTAATGACTATAAAATCATTAACAATGAATTTTGAAGTCACTGTATGAATGGTGTATGCGTGTAACAGCAAAATAGATGAAAGTTTAGTATTTATTTTTTAAACTTACATCGCATGGTAACATAAAAGAAAAAAGTATGAGAAATATGAATTGTACAGATACATTTTTTCCCAATTATCACAGATTTAACAAAAAAAACATAATATCTGAATTTAAAACATGTTTTTACAAGAACTTTTATGTAAAAATGCAATTTGGTCATAGGGTGTGACAGAAATGTCATATAGTGTGACTTTTTTTTGTGTGAAAAAAGCTGTCACACTATATGACATTTTGACAGTTAAGCTAATTTTCTAGACAGTTAAATACAGCTAACTATTATTTAGCATGCAACTGACCACATGGCAGCAGTGCTTTTTAAGAATTCATGAAGAATATTTGTGAAAAATAGCTACTTTTTAGGCAAATGATGTCACACCATAAGACACTAAAATTTGGCCACGATTGATGATGTCCAATTCAAAGCTTTTTATATAAAAATCTAAAAAGCATAACTCCCCTCTTGACCATGCCAATTACTCCTGACATTCTATTGTTACTTCCTGGTTAAGCAGGGTCCTCTTCACAATAATAATGTCCAAATGAATGCCCGGTCAAAATATACAATATAGTGTCACGCCATATGACAACCATTTTATGGACAAAATATATTTGATTATAACTTAGTTGGACAGCATGCATAAACATCAAAACTTTCTGTGGTTGTAAAAAACATCCAATTATTTTATATGCATGGTAAAACTTTAAAGTAATTATACTTTTTATGGATATACGCGCTTTTTAGGAAGTTCGCACACATGGTGGACAGTCACACCATATGACATTTTTTATGTTTGGATGATTATTTTAAGTCAAAAGTTAAATACAAATCCAATAAATTTAATATGACAGAACTTGAACCTACCAGACCTACAACATTTCCATATCAATTCTTAACAATTGCCATTTTTTATAAGTGTGTGACACATGGACAGTCTGAATTCTGCTATTTGTCATCTACCACACGGAGCGCATAGTAGGCCTACTTTCACTTTCTGTGCGTATTCACGTGAAAGATAATTAGTAGCAAAACAGCGATCAAATATTACATGGCAGTGAGTTTTGTTTTCAAATGTTTTCATGCATGTCCAGATAACGGGTGAGGAATGTTTAGGGGACAGACTATCGTGAATCCTGAATTCATGGCTGGGCAAAGCACAGCACCTTTATTTGGACCATGGCTTGTAGCCTATTCGAGTCAGCTATAGGCCTTCATTTCTTGCGTTTTACTGTGAGACATAGGCCTATACTTTTCGTTTGGAGCAGCATACCGGTAGGCTATCAATGGCATTGGGTCACTATTAAGTTTCATGTATGAAAGAGTGTCGGGATGTCCATCCGCTTATTGCGAGATAAGGCATCCGCTTTCATTCATTCATTCATGGAACGTGTGCTGTGCTGCAAGGGAAACCTTATTCCGTATAGCCAAAGAGGTCTAAGATAGCCTAAATTTAGTTATTTTTTAAATTATGCATGATTTACTTTTTTATAAAATTCGTAGGCTGATGCCTGGCAGCAACAATTGTGTTTAAATAGGTTAACCTGAGGCTACGTGCTACTGGTAGCTTGAGAGCAATGTGTTGGAGACTCATGGTGTAGGACAATGACTTCGTTGGCAACAATATTAAACCAACCAACAATATAAATTATTAAGAAGAGCTATTTTATGAGTTAAATTGAAACAAAATTATACTGGCTTTTATTTGTCTGAATCTGAGGCCCAGCTATAAATAGAATCCCGGCAGTAATTTGAGGATTTAAGTATGCATGTGTGTTTCACGACTTGTGCATTTGAGAGCGCTCTCTCAAGGCTGTAGACGATAATGTTTCATGTAGGGTTCATGTCAGATAATATAAATTAACATTTAAAAACATGTTTAATTATATAATTTTTTTTCATATATAAGTCGCACCTGACTATAAGTCGCAGGACCAGCCAAACTATGAAAAAAAGTGCGACTTATAGTCCAGAAAATACGGTATATTACACAATAGGCCTACTCACTGAACCACCTTGCCTATTGTCTTTGCACCTTGCTTATTGTGTCAGAGAATTCCATTCATACGATTTAAATTGGTGTAGCTCACATAGGCAGTGTTGTTGCAGAACTGATTGGATTTACATATTGCAAACAAATATATTATATATCTTATATCTATCTATATTATATTTTACCACGTCTGCTCGCGGACCACTTGAGATAGTTTACGGACCACACTTTGAGAAACACTGGTCTAAGGTATCATAATACCCAACTTCTGTCCCAGCTGTTTTATAACTTATATTATCTGTTGTGATCAGGTAATGGTGAGCCACCGAAGGGATCGTGGTTTTACATCAGTGACTCAAGCGTTCAGCCTGTCACAGAAGCCAAAGTGCAGAGTTCCCAAGCCTACCTCCTGTTCTACGAGAGGATCTCCTAAGCATCCTCTCTTAAAGTGCCCCATACAAGAACCACTGCTGCTGCTTGAACTACCACACACAGACACACACACACATACACACAGACAAATAAATGACCCTGAGATGAACTGGAAAATATACACCAGTGCACATTTTTTTTATCCTTTTTAAAGATGGATGTCCGATCAACTGTGTGGTGTTATGATGAACGGGTGAGTCAGTTTTTGAGTAAGAGTGGTTTGTTTTAGATTACAACAAAATGAAACTTGATTACTTGGCCTGAAATCAAAAGGAGAAATGCTGTTCTAATCCGATACACAATTTGTCAAACTCAGAGAATTGCTGGTCCTTTAGTTGTCCATTCTGTATGTGTGCTAAGCAAAAAAACTGATGTACACAGTCCTGGCTCTATAGGAAGTAGAGTGACTCAGGCTGAACCAATCAGGCTGTGAACCACACACGCCTGTCAGTACAGGATCACAAGAACAGGGGTGGTGTATGGTGTAATTTGATTGGCTGTTGAGTTCAAATATCAGCAATGTTTTGCCAGAATCACAGACTCTGTCTTTAATGTATAATTAGAAAAATACGCTTACAGAAGATTTCTTTGGTTTGGGGGCAACTAATCATCACTGTCTTATAGATGACACTGAATGGATGACCAGAGTATTTTACCTTGTTCTCTGATGTTAACATAGAAGGTATGCAACTTTGGTCTGTCAAAACCATGCTCAGCTGCAATATTCATGCCCATTTACAGCCCTATAATTAGGCTGGGGAATAAAATGGCCCATTTTAGCAGATATCCAGCAACCTCCTCATAGTTATCTGGCACCCACATGAATAATTAAGTGAAGTAATTTACGCTAATTGGCTTCCTTGCAACGAAAGACAGCTCACAACAGGCAACTTCTACCTGAATCTCCAACCTTGAAGTGGTAACTTAATGTGATCACAGTGATGGTTTGCGCCACAGGTAATTTCAAAGTCATTGGCAGTCATGAAGGCAGAAACCACCTTGTTTCTGGTTCACAGTAGCTTTATGGTACCCACCAATCTCTCCTTGGGCTACGTTCAGACTAGGCTTCTTTTTTGAAGCTGCCAGCATCAGTTTTACATTATAATCCTAAGGAATAGACCCGAGTTTTCAAAAAAGTCCTCGGCTTCTTTTGAAACGCGATCACGGGCGTCTTTTTCTGCAGCTCAGAGCTGTTTTTAAAGTTGAGAAATGTGTCTGTCAGAAGCAGAGGCCAAGTCTTAACGTACCTTTATTTTAACAAAGCCAAGGTAAAAAGGGTGTTCCATTCTGTGTCATCTTTAAAGTAACACGATATAGGAATTCTCCTGTTCCTCAGTTTTCAACAAACTGGGTATTCATTTAGCACTAAGGGGGTACCCAATTCATCCAAAACTGACAAAAAGGGTCATGCACCCTCCCACGACAACATTACCTGTTAGGTGGGTAAACTCTCTCAATTGCTTTTTCAGGTATTTCTCATTTGTGAGGATCTTTAGAATACAAATGAGCCATTGTAGCCTGGTATGACTAGACATGCACTCACTTTGTGAGAGTATAATCCAAACAAAAACTGACCTGGGGACAATAGAACAATGGAGTCAGGCTATACCAATGGTCTTTTTTTGGAGCAGAAGTTCTGTTCTATAGGTAAAAATACCAGATTTTTCTGTTTAGTCTTTGCTTCGCAAGGGAGTTTTCTGCTACCTTGTTGGGGTATTCTCATTTCAGACCTTTTTATTTGTTTTTTTTTTTTACAGAACTGTAGATTCAGCAAGCACTTCTGCCACCAGAGTATGTAGAGTATGTGACATGAGTTAGGGAGGCACGTGGGGCGTTGTATCCTTAATGGCCTTAAGTTCCCCTTGGAATCTTTGCACACAGACTACATGCTTAATCAAGAAATGACAATAACCACCAGTGTTAATTTAGTTGCAGGCCTTGGTCATTTTTTCTTAGAAATACAATAAAAGCCATAAGGCATTGTATGTATGCCACATCGGCTCTTGAAATATGTTGCCCAGAATGCTTCCCACCTTAGCTACAGTGAGTCTGTCCTCAGAAACATTACTGTGGTTGTGAAGAGTACAATTGAAGCCTCATTTGCAACAACAAGATAGATCTATGAGAGCTTATACATTTGTATGGAATATTTATATATGTAAGTTGTATTTTATATGGTTCTTTTGGCAGAATGCAAGTCCAATAAAACAGTTATTAATCATAATCATGGTATCCTGTTTTTAATGAGTATAATTATTGAATTAAAAAAATAATTGTCTTTCCTGACCAGTTAAAACTGTGTGACTAAGATGAAATTGTTCACAAAAGTGGACTAGTCCGTTTAGAAAATACAGTAGCCTACTCTTTCGGTTATAATGGTTGATTTTTATTTATTTTCTATATATTTTATGAGACTGACAAGTTGAAATAGGTACATGCGCAGTATATACTTTGCGCAGCCTCACATTAGTCCAGGCTTGCAACATACGAATGGCTGGCAGAACTTTCCCAAATATCACATGATTACGTGACTGTCAGCGTTTAACTCGAAACAGTTATGAGAGACTGCAGGAAAATGAATACATTTGACACTTCAAGGTGATATGACAGGTCAGTGTTGTTTTACTCATTACACCACACTTCATTTTTACTCAGGAAATCCCTACTGTGTGTTACGGTAGGTGAGCAGGAAGCTCAAAATTGGAATATGACAAAATTAGCTAACGTTAGAGAGCTAGCTGCCAGACAAATATTGACCACCTCTTTAAATGGAAGGTATCCTCCATGGTTTTCAGTAGCTGCTGTTTAAGTTTCACGATGATGTTCGGTTTAATCTTGCAAGAGCACAGAACGGTTTCCCTAGTTCTGGTAAAAGCTTGACACAACGCTCGATAGCGTCACCAGCTGAATTCCAGAGCTAGCTATCGCTTGCTAGGTGCTAGTTAGCTGTCCCCAGGATAACGTTATTCAACAACAAATGCAAACGGTCGGTTTGTGGTGTTAAGAGATATGCTTTGCACGATGACAAATATTTTCAAGTAGTGTAACCTGGATAACAGAAGTATGTTTGACGAAGTTCAATTACCCCGGCCCTGTCTTGTGCAAATAACGTTACATCCAAATAGAACAACAGATTTCGATTAGGGCGGTGCTGATAACCACCTGTAACACCGATGATGCTAAATTATCAATGTTTACTGGGTAGCTACCTATCCTGCGTAACTTAGCCAGAGATGCTAAGGATAACATTTAAGTGTAGCAGCTATGCGTAAATAAACGGGCTAGCATGCTGTCAGAATCTTTTCACTTTCCTCAAGTATTTCGGTCTTCAACACGGACTCTTGACTGTTTCCGAAATGACATAAGGTTACTGTAGGCTACACGGCTACTGAACTTGACCGAAAACTAACGTTAGTTGTGCACTTCTGAAACAGATCGGGCCCAAAGTAGCAGCTATTAGGGTAGAGTTTCAAGAATAGGTTAGGTTAGCCTTTGTAAAGCATTTTTGCCATCAAGAGCATGTATTTCCATGTACATGTGTTGTGTTGAATTCCAACGTCATATTAATATTATGGAATACTTCGTTGCTGGACGTGCAGATGTAGAAGTACAAAGATTAGGCTACTTTACATCAATTATGATTGCATTTCATGGTCATACACAGTGATGCCAGTAACGCGTTACTTAGTAATGCGTTAGTCTATTTTTACCACTTTTTCATTAACGAGTAATCTAACGCGCTACTATTTACAAACCAGTAATCAGATTAAAGTTACTTATCTAAGTTACTGTGCGTTACTATTTTTGTCATTTTCCTTAATAAAAAGATATATTCTTTGCTTTCTTCTTGTCTTGGGTAGCCTATGTCATGTAGGCTATGCTCACGTTTTCAGCATGAGGACAATTCACGTGCAGCGACACAAACGTAAACAACAATGGAGGGAGAGAGAGATGCACATTTCATCAGTCATTACTTTGAGTTTGTGTGAGTTAAACATGACAACATTAAGGTAAATTGTACATTCTGTGCTGGCGACAAAGTGCTGTCTAGCTAGACATCCCAAGTCTCCCGAAGTTTTGAGTCTCCCACATATTGATAGCGGCTTCCTGACGCCCGCAAATTACATAAAATCTCCCGGAACCTAGAGCGAACAAGAGCACGCAAGCCAGACCGGACTTCAAATCAAAGATTCTAGAATCTTTGCTTCAAATCGCGTCTGCATAGATTAATGCGCACACAACGGAGAGGGAGAGAGAGAGGAGTGGTGCGTTTGTGCCTGAAGCGCATCCAAGACAGAGAGCATCCTGGTCTGTTTTGCTAAATCAACCAATCCGTTTTCAGTGTAAGTGCTTATATCTCTTTTCTCCCAAACATAATTAATCAGTTCAGTCAGTGTATCTAGGAACAGAAGCGTCATGGCAGCGTCAGTGCCCCTCAAAAAGGAAGATGTAAGACCCATTTCACATCAGACTACACAAAAGTGTACCCAATTGTCTCAAAAGATTCAAACATAATGATAATCTTGCACACTGCACTGTTTGTAACAGCAACTTTAGCATTGCTCACGGCGGGTTAAATGATTGCAAAAGACTTGTTGAGGTGAGTTTAACAAGTGTAATTTCATTTGCATATTACTCAGGCCTATAGGCTACAAGATGGCTAGTTGCCAAGCCTACATGAGAAAAAATCTACATATTTTACTATAACACTTTCTATCAATAGGCCTTCCTTATTTGGTGTACTTAGACATTATTGAACAAACATCTGAATTTCAGTATCTAAGTAGGTTAGGTTGGGATGTCTGCTATACATTGCTGTTAAAATGCACTTCCAGTATAGTGAGTATTGGCAAAACCGGTTATCATTTTTATGTTGAGGCGTTGGGGGTGTTGTCGGCAGCTGCTGAAAGTAACTAATAAAGTAACTTGTAATCTAACTTAGTTACTTTTAAAATCAAGTAATCATTAAAGTAACTACGTTACTTTTTAAAGGAGTAATCAGTAATCAGTAATCAGATTACTTTTTCAAGGTAACTGTGGCAACACTGGTCATACAATGAGTCTTTGTACAAGGAGTTTATGCACACTATTAAAATGCACCCATTCCCTTCCTGGATCTAGCCAGTACCAGGCATCATGTCTGTGGATGGCCACCGGACGTCCGTTTTCACTTTCCAGTCTGCAGTTCACAGTTCCCATGTCCTCCGCTCCCTGGATGAGCAGCGACAGAACGACGTGCTGTGTGATGTGACCGTTCTCGTGGAGAGTCGAAGTTACCGAGCGCATTCTTCAGTGCTGGCCTCTTGCAGCGACTTCTTCCATTCCAAATTCCTGGGCCACGCCAGTCAGAGTCGAGTCATCACTCTTCCTGACAATGTACGTTTTCCAGAGTATGACTTCAATAACCAATATGTCTCCTACTTTCCTGAAAAAATATATGTATGTGTATACAAGTCTATTTGCATTTTATTTGTGCATGCAAGTAATTGCAGCTGACTATGTAAATAGGAAAAATAATGTGAGGGAAGAATATAAAGAGTAATAGAGAACATGTAAGGACATTCAATGCTTATAGTTAACCAGAATGTACGTTTTGTATGACTTGTAGGTGACTGTGGAAGGCTTTGAACCACTGCTGCAGTTTGCCTACACAGCAAAGCTTCTCTTCACCAAAGACAACATTTTAGAGATCGATCCATCAATGCGCAAAATTCTTGGGCTTTCATAACCTGGACCAATCCTGTTTTGAGTTTCTCATTCCCAAATTCCACAAGGATGCCTGTGTCACAACAGATGCTGAAAAAGCCAAAAGGAAGTCCTGTGGTGACAAAGGGCATCAATGTAATGACACAACCCCATCTGGCCAAGACCTGGGCCCAGGTGATGTGTCCGTAGACATATCCCCGAACACAACACAGGCCATATCTCCAAATAAAACACAGGACATATCCCAGACCACAACGCAGGACAGCATAGGCATTGCAGGACAGTGCCTAGACCCCTGCCTTGTTGGTCAGCCCTCACAGCCCAGCACCTCTATGTTACCAGAGGAGAATTTAACCCTAGGCTTCCCCTCACCAAAGAGCCCTGCATTCCCAGAGGCCCATGGCCAAGACCAGTTCTGCCTGCAAAACTGTGGTCCTGAGCTGCAGCCCTCATTATCCACAGCGCCAGAGCAAGTGTGCCCCTTCCTAAAGATGGTGGGCTCAAGTGGCGACGTCGGAGACTCCATGGCAGACGAGGCTATGCTAGATCTGGCCAGCAGTGGCTGCCCAAATGATGTTTCCATGGAGACCTGTCCCATTTTGGACCAGCAATCTCAGTCTCCCCTCTCTGGTCAAATCGGCATGTCTGAGGCATGCAGTCCACCCTCAGACCAAGCTATGGTAAGGACCCCCAACCAAAGTAGCCAGCGGCTGTGCCAGCTGAACTCACCTGAGCCCTTAGAGCCAGGGAGCGTCATGGGTAGCACCGACGCAGAGTCGGACCTCAGTTTCGACACTGCTGGCCACGCACCGTCCTGTATCACTTCCATGAAAACGTCTGGAAATCGGAGCAGTGTTGAGAGGGAGGTGGCCGAGCACCTGGCCAAGGGCTTCTGGTGCGACTTGGGTGCTTCCTTGTCCGAGCCCATGCCCCTGGACGAAGTGGTGGAGCAGTCTGCGTCGGAGAACGCCAGCGCCGCCGCCGACTTCCACTGGCTCAAGCACCTGGATCTCAGCTCGACCACGGGAGAGTGCCCCTTCCTGAGGAACCTGGGGTCGGAGGAGGCCCAGACGCCGGTGGTGGACTGCTCCAACCTGCCGCAGCAGGAGAAGAGCCCGAGCCCCTGCATGTCCCCCATCAACTCTGAGGACGACCTTCACTCAGACACGGAGGGGGAGAGGGAGGGGCGCCGGGAGCGGGCAGAGGAGGTGAGTTGTTATCGTCAGAAAAGTGTCAACTCCGTCACCGCTGAGGAGGCATGTGCTGGCAACTGGAGATTCATAGTTTTTTTTTAGAATCATGACTAGAGAAAGGTCTAAAACAGCACACACACACACACACACACACACACACGCCTCTAGGATTAGGACTAGTGATGGGTCTAGCATAGCAGTGTAAGGCAGGAAATACTGAAATCCCCAATGTTCACCCAAGCGTCTGGTCAAGGAGTCAAATGGCGTCTGATCAGAAGAACCCTCTCTGATCTTTGGACACACAGAGTCATTGTTTCGATTCAGAATTAGGCCACCCCCACACAGGTGGCCTGGCCAGAGCCTACTAGTTAATGCTCCCACTTGGACAAACCATCACAATTTGATTTCCTATCACCCAACTTTACTTAGCTCTTTCGCCTAATGACTATGGTCCCCTTGAATCTCTTTGTCAGTGTATTGACAAGATTAACAACTGGATGTCTCATTTTTCTTCAGTTGAACAAAGAAAAAACTGAAGTAATTATATTTGATAAAAAAGAGGAAAGACTTAAGGTTGCCACTCTCCTTGATGAAAGGGCTTAAAGCAAAGGATACTGTTAGAAATCTTGGTGTCCTAATCCAGGGGTTCCCAAACTTTTCCACGACAAGGCCCCCCAAATACCACTAGGTTCTGGCCAAGGACCCCCTTGATGTGTTAAACCCATCGACAATACTACGGCAAATGTAAAAATACATTAAGCTAATCCTAATAATTATTTTAGCCACAAGTACTTCGCGATGGAGCATACAGTGTGTAAAAATTGCATTTGGGGTTTTCTGCTATATGAGAGCTATCACTCTACTATTATTCCCATTATCATGGAAAATATAATGTTCAGATATGCTACAAATTATTATAATGGCATTGTATAACAACCAATCATAGTAATTGAAACATTTTCAAATGTATTTATTTGTTGCTTTTATTTTTCCTTCCAACTTGCTGAGGCCCCCCTGGCACCCCCTCGCGGCCCCCACTTTGAAAACCACTGTTTAAACAGCCACATGAAAGCAACAACTAAATCAGCTTTTTACCACCTCAAAAACATTGCCAAACTTAGAGGGCTAATGTCTAAACATGATCTAGAAAAACTTATTCATGCATTCATCTTCAGTAGGGTTGACTACTGCAATGGGCTTTTCACAGGCCTTCCTAAAAAGACTATCAAACAGCTTCAGATGACACAAAATGCAGCGACTAGGGTTCTCACAAAAATTAAAAGAATTGACCACATTACTTCACTACTTAATTGGCTTCCAGTAAGTCACAGAATTGACTTTAAAGCGCTTCTGCTTGTTTATAAATCACTAAATGGAATGGGACCAAATTACCTAGCAGACATGCTTCAGCAGTACACACCTTCAAGACCTCTCGGGTCTCAGGAGAAATACTTGTTAGTAAAACCTACTGTTAGAACTAAACATGGTGAAGCAGCGTTTTAGTTGCTATGCAGTTCAGCTCTGGAACCAACTTTCAGATGAGATCAAAGTTGCCCCAACTGTAGCCAGTTTAAAATCTAGACTTAAGACCAAACTTTTCTCAGATGCTTTCTGCTAACTGATCACTTATTTTTTACATTTCTAAATCTGGGAAAGTCTTTCAGCTAAAATGGTAATCGTTTCTATGTTGTTGTTTTTTAATTATTACTTTTTAAACACTTTTTATTGCCCTTTTATGCTTTTATGTACGATCACCTTGTGTGCGTTATGTTTTCTTATTATTATTATTTTCGTATTATTCTTTACTTTTTAAACTATTCTTTGACTATTGCCCTTCTATGCTTTTATCAACTATTCCTGTTCGCTTTTGTTTATGTAAAGCACATTGAATGACCTCTGTGTATGAAATGCGCTCTATAAATAAAGTTGACTTAACTTGACTTGACTAAATTGATCCCTGTGATGCAGGCAACAGTCTGACCATACTTGCAATCATTATTGCAATCTAAAGTATCTGCATAGTTGTAGACCAAGAACCTCACTCTAGGCAACCTATGAATCTGCATGTATTACAGGCCAGCCGCATAGGAGGGCATTTTTATTGGTCTGTGGCATACACACAGGATGGATTTGGATTTTGCAGTTTTCTCTTCCTTAGACTACTGGATTAAGACAATTCTTTGTTTTTTTCCCTTCTTTTCTCTAATTGCTCTTGGCGGGCCCTTTTCTTTCCTTGGGTTTCTCTTTCTGTCTATCCTTTGCCCCCCTCCCCCTCTCATTGGGGTGGGTTTGTCTTGATTTACGATTTGTTTGATTGTTTATGGTCTTGCTGCTGCCATACAGCACCCCCCCCCCCCCCCTTCAAGGTAATTGGTGAAATTCTTGGCTAGGAGACAGATAAAATGTACACATCTGCCATAATTAGGCTGTAAATTAATACTTGTAAACAACTGTTAACACGTTTGCCATGCATAGCTCCAGTTAGCTAATATACTGTTACACACTGCCAGGAAGTCTATTATTCACAACTGGGTTGTTTACAGTGTAGGTTTGCAAATGAAGCATTACATGAAGGTTGAAGCCTATGTAAATTGTCACCAAAAGTTTACTCTTTGCATAATATAAATAAATTTTTGAGCTTGTATACACTGCTCAATTCGCTGTGACTTAGCATAGAGAGTCTTTTGATAACAAATGAAGCTTTGGCTCATTTAAATATAATACAAAGCTCCCTACAAGTGAAGACAGGTAGTGTATCTTGTTAGATGTGGTAGGGAAGGTTAGCTTGTCTTAGTCTTTGGTGATTTATGTTGGCCTCAGGTTTCTTGATCAGTTGGTTTCTATTGGGTCATCCCATGCCAACTCAACTACTATACAGAACATTCCCCTTGGAATATAAGAGAGTTTGCATGGAATGAAACTACCATATTTGTATTCCTGTATATTTTTCTAGCAGTAAAAGATACAAAAAACATTATACAAAATACAAAGTGCAAAATATTTTTATGAAGATATTCCCCCCCCCCAACTTGAGATCTGGTGCAGTCATTAACAGGTGCCACTGCCATCTGCAAGTGAGGGTAATTGCCATCCACCTTATGACTGTTAAACCTCCTTCTGAATTGAAACAGTGACTGTGTTGTTGTTGTTGTTGTTGTTGGCAGAGTCAGATGAAATTAATGGTCTGAAACGGAAAACTAGAGGCATAGAATGCCCAGAAAAAAAAATTTGCTTTTAACATCTGCTCAAAAGTATGTGGTGTAATTCTTTAAGAACAAAACCACACAAACTCCTCCAGATTGCTAATCATAATTGCGTCCGCGTACTTCAGACAAGCTACTCCTTGGCACATTTAATGATGCGTTGGGCAATCGCTGGAATTGATTCTTTTCAAATCCGTTTTAGACATCGGTTCACCTGTGCCCCTGGCTGCAGGAGACTGCACTCACTTGGCAAGCTCCTCTCTGCCCGGCTATATGAGCTTGATTGATGGCCTGTATGATGAGTTCAGCTCCAGGGGTCACCCACTTGTGTCAGTTGGCTGCCATGTTGTGTCTGCCTCTGATCCAGATTCAGCTGCCCTTCCCGGTGGAGCAGATCCCCAACATGACCCGCAGCGCGTTCCAGCAGATGCTACGGCAACAGAACCTGACCCAGGAACAGCTTGAGTTTGTCCACGACGTCCGTCGCCGGAGCAAGAACCGTGTGGCCGCCCAGCGCTCCCGAAAGAGGAAGCTGGACTGCATTCGGAAGCTGGAGTGCGAGATTAAGAAACTGGTATGTCGACTTTAATGCGTGTGCATGTGTGCTAATGTTGGGACAGGTCTCTTTGATGTCTCTATGCTTGAATGTTCCAAGTCTTGACCTTTTTTTTTATTAATGTAATACCCCAGACAAAAACACAGATTCTCCCACTCTGTAGTCATGACTAATTAAATCAAAAGAGTACAAAGTGCTTGCACTCTACACGTTCACTTAACTTAACAGTTGGCGCTGAAAGTGTGAGTAGATTTCCTTCTGCCCGTTTAATCTGAAAAGGTTGGTGCTGAAAGTGCATTAGTGAGCGTGAAAGCCAATGGCATCTTTTGACTGGCAGTTGAGTTTTTACCCTTTGGGCTTTATGTTGAAAGCATTACCTGGGGCACATTCAATCAGTATTGGCCAGGTACATCTTTCTTCAAGGTTAAATGCAGCATTATTGAGCCCTTTACAGCACAGCGGTTTCAGTGCATTTTATTGTGTTTTTAGTACAGATATGGCAGAGGCTTTTGTGATCAAAAATGTCATTCTCCTTTCTTAAAATCAGGGACTGTACAGCTAAGTCGAAGCTTATTTATACTTTAGGATTGACCAACTAGTGGAATCAATTTCTGGCTGGAATTCATATGTGGAAAATTTGAACAAAAGAATTGTTACTTATTCCAGAGTAATATTTTTTAATGGATGCTAGAGAGTTTAAACAGAAACACTCACAAATTTCATTTTGAATGATTCCATGTACAGTAACATATTCTATGGCAAAAAACAGACCAGACCCAGTTTGTTTATTTGAGCTGTATGTCTGTGTCTGTCAAACTCTCTTATAATTTTGTCTCCAGTTTTCTTATTTGTTTACTTACAGCAAAGCTGTGTGTCTGGTCAAACCCGTTTGTATTTGCAGTTCTGTACTTCTGGGTCTACAGAGCATTTTTGTTCTGTCCCAGTATCTTGCCAGCACTTGATGGTGCAATTGGTGGATATTACTGCCAACATGCCGCTAATGTTACTTTTCTGTTCTGGCTGTGGCTAGCACTCAACACTATTCTAAGTTTCAAGTTTGTGACCTGTGGCAGATCTCCCCCCCCCCCCTTCCCCTCCCTTCTTCCTCATCCATTTTGGCTGCCAGGCTGTTTCCTTTAATGGCCATTAGTGCCCATGTGAGATTGCGGCTAATGGCTTCCTAATGGCTTTGCGTCTCTCTCCTCCAACGCCCCCCCCCCTTTCCTCTGTCCGACAGCGAGGTCAGAAGGAGAAGCTGCTGCAGGAGCGGAGCCACCTGAAGCTGAGCATGGGCCAGACGCTGCAGGGCCTCTCGGGCCTGTGCCAGGCCGTGTGTGGCGAGGCCGGCCCGCAGCCCGACCAGCTGCAGCTCCTGGCCCAGCACCTGTCCCCCAATTCCCCCTCCTCGGTCCTCCTCACCCCCATGGCGTCGCCCAACCTGGCAGGCCAGGAGCGGGACGTCCCGGGGCCCGACGGCAGCGGAAGCGGCAGCAGCAGCAGCTGTGGCGGTGGCAGCGCCACCAAAGAGCCCTCCGAGGTGGAGGCGGCGACCCCATGCCTGCAGGCAGAGCCTGCGATGCCAGAAGAGAACGAGGAGTCGAGGGAGGACCGGACGGGCGACGGCCTCCTCAGGGACGACACCGCCGCACCCTGATCAACGAGGGCACACCAATGGTGGCCAGGTGGACTGTCTGTCTTTTCTGGACTTTTTTTCCCCTCGCTCTCTCTACTTTCCACGGGTGGTTTGTCTGCTTTTTCTGACTTTGACTCGGGGTGGGAGTACAAAGACAAAATCCTGCTCTCTTTTCATAGGAATTATGCAATATATGCACTAATAATCACTTTGGCATTAAACAAACTGACTGAACATTAACAAGATAAAGACATTTGAACCCACTAGCATTTATACTGTACTATGCATTAATTTGGGTTAGATGTCAGGGACGTCACATTTTGGAGGAAAAAAAGAGGCTGATACTGGATAGAGTTTTTCAGTATCACGCCACAGATTATTGCAGAATAGTTATTACTGTACTCGATGCATGTTATTAATGGCCTGTTTCTGATGCAAATATGGAATTCTTTAATGTTAATGATGCACTGCCCTTTGCATACTGTACCTGCCTCATTTAAACCCATTTGAATTTCTAAGCGTCATGTTTGTGCAATCCTTCACTACAAGGTTCTGTTAGTGCGTCTTAACTTACATTGTGTGCATTGCTATGAATGGATTATGCTAATCTATGTCAGGTGCACTTTTTCTTCTCATGCAGAATTGCATGTTGCTACAAACATAAAAAAACAACATGTGCTGAATATGCTAAGCTCACTCATTTCATTGTGCTTATTAGAATTATAGAGCTTACTAACATTTTGATTACATAGTACCTAATTCCATCCATAATTCCATTTTCATTTTAATCCACATTTTCATTGGGTTATAATTTTCGTTTTGAAGTTAAAATTCAAAGGAAAAACAACCCACTGATCTTCAGCTAGTTGGCTTGTAGATTTCCACATTTGACCAGTAAATTCTTTTAACAGACAGGCTCTTAAGAAGGTTTAGATCTATACCGCAGGTGTTAAGATGAACTGCATTAACAACATTTGACAGCAAGGTAAAGCCATTATCATCTGTCATATTACCAGTCTAGCCTACTTTGTTGCCAAAGTGTATCAAATCTCTGCCTTGGAGGTGGAACAATTTCTAATAGTTTGCAGATTAAAAAAAATAAAAACTCACTGCAGCACTCAGCTAGACATGTATGACTTGTCAAGTGAAGAAAAAATTAATACAAAACATTGAATTAATTCAGGTTTCCCCTGGCTCTCCTACCCCCCCACCCCATTTCTTGTGTTCACTGCCGCTGAACTCTTGGACCAAAGTGCAGATTATGGGGAGCCTTCATGCACCTTCACCTCTGCCACATAACCCATTGTGTTACCATCAGCTTTGCATAGCCTCTCTATATATGCCCGCTGCATGCCTGAGCATGTGCCCATCCTGTCTCTCGCCGACGCGTGTACAAACCCCCCAAACGTCTCCGGCCTCCCCGTGCCCATTTTGCATGCAGACGCCAGCGCGTTCTAGATTGGAAATGCATGAGCTAAGGCCCAGGCATGCTGCACAAACACAACAGCCCCTTTCACTTTTAATTAGAAATGCATTCCAGTTACTCTTGATAAGAGTGTTTACAAAATCAATAAATGGAAATTAACAGTTGTAAGTTGTAACTCCTGAAAACTTTTTCGGTTTAATTTGTCTGGTGTGTGTGTCTGTGTCTGTGTGTGTTGTGTGTGTGTGTGTGTGTGTGTGTGTGTGTGTGTGTGTGTGTGTGTGGGAGGGCATGCAATGAAGAAAATTGAAGGAATTCTATGACGCAGTCTTCTGTAAGTGTGTGTGTGTATATATAGGCTGGTCTTGTCATATGTGTGGCTCTCTAGGAGATGGGTCATGTTATAGTGTAACATCAAGAGCCTCTGTGTAATAGAAAGCAAAAGCTCCGTGACGAGATCCTCCGGAGCTGTCTGGAGAAATGCACAGGAGGCTCCACTCTGGACTGACATTGTTAGGACAGATAGCATTTTTAGTTGAAAAATAAAATAAGTTCTCTTGTTTGTGTATTCTCTAAAGAGCCGCCGCAGCCTGTCTGAGCCAGCCAGTCCTCGGTTCAGCCTCTTGTTAGATTTATCTAGTAATTCCCTCTCTCTGCCAACAAAGGATTTATTATTTCTATTTTATTTCCTTCTTATTATACTTTTTTTAAAAGTGTGTACAAGGCTTTGGTGTTTGTGCGGTAGCCTAATTCTTTGTCGTTATTGGGGTGTTTGATGCATATAATTGACTTAGTTATTAAGGTCATGGCAAGGTTGGTAAACACAGGGATTTCATCACGTTCTTATGGTTTTCTGGCATCCAGGCGCTGCTGTTTGCACTTCAAGTGATTTAGTGTTTTCATCATCCTTGAAAAAGCGCATGTATGCAGAACTTTCTTCTGCTGGAATCCAGACTGTCTTGTGAACAATATCACACACACACAGCTATGCAGACTTGCAATTATTTTTCCATGAAGACCTTGAAAACGATCTCCGCTTTTCATCTATTTCCATGACATTTTCAAAACTGATTAATATTACATGTAAGAATTGCTTACACTTTGCATGAGATATATCCGTCATTAATGCAGAATATTATTAATGTGCTGGGCGCACAGAGGGCTCTCCCATCTTATCTTATTGCCTCGACATAAAAACGGAACAGTCGGGCCGCTGCAACCGTGCGATACTTTTAATATGCATTGTGTTTCTTTGGCGAGAGAATGCCGTGAATCCTGCGAAGATAAAAAAGGCTATTCTTACTTTTTCTCGACTCTGGGCCGCCTGTGTTTGTTAGTCTCCGTCCAGGCGCTGGACCCATTCTGCCTAGTTGTAGCGCTGGCATATAAATTAGTGTTGTGTGGCCCAAGAGATAAATGGGCCCCTCCTCCTGCTGTGCAGATGGTAGTAGCAGTCATTCTGTTGGCTTATTAAAATGATAAAGCGCTTTTTAAAGTTTACCCCCCCCCCCCTACCCCACAAACACACACACACACACAGACACAGACATTGGTACACACTTGAAAGCTCTTGGAAGTGTAATTAACTGCCGTTAATGGAGTGTATTGGTTATTTTCAATTACACTCAAATGAACTAGATTCTTATCACCCGTCTGAAAACTCAATCAGTTATCTTTTAAAGTTATAATTATTCGACTTGGCCCCAGAGCCACTCGTGGGACTCTAACCCTCCACCCCTCCCTCCGCTCGATTCGTTTTTTTTTTTTTTTTTTTTTTTTTAAGCTGACCTGTCAAGGTGATCTCTCGTAGGCTTGCCCCTGTTCCATGAATACTAAATATGTGTGGATTAGTCATTTTCAGCCTCTCCTCTCAAGTGCTTAATCAGTGTGGTTTGAGACTGCTGTCTGCCGGCACTAATCCCTCGGGCCGGCCATCACGCCGCGCCGGTTGGCATCAAAAAGATGATGCGATGTCACGACGATGCTCTTGGTGAGCTGTTCACTTTTTCCTCCGAGACGTTCACAAGGCCTTATCGCGTTTTCTGTTCTTTTTTTTTCTTTTGATAAAGAAAGTGTGTGGAGAAAAAAAAATGATGGTCCATGAAGTGGTAGGAAGCCCCTGAATAAGGGCAGACCTTTTTACAAGAAAAAAAAAAAGATGATGCCTCCCCCACCACCATTTTGAAGCCTTGACACTGCTGGCCCGTTTTTAGTTGATCATATTTTGGTGTGCTTGACATCAATTATGAAGTGGAAGCGATCCCATCTTGGGCGGTCCTGGAGCACTCTGTGTTGAAGTCTGTGCTCAGTAATCTCCATGAATCATTCCTTTTTTTAACCCGAGGAGAGACAATTTCAGTTTAATTAAGTCTCCAGTGATTGCAATGGAAAAAAATGGTTAGATGCACAGCTACAGTACAAACAGATGGTGCACCTTTTTTCCCTCTGTGATGATACAGCCCATGCCACAGGTTCTTCGCTTTATTCATCCATTTATTTATTAATTTCGCTCACTTTTTTCCGTGTTTCACTTCCTCCCTTGTGGTCGTTCGGAGAGTCGTCTTTTCAAGCGAGCTTCAGGCCCTCTGCTTATGGTGAATTTTTAATTAACCTGAAACAGCCTCAGGAGAGACGCACGTTTTTTTAGATGCATCATCAAGCCTGAATAATTATGACAGACTCGAATAAACAAAAGACAAAAGCACTACAGAGGAATGTAGATGGCAAATGAGACGCACTCAGACCAGCTCGCATAGTAAAGCAGGTTCGTTTTCTGTGACCCTCAGAATGGCAAGCAGGCCTTCCAATGAAAGGCCATCCTTTTTTGCCACAATTTGATATACTTCAAGAAATGAAAAGGTAACAGAAAAGTGGCTGTATGTTTTGCCCACAAAGTGTTAGAGTGTCTGCATACATTATGTCTGTTCGATATGGCATCGCTAGGGGGAGAGGCTACCTATGACACGCCTTCGCTTTTGAGTTTCCCACTGACTGCAGGAGAGCAGCTAACCAAGAGAGATGGCCCACGAGCAACTCGACTCGACTCTCTAAGCATAACCCTCACTGGTTTGGATCATGAACCAGGCCTTGGCTCTCGGAAAAGATGAGAGCAGTAATTATGATCGCTGACCCACACAAAGCCCTCGCTTTCATCAGACGGCTCGGAGGGATAATATTCACAAGCCTCATCCACTCTTGTCTCCCTGAGTCGTCCTCGCTAAAATGTGTTTATGTGTGACTACACACAAGCTGGAGCGCTGTGCCACTGTGTTACAGCTTTGGTGGGGGTTTCATTACCGCGTCACAGCGTGGTGCCCACACCTATCCTCTGCCCGTGTAACTATCCTGCCTTATTACCCACGCTCTATGGGGAATCGGGGCATCTTACAGTATGTCATCAGGATTTGCCGACTAAACAAATCACGGCTACAAGCGCTGACACGAGTGATTTACGGGGGGTGGCAAGTGCGCCCAGAGGAGCGCAGCTGGATGAAGGTGTGTTCATGTGCTTAATTTGCAAACATCGCCGTGCCATTCCCTCTGATGCCATTGACCTTAGTACGCTTCCATTGATTGGACAGAAATAAGCCAACCTCTCAGGTGCATGACTCTTTGCAAAGCCTGGGCTGTCAGAGGTCATAAGAATAATCCCTACCACCCCCACCCCCTCTACGCCTTCCTCAGCCACCCAGTGTAAACTTCAAGAGCGTGGAGGCCTTGATTTGTGAACTCGTTGAAGTCAATCAGGTGTAGGCAGCTATGGAGATGAGCCTCAGGACCCACCAAAGACATCGGAACATGGTTTCTCTTAAGCACACAATCTCTGCTCCTAAGATGGGTTTTCAGGTCAGAGGCATGTTATCCTCGTTTTTTCCCCCACAATGTCTGATTTATCTTCAAAGGATTTATCTTTTTTTTCCTCACCCCCTCAAGATCCCAGTCAGTGCACACCATAGATTATTTAACACAATTATCATGCTCAAGAAGTATAAAGAAGAGGGATTTATTTGGTCTGTTTAAGATTATGACAAATCTTCTATTGACTTAACTACTTGACAAGGTAGGAACATGTTTATATTGTAAATAGCAGGAAAAAAGATATTCATCTATAACTCATCAGCCTACGTTGTCTTCCACTTCACTAATTTAACATTTCAGCGAAAGGGGGAAACATTTCACAGCAGTACAGTGTAAGCGAATGGGTAATTAAGATGGACAAACAGTGTTGCTCATCTTAGCTGAGAGTATGCACAACACATTGTATTTGAATGAGGTTATTGACTAAATACTGTTTAGAAAATGTGTATTAGTAACTCAATGACTGGCTGCAGATACAAAAAGAAGCATGAAATTGACTGGAGCCTCCTACTGAAATTTAGTCTGGTTTCAGACACTAAAATCTATCCTTAATATTCATGTGGTTTACAGTGCTTTTATTCAGAAATGTTTTCCATCTGTAGGTGGCAGCAATATTTAAAAGCAAATGTCACACTATTGCTATCCCATATATCATATATCTGTAAACAAAGGTAGTTGTAATGCTGTATGAATTCTTCACAAATTAAGGGTGCTCTAAATTTTAATTAAGGAGCATTGTTTCTATCGGTGCTGGCTGGCTTGCTTGCCAGGTGGTTGGGTACATTCCATACAGCTAACACATGCTCTCCTTACTGCTGTCTGTGCTCTGCCAGTTTTGGGATGACACTTATTTCTTTACAAGAAAATTCTGTCATTTTCAGTACATCAAAAGTCTAAATACAGCAAATGCTCACATCCAATACAGTATGTACAAAGTCCAAAGAAGCCTGTGTTGTAGTGTGGGAAGGCTATCTGAAAGGTAAATATTGGAGAAAAAAAAAAACATGATATAGCTTCAAGCTTTAAGACTGTGTGTGAGTTCTGTACAACCAGTAGAGACTGAAATGAGACATCACAGTGATCCACCATACAGGGATATAAATACTGTCAGTGTGTGTGGTTTGGCTTCCTGATGTATATAGAATGAATGTAGAAATTCATATTAAAGTATAAGTGACATATTGATGACCAGTTTGCCAGCTCATAGTTGTCTATAAAATCTTACGATCATGACACAGTAATGCATGATCTAATTTATATGAACTGATTATGCGTTAACTGATATGTGCACTTTCACTCTTAACACTGGAAATTTAATGTACAGCACATGTACACAATCAGTACATTTCACGTCCAGTTAGCTTACGGAATGACTCCTACCAAACCATTTGGGCTTTTTCACAACCTTATCCTTGTGTCAGTTTCTGAATCAAACAGTGATGCTCTTTTTTTTCTTTTCATGACAATCAAAAACAATCGTTATCAGTGTAGCAGAAGAAAACATTTGACAAGAACACACAGTATTTGACAAAGATATTATCAATGGATATCTTAATGAAGACAGATTACAGTATATGGGCAGTATACAAAGCTTGTACAGTCACCAGCACCAGTATCAAAGAAGGAGAACAGACAGGCGGTTGTGCATATTTTACTCACTTCCTCACTTTTCCCTTTTCTTACAGAGAGGCATCGTTTGAAAAATGTATATTTAATACTGGAAAAAAGCAAACCTTTCACATTTTGTCCCAAAGAAGCAAAACAAGACGGCAAAGCAAATGTAGAAAAATGTCTCAAAGGACGCTACCCTTGAAATTAAGTATGAACAGCATCAATGTTTCCATAGTGTGATGTTGAAGGGATAGCCTGACCTCACTAGTGATTCAGTGGGTCGATAGTTCTGTTAGGAACACAAAGGCAATACTGGTGATTGTTGTACTGACATTATTCTGTATAATAATAGTAATAATTATGATAATAATAATAATGCTGATGATGATGATAATAATAATAATTATTCAGTACTTATTTGTTCGCATATTTCCTTACTCTGTAATTCTATTAACATATTCCAATTTAATCAGTATGTCTGTAAACTATGGAAACAAAAGATAAGCAAAGCAACAATCTACATTATGTTTGACTGAATTTAATAGTTACACAGTATTTACATGCCTTGTGTTGAAACACTTGCTCCTTGTTGATGTGAAATTCAAAAGATGTATGGAACACTTTAAATAGCTATATTGTCTAATATACAAATCTTAATACATATGGGACCCCATATCAGAACAATATTTTTCACCATGTATCACATTAGCAAAATAATGTACAGCAGTATTAACAAGGGGGAGGCATAAGTACCGTAAACAAAACAATTGTTCCACTTGATATGTTGGAAAGTATGACCCATGAAATTTTTTTTTTTTTTCCATATTTTTGATCTCTCATTCTTTATAACTGGTCAAAAGTACACTTCAACAGGAAGTGCAGCAATATGAAAAAAAAATAAAAACAAGGACGGAACTTCACTCAGTTGGAATCCTGAGACTGTCTCACAATGTGTACCTTCTTCTACTTTGTGCTTTTATATTCAAATAGTTTTGAGAGAGGGCAAAAGGCATAAACTCAACAGTGCAGGAATATACAGACAGAAATGACAGGTGGAAATTAAATACTTTGAAATATTTTCAAATGAATTCTCAAATGTATAATTTCACTACGTAACACTTATTAATTTAGTTGTGCTTGACATTTTTTCCTTTGCTTTTTTTTTTATTCATGTAAGCATTATTTGGTGTCCATTTATGTACAACAAATGTCCATTTCCTTACTCCGTACTCGCGTACACTCAGTTGTACACTCTGAGTAACATCCAATGCCACAATGTAACATTTGAAATAATTATAATAATTATAATAATGAAAAAAACACATTAAACATTACATGTGATTCACATTCAAAACATTAATGCATTTTACATATTCTTCTCTTAAAGCGTAATTATTGGCAAAGCCAAGGTTTTCCGACTTGAGATGAACCACATTTCTTGCCGCTTCCTGGAAATATCTGCAAAAAGTATATAACAGATACTGTGAGGGTAACAGAGAAAATGATATTCTGGTGAAAATAATTAATTTCTAGAGTTAAGACACGAAAATACAAAACACATGTCTATATATATTGGCACTGCGATGAAACCAGATTCCAACAGATATATATATATATATATATATATATATATATATATATATATATATATATATATATATATATATATATATATATATATATATATATATGGATTTGTGTTTACTTTGATGTTCTTGAGAACATTAGGTTTTGGGGAGGGTGGGGGAGCAGGGTTGACATGAGTGTATGGGTTGTTTAATTCAATTTGACAGTTTGTAGCAATACAAAAAAGGCATCATTTTCTGCAGCAAGTGGCTTGTAAAAAGTGGCCTCTTTTCAAACGAAAGTGGATATGTTTTTTTCTCTTTCTTTTTATATTTTTTTTGTTAGTTTTTTCATTTAGTTTTGTTTTGTTTGTTTTTTTTTTCTGTGTGCAGGGATGACAGAAGAGAAGAAAAAAAATGCCAGCACTTCAGTCGGACTCGTGTCAAAATGGAGTCCTCTCCTCTGGCCTCCACAACCCCATGTGTTGCCACTGATAGTAAAGGACGGTAAGAAAAGAGAGGCAAAAAAAAACAGAGGTCTTAAATGAAGTACTCTTTCTTTTCCTCTGCATGTGCGTGGTTTCCCTCGGCATTGATGATGGCCGTGTCTGCATCGGGCGCGTCCTCGGCTCCCTTCGCCTCATTGGTTAAGTATGTCCCTGTCCACACAGTCCGACAGGTGACAGACACGTCAACACACAGGCACTGGCATCTGGCTTACATAGGCATGCTAGCATTTTGTCACTCTCTCCATGCTTGCTATGTGGTTTTTTTGATGCGGCTGTAGCCGGGCCCTGCTGAGAGCGTGAGGTCCCTACCTTTATGCCTGGCCAGGTAGCGGCCCAGGACGATGATGAAGCAGAGCGTGATGAAGACCACCACCGCCACGACGCCGCCGATCAACGCGTGGTCCGGTCCGTGTTGGGCGAGGGCGTTGGGGTCTGTGGAGGAGGCGGGAGAGGAGAAAAAACAAGATGACGTGATGAGATGGACAAGCGGTAAGCCAGGCTGTCTTGAGACTGTGAGGATACTACCGGGTCATGCAGTTGAGACCAGCGTTATAGGGGTCTGAATGCTAATACTGAGGAACAAGAAGCTGAAGAAAAAAAAGCGTTGGAGAACCGGACACGCTGGTTAAGTATTCCCTAACACACACATACTGTACAAAGACACACAGATTCTCTCTCCATCTATCTCTGTCCCTCCCTCAGTCCCAAGGGCGTACATTCCAGGGCGGATAGCAGTGGGTGAGCAAAGTTGTGAAACGCAGTAAACTTTGAGAAATTGTCCAAAGACCATGACGGGTCCTAATTCGTCACTGGGATTTGGCTTTGAAGGAATGGAGGTTCAGCTGAGGTGAGGTGAGGTGAGGTTACTCCTCGAGTAACCAGCCCCACGCTGGCAGACCGCCTCTCCTGTGTCCTTTCACGCACCCAACTCAACACACACACACACACACAAATACACATAAATAACCCCTTACACATGCACACACACAAACAAATAACTCCTTATACACACACACAAATAACTCTTTACACACACACACAGTGTTCCCCCTGGGTGCACTACTACCACCACCTACAAACACTGGTGATCACACATTCACTGTAAAAAGAAAACAAAGATGTTGAAAACTCAAATTATCAAAGCAACGTGTGATGCAATAGATGTTTGAGTTTTCTAGACTTCTGACTATTGTTGACTCACTAAGAGTTACTAAGATTTTCAACATCAGACAAGAGCTCTTCCAGCTAGGCTCTTCTTGTTCACGATGGTCATGTAAGACCAAAAATGAAGTTCTTGCATCAGTGTCATGTACTTCTACCTTCAGCAAACACAGATGTTCTTTTTCATTCATCATTCACTCAAGCTTCTCCACACACATACACTCCCATACAGGAACAACCCTTTACACATACTGTGCATGCACAGGCACACAAATTCACTGAAAAACACCCCTTACCCTACCCCCCCACATGTACGCAGTGTTCACTGAAGTGCACTACTAACACTGCTTTCATTTCACTGGACATTTCCCCCTCAAGCTAGCAGCCCACTCTGGTCCACCACGTCTGGGTACCCGCTATCTGGGGCGCCACACTCTCACTTGACCTCTCCTGAAGGGTATAAGCTCCGGAACGGCTGTTTGACCCCCGAGGCATAAGGTGTTCTGGAGCGCGGCGGCGGCGAGGTTGCCGCGCCTTTTAAAAGCACGCCGCGCTGGGGCTGGACCGAGCGGCGGCCACGGCAGCAGCACGCCTCTGGTTATGCTTCCGGTGCTGCTCTCATTAGCTCAGGTTGATGAATAGGTCCGGCTCTCCTCGGCCGCCAGGGCCCGTCAAAGTGACCCTGAGAGTTTATTTATTTATTTATTTTTTTGTGAAGTCTCGGGAGACGGTCAGCTACCTGATTTTATTTATTTGCAGTCTAATTAACTCATTAATCCAGTTAGGTTTGGATTGGTGTGTGGTAATTAGGTATTGCGGCGAGGCAGTAAATGGAAAAGTACGGGTGATGAAGAAATGTGGATTCTCCAGCCAAACCAACCACAGATACCACAGAGAGACAGATATCATCAAGTCCCTTTAGGCAGTATGTACATTTACACAAAATTAACATGAAATATATTTAGGAAATCTCTGAAAAACTCCTCAGTGCACTTTGTTACAAATCCATTACAAAGCTATAAAGTTTTGGTCCATTTTAAATTTTCTTCCTATTTTAAATATGTATCTGTTCTTTACATGAACTTTGTCAGGAAGGGTCCTCATCAGGGATCACATCCATGACCTTTGTGCCTTCCTCCCTCTACTAGTTGAGGTAAAGCTAAGTGTCTTATTGTTTGGACTGACTCCGTACCGCATCGATTCCACCCACCACTCAATCATATGCATATACCAGCATAGCCTGCCCTACACCCACTAGACATGCAAAACTCTTGACCCTTATTGTTCATTGCATATTAATGATGTACACACATGTACATAAATTCTAATAAGAATGCTGAATATAATTGGTGTCTTTACCCTGGGTTAAAACTGAGGCACAAGACTAAATATTTCAGCGAGAATCTCTGAACAAGTGATCGCTGCTGCAGAAGATCCTGGTAAATAAGTAATGAGCGTGCCCAGACACCTCGTCAGACGAATGGATGCACAAATTAATGTGTCCCATCGCAACAGCCTCCCAAATTGAAACATAATTCCCTGCACACTGGGATTCACATTTGAGCTGATCAGAAAAAGGTAAGTGGAAAGTTAAAAACTTGAATAATTCAAGTGGTACGCCTCAGTCCATTTCGCTACTTTTCCATCAGGGACTTTTTTCTGTCTGACTTTTTTTTTTCAGTGAGGCAGATATATTCATTTTGGTGACTATAGGATTTTTTTTATTCTGGTAGCTGTAGGAACACAGGTTGGGAGGAATTTGCAAAGCAGGTCTGGACTGGAGGAATATGATGGGAATCAGTATTTGTGGACTCGGGAGATTACGGAGGGAACCAGCTTCTGCCAACTGGGCTGGGCTCTGTGTTTCTCGCAGAAATGGGTTATTTAACATGTCCCTTGGTAGCAATGCTATCACCACAGTCGCGTGGTTAGACTGTCAACAGCAATATGTGTGCGAGAGGGGTGGGGGTGGGCGAGAGATGGATGGAGGGAACTGAGAGACGAGCGAAAGACATGGGGGAAAGGGATGGAGAGAGAGAAGAGAGAATGGAACAGAAAGACAAAGAATGGAAAATAAAGGAGATGGAAGAACAGAAATCAGAGCATGTGTGAGAGAGAGAGAGAGAAAGAGAGATATGGAAGAATAGAAATCAGAATGTGTGAGAAAGAGATGGAAGAATAGAAATCAGAATGTGTGAGAAAGAGATATGGAAGAATAGAAATCAGAATGTGTGTGTGTGAGAGAGAGAAAGAGAGAGAGAGAGATGGAAGAATAGAAATCAGGATGTGTGTGTGTGAGAGAGAGAGAGAGAGATAGAGGAGTAAAAATCAGAGTGTTTGTATGTGCGAGAGGAGTGGAGAGAGATGTGGAGGAATGGAGCAAGAGTGACAGACAGGGAGGGAACAAAGACGAGATCTGCTTCCCAACCTCCAGAGCACATTATGTTTTAATAAAGCCAGACACATTCTTCTATTTATGGTTTTATTCCGGAGCTTGTGTGCAAATTTCTAGTCAATTATTTACATCCTTCACCTATCCATGCACTGTGATTCCTGCCTAAGAGACTCGGGAGATGATTATGATTTCTCCTCAGTGCACACTGCTTGTTTCCTGTCCTTGACACCTTTGGAGTGAAGCCAGGCTATATTGCCTAGCTGTAAATCATTATATGAGTGCTAAACATATGGTAAGGTGGGGCATCTGCTTCACTGGGACATGTGTGAGGTGTTTATATCTGCTGGTTTGTCTTGATGAAATACCAAGGCACGCGACATTGATTCAGTCTAAATCGGTAATCACTGATTTACAGTACTGTAGCAAGCAGATATAAATATAACACCCTCTGTAGTCAGCAGACATGTAATATGTTATTGGTATACCGACTTTATGTATATTTCATTTGTAATGGATGTAAAAGATGTGTTTCATATTCTCTCACTTGTCATCACTGCAAAAAAACAGCCGTGCGTAGTACATTAGATTAGTTGATGCTGCCACTGAATCTTATTATGTTGTCATTGGCACTCAGTTTTAGGTTAAACATGGCCCTACCAGCGAAGTGAGTGAATCTAAAAATGAAATTGTCAACATGTGACGGAGCCAGTCCCCAGGGCCTACCACCCACCATCGCCCACTAACCGTCATCTAAACACACTTGGAGGACATGGCAGAGGGCACCTGTTGAGTCTGCATGAGGAGTAGCCAGGGGAGAGGGTGACACTAGACTGATGAGACGCCAAGCAAGATGAGCAACACAGCAGCGTGAGGCACCGTTGAGAAGACACACCACACTTTAGCAGCTGTGAGGCAACACCAAAATGGATAATATATTCTCACACACTTTAAGTCAGTTCTCTTCTTAGTGCTCTGTGGGGAATGTGATGTGGGCTGATACTTATAATTACATTAAAAAACACAAATTACCAGCCACTAATTATCGTGAAGGAGAGTAGGGGGAAAAAGCATGAGAGAGAATTCCCGTGGGACGGCGAAAAAAACTCCTGTGAGGAAGCCAAATGATTATCGTTAAACAAATATGGCCGCTGGCCATAGCAATGCTCTCTGAACAAATACAGAGAAACCAGTGATTTAATAACCAGGCTAATGAGACATAACAAAACGGTATCATTCAACTCCAAAGACGCTGACATGCACTCAATATGCTCAGAATGGTCAGTCTAGCCAATCGTTCTCCCTCCCAAAACCTTTCATGCCCACCCACCCTGCAGTGAAAAATGACCCATAAATTCCTTCACCAAATCTTTGTAAAACTTTGGAGCGCTTCCGATTGTGATTTATGACGACTTTGTTTACATCCTTGTATAAGTGGGCATTTTTTAAGAGGAGCAGTGGCAACTCACAATACATTTCCCACAGATAATGAAAATTCATTACAATCCCCACAAACACACATTAAACCGCTATTTGTCATGATCAAGAGTCGGCTTCGTTTTTGGCTTTGACAAACCTTTGACCCACCCACCTCTTTTGTGTTTTTTTTTTTATATTATTATTTTCTTTTGCTGCGGCGCTATCCACTCAACTTCTTCCCAAACAGGGGGAGGCCGACTCACGCCATTTGTTTTATTTTTTGTTCCCACTCCCATCTCCAATTTGAATGGGACTGAGGAGCTTGGCAGCTAGGGAGCTCTGAAGCGGAAGAAGGGCCCGCTCTGGGGGTGGGCGAAAAGTTTGTGCTGCCTCAAATTGGGCCGGGATGGGGCACTGAGGCATGGTGTACTTTATGCATCTAGCAGACAGTGCTGCCATGCAAGACAGTGACTTTTGAGGGCATGCTGGAGATGAGGCTGAATGGGGCATGATCCGGGGGGTCCGGCACCGCGCTGTCGCTCAGTGCTGCTGGCGCAACAGCAGCTGGCTGAGTGGGGGGGTGGTAATATTTACCTGTCGTGGCACCTGGTAAGTCTTTGGCTGTTGCCATGAATGCGGCCGGAAGAGGAAGTGGGGTTGGGGAGAGGGCAACAAAGGGAAGACGATGTGAAACAATCATGACCACAATATGGACAGACTTCATCAAACAAAAACAAAGACTTTTAACAGTTAATGAGTAGAGGTTACATGCTCTACGACAATGTCAAAAGCACAATAGTTGGATTTGCCAACACAGACTATTAAGCCACAGGCTATTGGCTACAATGTGTATGTGCGATATTCAGCTGGGACATGGCGTTGAGTATAGAAACAAGCTGCGAGCATTCCTTTTCATTCTGACAACTGAAATCATCTTCATGGTCTCAGTGAAGCTCTGAAATTCTGAAACTTTGTTGAGCACTGAGATGACTGCTAATTGCAGCAACTGCAGCAAGTCAGAATACACAATACTGCTCCAGTTGAATTTGAGGGACATCAGTTATTTTCTATATTTTTTCATAGGGGTTTCAGACAGCATGTCTAGGAATTTGTTTAAGATTTATAGAACAGATTGTAAAGAAAGATTCATTGTATGGCACCAGGTTGTTTTGCTCTGATGTATGCCATTAGGATTCAGTTAGCAGATAATGGGATTTGAAATGCCTCTCAAGTCTTTGTACCTGGACAGACAGACAGTAACAGTTTCCCCTGAACATCAGAGGCTTTTCCTTCTATAGTCACCAGCGAAACCTTTTATCCCGATTTGTTCGCTACCAACATGTCTAATGTCGAGAGGTAGGGGTGACACAGTAAGAAAGGGAGAAAAAGAGAAGGATAACAGCCTCCACCTCCCACCCCACCCCATCTCACCCCACCCTGACTCCCTCCATCCAACCTCCCACCCCCCCCCCCCCCCTCCTCCCCGCAAAGAGTTCAAACAGAACAACACTGATACCATCCCACTCAGGCTGCAGGCAGTGAACATTCCCTAAGGCTCTGGGAGTCTGTGCGAACAGTTGCATTTGATTAGCTGGAGCTCAAGACCCGGCCCCGTCTCCTTTTCACTGCATCAACATCTTCAGGAACTGAGAGCGGCAGCAGGAAAAGGGAGAAGAGAGGAAAAATAACCCGCAAGTTTATTGAAATGCTGCGGTGTGTGTTTTTTCTCTCCCCGCCGCCACCCCCCCCCCACCACCACCACCTCTACCTCCACCACCCCCAACACCCACACCCCCACCTTCTTCTTCTCCAAGAACGAATCTTTCCGCCGTTGACTCCTGAACCCCTTCATTAGTCAAAGGGGCTGCATGTTACGAAGCTTCCCTTAACTTTGACTTCAAAGAGAAAAGCTGTTTTGATCACTTTCTTGAGAGGCATATATTCCTCCTGTGCCCTTGCCTTCCACGTTCAGAAATTGATTACAGATACATAATTAGGTCTTTAAATAAGGCCTGGGATTTGAAACGCGAAACTCAGCAGTTTAAAGCTATTTGGTGCAAAGTTTCACATTGCGCGCGTCTCTATTTTATGGCTGCTCTTAGACCCGTTTCATCTTTTTTTTTCCTGCACTAAAAGGGTCGAGCGGCCATACTTTATTTATTTTCCAGTGGCGGTGGATTCAAGGATATTTCTTTTTGTGCCACGGTTCTTTGGACAAATGCACTGGGAACATTCACCCTCCTTGACACAAGCCTATCGCTATGGGCACTGATTATGGAAAGCAGGGAATTCATATTGACTAGCCTTGAGCATTTGTGGGTGCCTTTATTTAGTAATCCTTTTTAACTACTGTTCATTTGTGAGTCAGATAAGAAGCCTTTGCATGGGTCATTACATGAGTGCCTGACGGAGATTTGCTGACCAGACTGAGTACATGGCCATCAATACATTGTACATTGACAATTGTTCCGTTAAAAAGTGCATGCATCCATTAGGCTTTTGAATAATTTTCACAGTTTAGTGTATTGCATTGTACAATGCATTCTACTGACATCACAAGGTCTTTATTCAAAAAAGAGAGAACATGACCTTGCTCTTGTTCACAAGCAAGTAAGAAATGCCTTGAATATGCCATATGAAGATATGTTTGATGCATAGTTTCCACAACAGTATGTTACTTTATGGAAATGATGATGTATAATTTGTACTGTTAGTGAATCCAAGTGTGAAAGGAAAGCCAAAAGAAATAATTGCATACCTCAGGTAATGCCAATGGCTGTCGCTTTGCTGACTTGGGTGCATGAGAGAGTGGTTGTGTAAGGAGAGGTGATGATGCTCAAAGTACAGCATTGCTAATGAACAAGAAAGTGAAGAAAATGAGGAAGAAATAATCACAGACACACTCTCTCTCTCTCTCACACACACACACACACACTAAGTAAACATGAATCTGAGCAAAGCAGGTTTACACCTGCTGTCAAATAAAGGGGGTATCAAAAGCAAGTCATGAAAAGAACATAAAATCTGAGGACAGGAGGAAGATGAAAAAAAATGGTGGAGGGTAGTCTGTGGTTAGGATTGTTTTGCTACAAGAGAACATCACTGGGAAGCAATAGTTGAAGTGTATCTCCACAAAAATAAAACTGACAGACCTTTAGAAATGATGTGTTTGCCTTTAACAAAGACAGTTATTGGGAGACTGCATGGTGCAATTGATTTTCACCTGCACCATGAGTCACTAACAGCACAATGGCCGATGTGGAAGCTTACACACAGAGATCTCAGTCTATGTCTTCAAGGAAATTGTCAAGAATAAACTTGACTTATAATCGGACAAAACAGGGCACAGACTAAAGATGCAGGAGGGAGGGGAGGTGATGTAGTCACAATTTATCATACCATACTTATTGGCTGTCTATGGGAGGTTCGTGACGACACACTCATGGAATGTCAGGTGGTGCCGAGGACTCAAAGTGGCAAATTCACACATTAACTGTCCATTTACTATGAGCTATTTCTCAGCCGAAATGGCTGCTTTTAGCCCGCTGGCATTATTTATCATCTTTCGAAAAACGTCCCAGACATGTGTATTACAGAGCGTCTCCTCTTTCCGAGTGTGCACCTTAGCGTGGGTACATTCATAAATCGGGATTAATATTGCAAATGGTGATAAATTGAGACTGTATGACTTCAAATGACATTTATTGCTTCTTAGCACTGGTGTCATTAGCAAATTAGGTTCATCCCTAAGCCAAGTTTCACGAGTTCTTGAAAGGCTGATAAATATCACTTTGCCGCAGTCAGACATTCAAGCTGAATTACTGTCGCCAATAATGAGGTAGTTTTTCATACTTTTTTTTTTTTAAGTCGGCTGTTCATATTCCTCTACCTCCTGTGCAGGCTGTGTCTCTATGTGGTCCCATACACTGTATCATGTCACTTTCCAAGTTGCTGTCAGCTGTTTTTACATGGCAAGAAAATGTGGGTTGGATAAAACCATGGATCCAAGAAATATTAAAATGACTGTGAATGTTAAAGAGCTTGCAAGGGTAATGTCACAGAATAATGGACTTTATTAAGCAGCGTCCAGTGGCGAGATGCATTTGGAGATTCTTTGTATGAAATATGAAATGTTAATCAGTGTCAGCAACACACCAGAGGGCCAATCAAAGCATGCAAATCCGAGACCCCAGAGGGCAGCCTACAGAACATTTGCATTTAGTGCATTTGAATGGCTGGATCACGAGAGCCATTTCATTACAGTTCATTTGTAGTGGTCTTAATTTAACTAATTAAAGACGCTGTAAGCGATATTACTCATGCTGACTTTGCCACCGCAGGAGTCCGCCCTGTTTCTTTTCAATATGCAGAGCACATACGACAGTAATTGGCAGGCTGGGCTGCCGGTCTGTTTAGAAGTCTCTTGATTGGTCCATTCAGACTGACAGTGTTTCAAGATGCCTACCAGAATTTGAATTAATAAAATAAATAAGTAAATAAAAAAATAAAATAAACAATAAAATAAATACTAAAAATTGAATCTGCATGAAACAGCAGCTTGACAAGTAAAGTTAGATAACTTGGACAAGGACTGTGTGTGTGAGCCAACAACCTGATGGTGGACATCAGATTCTATACTTCTACTTTTATGGCGTGGGTATCATGCCAAACTAGAGCCAGCCTACCAAATACAGTGATGAAGTCTGTCTGTTTTGTTACTTATATATAACAAAACAGACAGACTTCATGCTCTTTCATTTCAAAGTCACAGACCACAATGTTTCTTCCTTACAACGAACCACTGTTGCATCATGCTTCTCTGAGATTTCAATAGATTCTTTTAATGTTTGAGAGGTTGCAGCTAAGCAATATCAGGTTCATGACCACCTCCCTTGCCAATTTTGTTTTTCTGGAGTGGGGATTGTTCAGTTTGACCTGCTTCCTGGTTAGAATTGATGAGGACATGACATGACTGTATCTCCAGTTCGATAGTTGTGGTTAAATACAGAGAGGCAGCCAAATATAGTTGAACGAGATGATGAAGTAATACTCTGCCTAACTCCCAAAAAATCTAAGACGCTCGAGTAGGTAGCCTACGAGAGAGAGGATTAAAACACAGGATGCTCGGTGAACGACTCTTTCCCTCCTGCTGCGCCCATGAACAGGACCATCAGTCCTCAGGAGACTTAATTCCCCGTTCCAAACTTAGTCTCGTCCCTCTGAGGCGCAGTTGACCCGCCAGAAAAGCACCAGCTCCATGAATCTAGCGCCATTTTCCCTCTCATAGCACGCTGGCTTTCCAATTTTAACTTGACAAATGCTATCAGGGCTTTTTTTTGCTGGCTGAGGCCTTAATTATCAGTTTTTCTCGGGTTTTCCGCCTCGATCACCCCCACCCCCACCCCCCCCCCCCCCCTTCCATCCTGCTCGTTTTCCCACTGTCTCGGGATCAACTTATCTTTCCCCCCGGCTCCATTTCATCCATGGTGCTAAATCATGCATCCTTGGCACTTTTCTGCATCTTCTCACGCGATAAAAAAAAAAAAGGTAAACTGGGCCAAGAGCAGCTGAAAGTTTTGCAACGGCTGCTCTTCAGAGGACCTCATGTGCTACGTGTCCCAAGGCTTGGATTACAACTTGCACACCAACAGATTTTAGAAAGAAGGAACAAAAAAGATGTTTTGTACAAAAAGGACAACCCCCCCCCCCCCCCAATTGCCTTCCTCTTTACTCCCAAAGACCATTTAGAACGATGCAGGTGAAAGCACAGCCCTTGCTCTTCTCACTGCTCATGAAGACCAGCAGCAGAGGCTAAGGCACTCACCGTACACAAACAGCTTATACTCTGCGATGTCTGTTCCGAGGGAGTTGCTCATGAAGGCCAGCAGCAGAGGTTAAGGCACTCACCGTACACAAACAGCTTATACTCTGCGATGTCTGTTCCGAGGGAGTTGCTGGCTTCACATCGGTACGTGCCATTGTCGGTTTTGTTCAGTGATGTGATGATGAGCTCTCTGCCTTCCACAATCATGCGCTCCATGTCGGGCAATTCTCCGCCATCTTTCGTCCATAATACTGGCTCTGGTCTGAAAGAGGGTAGAAGACTCAGTAAGGATACAATTTAGAGCATTAAAATACTTATATAAAATTAAATTAAAATATGGAGTCCATATTATGGAAACATTTTTAACTAAACAAGGGAGAACATGGTATACATTGCATATAATAAAACATCTAGCAGGAAAGGGGGCCTATGACAAATGTAATGAATGTTACAGCAAATGTTTGGAACATTAAACCAAAGAAATGCATTGGATATACAGTATCAGGGCTTAAAGCAAAGAAAATGTCTGTGCCTGAAGTTATCAAGATGTCATATACTGTAGGCCTGTAAGCATATTGCCAATTTTCAATTCTAAAACAACCCAGCCCATGCCTGAATTCAGGCACAGTGCCTGAACACTTTGAGCCCTGATATATACAGTAGTTCCAAGTTGTATGCAGTTCCTAACAGATCATTACAAAAATGGCATTACAATGGTTCTTCTCCAAGACCCTAGAGATAAAGTGTGAGATAAAAAGGCTATGGTTGCAGTGAGGATACTCTTTGACTGACAGCCACTCCTGCATGATAATCCTATCGCTTCATTTCTAGACACTCTGTTCTCCCCATTTGATCTAGTACTGCATTTAAGAACTCACCACCAACACAAATGTAATTTTAGTTTGCTTGCTCCCATCATGGCATAGTCCCTTGTCACCTCAGACAAACAGGTAACATAATTCACTGCATATATCATTTAAAGCACATTTGTAATTTTATCTCTTATTCCTGTGATAAATTAAAGGGGGGCATATTAATGAATTGGATCTGAAAGGGGGGCATTTTAATGAAAGGTCAGAAGGTTCTGGCATATAAAGAACTCTCTTATTACAGACAGGCAAACCAAATCCCTTCCAAATATCAAGATATGATTGATCATTATTATTTTCCAGGAGATTACACAATGGAAATGTACTGCCATTAATATCTTTCATCTGAGAACTGAAAGAGACAACTGAGAGTGTCTGGGGCTGTGTTATTGTTTGGTTTTGTTTATTGTTTGGTTTTGTTTATGTAAAGCACATTGAATGACCTCTGTGTATGAAATGCACTATATAAATAAACTTGATTTGACTTGACTGTGAGACAAGAAATAGCAACTCTGCAACAGCAGCAGCTGCAGCTCTGAGGTCTGTTGAACGCCACCACTGAGACTGGAAGAATGGTGAAGTGTGTGTCTTTATTGTAGGAGAAGGGCATGCCACTTACAGTGGGTTGCCTATAGAGTCACACTCCAGTTTAAAGTACTGTCCTTCCTGAGGGAATATGAGCGAGTTAAGGATCTCCACACGAGGGGCATCTGAGAGAGAGAGAGAGAGAGCGAGAGAGAGAGAGAGAGAGACAGAAACAGAGGGTTAGTATGTTCCATTGGCTGGTCAGAGACAACATGGCAGGTGCTCAGGACCATATAACAGATTGCAATTCCACAGGGGGCAGTTTGGCAGACAGAAACATCATTATCACAGTGACATTAAAACGACACAGGACTCAAGCAGACAAACATCTTCCATACCACCACAGCTAGTGTCGGCATAGACTTAGACAAATGCCCTGGAAAAGTTGGACAAATTTCCTGCAATGCTGAGCTACACATTGCAAAATCTATATTTCTTTCACTGTCAAGCATATTACATGAATGTTTTATGGCTATGATCCTTTTATATGGACTTGAGAGCTTGGGGTTTAACCTTGACTGGTAGAAGAAGGGAAAAATAGACTCTTGGAGTCATATATCCTGTGTATAAATGTTTCATCATTCCCAAGCAGAGAAGCTCCTCTGTGTGTGTGTGTGTGTGTGTGTGTAGTGGGTCACTCTGTTCAAATGATAAGCTTCAACACTTCAATAGACCAAAGTCCAAAGCCCTATCCTGTTGGAGTCCCTAGCCGTTTGCCTACTTTTCGACCTTCGGCAACTCAGCCCGTCCTTTGGTGCCATTCCCAAGGAAGAGACAAGTGCTGACCCAAACCATATGCCATCAGTCAACCCTCAATGTGCTTGCTGCAGGAGAACACTCTTTGTTGAATAATTAATTTGTGTTGTGGTGTGGTTGGTCTTGTCTGGCCAAGGCAGGTGTGTACTTACAGTGAACCTCCAGGACCTCCGTGACTTGTTGGGGGGCGGCGAGCAACGCCACATGGTCAACGCTACAGGTGTAGGCCACGCCATCCTCGCTCCGGTCCACCTGGAACTCCAGCGTGCTCCTGACAGTGAATGACCTGCCCGTGGCATTCACCTCCGTGGCGCCTTGCGAAGTGAAAAGGAGGAATGGTGGGGAGGGAAAGAGAGACAAAACAATGAAGAGTTATCTGACGTTCCGTCTGCGTGGACACAAGCCGAAAGTAATGGACTGGAAAATGAATGAATTTATAATGGAGTGATATTTTGCTGTTTGAGCGATTTGTTTGTCAGGGTTAATATTTATTTATTTATCTAGTTATTGTTTATTTATCTGTTTAGCTTGCTTTCAACCCAGCTGAAAGAAATGACAGAGAGGTCGACATCCACGAGCAAAGTGACTACTCTCATGGCATGCCGGGAATACATTTCAATATTTTCTCCCTGCTTGGGGATGTATTCTGAAGGCAGGGATTTGAAAAACTTTGAGCGCAGTAAAGGGGTCACCGGCATCCCTTTCTGTCGAGGGAGGACGGCGGAGGTCCAGGCGAGGAGATATTGCAAACAGTATGTGTGGATTTCACGGGGGGATAGCTGGGCCCATGGACTGTGAAAGCCCGGGCTCAACAGCATCATGAATGGCTGAGTAAATATGCCCCCCGTGAGACCCCTCCCTGGCCACAGGCGGAGACGGAGTGTGGAGCACGAGGCTCACGCGGTGGCGCCAATCCTGAGCGTGCACTGGGCTCCCCTGGCTAATCTCGGCACGATCGAGTCTCCGTCTCACAGACAAACCCCTCAACGATCCCGTTGTGCCTCGCCGAAACTTTTTTTTTCTGCCCTGCTCCTCTTGCCTCCTCTGAGTCATTCCATTCTCGATTAAAAAAAGAGAAACAAATGTTCTCTTTTTTTCCACCCTCAACCCCAAATATTGATTTTATTTGTGTGTGTATGTGTGAATGTGTGTATGTTTTTTCTCGCCAAACTGAGATAGAGAGTCTTCTCCGAGGACATGCAAACTTTTTCACTTGAATTCTACATGAAGGGGCTGAATTTACTTGAGTGCGTAGGTAGTTTTGTAGCCTGTGCTCGATATTGATCCCCGACAAAGCCTTGTTTCATCTCTACAGATATTCTTGGCTGTTTACTATGATTAAAGTAGCATTGTAGCGTCTGAAAGGGAATTAAATGTTTAAATTAAGCCCGCCATTTTCCCTCTCCCTGTTAACGCCAACACACTTCAAAACAAGAAGAGTAGGCCTACACACCTGTACACATCTGAACTGTCTCTATGACCAAAAGGCATATATTTAAGGTTTTCAGGCTTTTCATCGAATCACTGGAGTAGTGCACAGCTGCACCTCTTGAATAAGCTCCTTCTTAGCCTCAGCCTGGTGTGTTGATTGTGCGATACTGTGATATAAATCTATGGAAATAACACTCTCCCGCTGACTTTGATATTCACAGTAATTCACTTGAAGACTCTAGAAGATTTACTTAATGTATGTAGCAGTGCTGACAATACTAGGATGTAGGCCACTAGTCCTTAATCTCCTGCACTGTGGCAGATCTGTGCATACTGGAAGGACTGAAAACCAAACATTTGTATAATGACAGAAATTATTAAGTGGGATGGAGATAGCAATTACTGTATTATGTCTATTTCAAAATGGGAAAATCAAAATGGCTTTTCTTTGCAAATGGGCTGCAAGGACACTAGTCTTAACAAGATGCTTGCCACATATTGTGGTGGTAAGCTCTTGAGGGATGACAGATATTAGCTAGCATCAAAACATGTACAGTAACGTAATAACACAAGAGCTTTGATGAAATGTTTGCGTTGGTAAGTAGGGAGAGTAAATTGAATGTAATCACCCTTGTAATCACCAAAATAAAGAGAATGCTCACACACACACACACACACACAGATTTGTTGTAATAGCACAAATGCATTTACAAGTGCTATACTGTCATTGCTTCCAGCACTGAGTATATTCAGAAAACAATGCTGCGCTAATCTTCCAGTAACCGACTGGGTGGCATGAAGATGGCTCCCAGTGTGTAATCACGACACACGCCTGCTGCCACAAGTGACAGTGGGCCTGTCACTCCCATCTCCCTTGCTCAAAGCCAGATTCCGCCTTAATTCTGATCCCCACTCGCTGCATCAATACTGCAGCCGAGGAGCTGTCAATCAAACATTCTCGCAGGGTAACTGGGAGGATGTTTTGCGATTTATTTATTTATTTTTTCCCCAGTTCATTTTTTTTTTTTTTCAAGAGGCTCCAAACAGGCGTTGACGCATTCGTAATGCATTCAGGGGCAAAGCAAACACATTTATCAGAGTAACAGAGGCTATTCCATGAATTTGAATGAAAGGCATTTGAGGACTACCAAATGTACATCTGATGGAAAGTAGGCTAATGCTAAGTGCCTGCCACCGAAAGGGTCTCATTGGTCTCTATAACCCACCCATACATACAGTATACTGACTTTCTCGTTAAAATCTCTGCACAATTCATGTTTTAGTCTAAATAAATAAATCATGAATACATATTTATTTTTTTGGACTTGATGCGGATTTGTAAGTGTGTCAGTGAAGTGAAGTGACAGGTGCTGCAGTGCACATCCCTTGCACTCTCCATGTTTATGCAATGATGTGCCCAACGCTGCCTCCTGAACCACACACATGCAGACCGCAGTCCTTTATTGTAACACATTGACCCCTCCTCCCATGTCTATAATCTCATTCATATGATAGTGACTACATGAAATTCACGATTGGTTTGTTGTCTGGTTTTATAACAGCCATTCTTCTAGAACCTGTCACATTAACACTACCACTACAAATATTTACCTTCCCCCGACCATGTTTGTTCCCTATACATTATACTATGATTATATACAATATTCCTAAGGGCTGAGCATGTTGTGATGAACAGCGCAGAATCTAGAGCTTGGACAGTCTATATAAAGACATGCTGTCCTCATTCTCATCTGTTTTAAGGCACACGGTGGAACTGTTTAACCCCTCCCACACACACTCATACGCACACCTACAATGACGTCTGATGTCCTACCAATGGGAGAACTTTCATCTTCAAAAAGATGTACGACTCGTCAAATTTACAGTATGCTTCTTTTCTGACACATTATCAGGGACTGCGTGGGGATGCAGAACGTTTTGATCAGGCATGGGTGTGTGCGTGTGTGTGTGTGTCTGCATGTGTGTGTGTGTCCATGTATAACTAGTCCTGCAGTAGTTCTTCATTATGTGCCCAGCAATGGATAAGCCACACAAGGCCACATGTCACATCCCATCACACCAGCTGGATTGCTGCGAAGTTCAATAAACACTCTCCAGCCTGAGATAATAACAAGAAAAAAAACCCTTAATAAATCTTGTGAGGCATGACCCTTGATGAGGACCTTATAACACCAATGAGAACAGGATGTGTATGTGTGTCTGTGTGTGTGTGTGTGTGTGTGTGTGTGTGTGTGTGTGTGTGTGTGTGTGTGTGTGTGTGTGTGTGTGTCTTTGAGGGGGTGGTGGGGGCACAAACAGGAGTGACTTCTCTCATTTCATCCGCCACTTCTCCTAATTATCAGCGCGAGTCCTGCGTGATTGGGTGCAAACAGCGATCCTCTGTCGCACATCTTATTTCATGTTTAGGCTCTGATTGTTTTACAGCAGGTCGGGAAATTGCTTTTCATTCCGGGCGTTAGCTCATGCCTAGCGCACGCGGCATGCCGAATGGTGATTAGCACCTGATTTTGTTCAGTCTTACTAACACCCCAAACACACACACACACATACACACACACACACACACAGACACAGACACACACACACCACCACCCATTCCCCCTAGATTTAAGATTTACATTCATGTCAGGAAGCAAGCGATGGGTTCTTTTGATGTACAGGTTTGGTAGATGGCAGTCACTAGGCTGTTTGTCAATGACAAACGCAGCACCACATTTGAATTTTCAGATTAGGTAAGGGATTGATGTGATGACAACTATCACTCTCTAAATATTTACACACACTCTCTCTCTCTCCCTATCTCTCACACACACCCTTTCCCTCTCTCCCTGTCCTTTCTCCCTTCATACATAATGACTACAAATACAGACCCTTTGGCTATGTCTGTACATTGGCCTGACGTATGTCTTTCACTTCTGAGAAAGGCCCTGACTGAGGGTTTATCCTCTCACACAAAGCTCGATCACAGGCAGAGATTATTCCCACCCAACCCTTCCAACACCCTCCCTCCACACACACACACACACACACACACACACACACACACGCACACACACACACACGCACACACACACACACACACACACACCTTTTTGCGGCTGTCAGAGAGACGGCCTCAGATGCCGTGTGCGCGCTCACACTGTCGCTCTTTCGGCGTGCGTGCGACGAGAACGCCATACTAACAAGGCGGCCCCAGCTCGCCTCACAGTGCAACCCCTGTCAGTCATGTCACAGTCGTGTCACGCCGTCACGCCGGGGTGAACGGAGCCACCGTGGGAGGCTCTGAAGAAGCGGGAGTCTGTGCCCTTCTTTCTTTTGTGTTCGCTCTTGATTTCTTTGATTTCTTTCATCCTTTCTTCTTTTGCTCTCTCCCCTATCTTATACACACACGCAGCTTTTTTTTGTCTTCTTTTTTGTTTCATGGATTTTTTTTCTCTCTTCACAAACATAAACCGCCTTTGTTGTTTTTTTGGTTGCCCTTCCTACTCTCACTGACACACACACACACACACACACACACACACACACACACACACACACACACACACACACACACACACACACACACACACACACACACACACACACACACACACACACACACACACACACACACAGACATACACAGACACAGACACAGACACACATTCACTCGCATACATTTAACATTCCCTCACCAAGATGGCTCTCCCCGGCCGCTGATCAAAATGATCAAGACGACTTCTCTGACAGCTCTGCGCTTAGGTGAAGCCTCTTGACCACCGTTCCGCGCCGCTAGCTCTCTGCTGCCAACTGTCAGGACAGAGCTAGCCGCCTCCATTTCACACCCAACCTCACAACACGCGCCACAACAATACATCAATGCCTCCGCAGTGGCACAGCACATGCAAATATGTCTTACAACATATTACATGCGCGTACACACAGCTGGGTCAGCTCCTCGCAACTGCCACTGATGAGTCGATGAGGCCGTCGGGGGAAAAAAAAAATAGTGACAAGTACCTGGGATCTCCTTGTCGTTTCTGAACCATCGGATGTCGGCAGCGGGCTTGCTCCCAGACGTCGTGCATGTCAGGGTGACGTGGTCGCCCTCCAGGGCTGGCTTTGTGAATCCTGTGATCTCAGGTTTCTCCGGCACGCCTGCGTGAGATCGGGGAAATATGACACATTAGCAACCAAGCCAAACAATTGGGAGGGAGGGAGAAGATGAGCCAGTGCAGCTGACCCCATGTAGCGAGCAAGAGAGAGTTGTTGTTGGTAGTTGTCAGTTAAGTGTGTATGTGAGAGAGTCTTGTGAGCGAGAGACAGAGCGAGAGAATTGTTGTGTAGTAGGGTGGGTATGGGAGTTGTATGTAGTGTGTGTGTGTAAGAGATTGAAAGACAGAGAGAAAGAGAATGAGCATTGTTAGGGTGTAAATAGAGAAGTGCAGCTGATGCCATGTAGTGAACAAAAGAGAGTTGTTGTTGATAGTTGGAGTGTGTATGTAAGAGACAGAAAGGGAGAATGAGAGAGAATGTTTTTGGGATGTCAATAGAGGGGGGTGTACTGTATATAGAGCGTTGTGTTTAGTAAAACAGAAGACAAAAACAGAAGTGATGGACGAGTTGGTAGTTTGGTGTATATGGGAGGCTTACCCAGCACGGTGAGGTACGCCTTGGAGGTCTTGACGGGCATGGTGAAGAGGGAACAGGTGTATTGGCCCTCGTCAGACAAGGTCACCTCATGGATACTGATGGTAAGCTCCTTCCAGGATGCGTGCACCAACTCAATCCGGTTGTCCCTCAAAGCTGTGGGCAATAGCACAACATAAACACCATAAGTACTACAACACAAGTGGAGTTTCACATATAATGTATCACCATCATGTTCGTCACTCACTGTTCAGTTATTCTTATGTCCTACTGTATGTCTGTTGTTTTCATCAAAGTCAACAAAGTCTGTAGTCAAAGTCACAGTTAGTTCACAAAAAGTCCTATATTCATAAAATAGCCATAGGCTACAGTGGTTTATCATGCTAAGATGACAAGCCTCTCTTGTCTTCTCAGTTGTAGTTCTGTATTTTCCAAGTGACTTTTGTTATTATTATGACTGCAGTTATACAATGTTGAGACAAAAGTCTTTAAAGATCCTCTTTCTGAGACAAAAACACCTTTATTTTTCTCTGCGCTAGACTGAAACTAACAAGAGCATGGTTGGACAACAGAGGCACAAAACAACTCTTTCAAATCTCAGCCAATCTCTCTCAAAAACAAAACAAAATAAACTAAAAATTTGAGTCTTGGACCAAGACGGTCCCAGTAGGCGTAAGTCTGTTGGACGAGATGCGTGTGCCGTCTTGCGTTGATCATTAGTGCCTGACCCCTTTCTCCTGGCGGCGAGCGGAGGCTCAGGCTGATGAGACCACGGGTCATTTGGAGTCTCTCTTGCGCACGCGGCTTTCCAAATGCATTAGTGCCCGGGCCACCATGGCCCACAAACTAATAATGCTGCCACACTACCGCCGCCACTGCTGCTCCCACCACTGCTACTGCCGACACACAGGCAAGGACACGGTGGTCTTCATTTAATAAATTACACCTCCTTAAAAGCTTAATCTCTCTCGCCCATGGGTTGGGGATTTGCTCCTCCAGGACATCATTCTTGGAAATTGAACTGTAAAGTCAGGGCTGGGTGGAGGGGGGCTGAGTTCTGGCATCTGGTCTTTCCTCCTAGTTGGTGCACTGTATTTGACTCTATCAGCGCTGCATGACTGGGTAGCACAGTGTGAGAAACCGCACCTTTGGCCTGCTGTTCAGCAGCACCTGGTTATTGATCAAGGTCTCTCAGATATAGTGATGATTTTGTTCTTTATGTTTTCTTTGAGTATTTCATATACTCTAAAATAGCTGTGATTTCCCTTAGTGTGGCTGTTTTACAAGCCTCAGCCATTTGTAGGGATGGAGGCCCAGTTATTGGAACACTGTATCTGCACAGAATTTTCACAACACTGAAACCACCTATCATAAAAGGAAATACTGCCTCCCCCATGAGATGACCAACGCTGGACATACCTACTTTACCACCCCTCCACACACACACACACACACACACACACACACACACACACACACACACACACACACACACACACACACACACACACACACACACACATACACACATACACACACACACACACACACATGCAAAGAGAGAAAAAAGGAAGACACATTGAGTTTCTCTGGAGCACTAAAAGGATGTGAGCCAAGCCTTGTGTGCTGCTGCCACTGTTGCTGTTGCTGTTGCTGCTGCAGCACTAGATGCCTGGGGGGGCTTTGGCAGCGGATCCCCGGCACAGGCTGAATAAAGGCGGCGGTAAGGTGATCAGGTCTGAGGCAACACTGCAAGCGGGGCCCTGAGATAGTGTAGCGGCGAATCCCACAGAGACGGGAGGGAGGGAGGGGGGGATCAAAGCCCTGGATGAGATGACACACTTCCACTTCCACTGGCCTACATCCCTGTATCTCACAGAGACACAGAGGGGAAGAGGAGGAGGAGGTGGAGAAAGATGGCAGCAAAGCCTTTGTGTTTTCTTTTCTCTTTTTCTCCCACATGTTTTTTTTTTGCTCACACTCTCTTTCTCTTCCTCTCTCTCTCTCTCTCTCTCTCTCTCTCTCTCTCTCTCTCCGTCTTTCTGTCTAAAATGAGAACAAGGAAGGGGAGAAAAGAAGAGACGAGGATTGAACATCACTAAGTTCCTGATAAGCCTCTAAGGATCTTGGGTAGAGGGTGGGCTTTTCTGTCTGTGTTGTGACTGACCAGTTCTGGTGGCAAAGCGTGGAATTTAGGAGATTGCAGAGCGCTTGGCTCCTTCACAAGATATTTTGTTAAGGAGCGTGTGAGCGTGGGAAGATGTGCTGGGTAAAAAAGCATCATCCTCCCATACCATATAATATGCTTCACCGCCTTCTCTGCCACACATTTCCTTTCACCCATTTGATTTCTTCCCCCTTGCACTGTTCACCGAGGTATCAGGAACGCTGCTGTGCCATTGTCGTCGCCTGGCATAAAACAAACTGATTGGCGGACGCGCCAAAAGATTTGAACAACCTTGAGACGGTGTTCAACCATTTAATTGGGAGCAGCTCGGCTCGATGAGGCACCTGATCCCTTTTCGGATCGACCGCAGGGGCCGCAGATGCCCGGAGCCACGCCAGATCCGTCACAATCCGAAACCCCTCCCGAAACGCCAGCGGCTGACAAAGCTCTTTTTCCGGGTGCTTTAGGAAATCAACTTGATGAAAGGCCTCATTTCCCTCTCTCTCTCTCCCTCAAGACGGCCGGCCAGATGCTTGGCTCCACGGAAGCGAGGATAAATTCACGGTCTGACCTTGCGGTCCGGGGGGTTGTGGCGGAGCTTACAGAATATGCGCCACATCCTGTGTTATCGAGGCCCTGGCCAAGGCCTCCTCAAATCAGCCGCCTTTCAATACCTCAGCACCCTCCTGGGGGCCGTAGCACTAGTCGTCGAACGCTGAATGCTGTTTCTCCTCATCTTTCTGACATTTCCCTGTGACTACTCGATGCCATCTGTGAAGAGCCCTTGTGGTGCAAAGTGCCTTGTTGATTTGCCTGCCTCTGACCTGAAGTGTCGAAGCACGCAATATCTCCTCCTAAAGAGGTTTGTGTGGAAATAAATAAATGTAAATAAGCTCAAAAGTGTGATCGCAGGCCAGAGACATTTGCTCGTTAGCCTCTGGGTAAGCGCGAGTAGCATCTGTCTGTGTGACGAAGGTAAATGTGTGCATGAGTGCCCGAGTCAAGCAGATTGGATTGGAAACGATGGCGAAGGGCACATTTTGCCAGAACAAGCCAGACATCCACTTTAATTCATGGCAGAGTGGTGGGGGGGGGGGGGGGGGGGTGTGATAAAAAAATAGGAACACGTAGTGGTGGCAGGTGTTGGTGTGGATGTGTCATTTGAACGGCTGACAGAGTGCCTCTCTTTTCTGCGCCAGCGCGCAAAGGGGGGGCTAGCAGGCGCCCGAGCCAACGCTGTCCAGTCGAGTGGCAGAGAGGATGATGGCAGAGGCTCTCTCGCCCGCTTGCTCGCCCGGCCGCTCCCCTCTCTCTTGAGGCCACCCCTCAGCTGGAACAGGGGTCTTGGCGCCAGCACGAGCAACCTATCCAAAAGGGCTGTGCTCCCAGCAATTACAGTGTGTTACGCTGCTGGCTACACTGAGGCTGCGCGCGGGGGCTTGTGTGGGTGATTGTGGAAGGGGCCCAAACTGCTGGTGCAGCCGAGGAAAGCATCCCATAACCCCCCCCCCCCCTCCAACTCACACACACACACCTCTGCAGACCCCATTTTTCCATCACAGCCATGACAATAATTAAGGGTCCACAGAATGGAACCCCTGAGTGCGGTAGCAGAACAAGACGTTTGTGTTACGGGAGAGATTCGGGCCAAAGTCTGCCGCAGCAGCTTGTGCTTCCGGAGGTTTTTTTATCAGAGCTTTTATCACAAGGCGGCGCTCCATGTAACTTTCTGAATATCAAACATTTCGGTTTGAAACTTGCTTGTTTTAACACCGGCACCACGGCAGACGTATCTGGGGCAGTCTTTAAGCGGCAGCAACATGCTAAATACGTTCGTGCACTGCAGGCTTTGTTTGCAATCTGTTGCATAAAATATTTCCCAGAAAAGCTTTGAACATCTTAAATAGATGAGAGTGAAAAACACGCTAAAATGTGGCACTGCAACTTCAACAACACCGTTTCTCCACCTGCATTATAAGTCGAGAGAGAGAGAGAGAGAGAGAGAGAGACTGGTGTATGTTGTACTGTATGATACGATTCCGTAATCAAAACATATGTGTAGATGTCTAGATCATGTTTGGGTGTAATACAGTATGCTGCAGATTAACCCAACAGACTTCCCCATAAGATTTATTGGTACCACAAACACAGCGCTTATAAATTCAATTAAGGCATGCCATTTTTTCCGTCGACAGCATTTTATTTGTCTGGCTTTGTAATAATGGTGAACCTCCATTAAGAATCCATTAGACTCAAGAGAGGCGGTGGCCTAAGAATCCTATTAAATTTAGATGGCTGGAGACATGTGCAAGGCCCCATTTTAGTCTCCTACCATCTGATAGCGGATAGGGGGTCTGTGTGCTTTTCGTCGAGTAAACAAAGCACTTGAAAAACTTCAGCCTTCACCACTCCCAACAGCCAGACGGATGGAGCACTCCATTTCAAAAATAAATCTTGTGGTTGTCCGCAGCGCTCTGCCTCGCCACTGACTTAAATGCGTCCACAGCCTCGAATAACCATGTCCAGGCAATGGCTGTCTCCATGAAGACATCGATTTAAACAGAGGCTCTCATTTAGTCGTCCAGATCAATGTGACATGGTTCGGACAAAGATGTCCTTCGTCCAGCATAACCAATATCACAAATCCCCTTTCATCACATGTGTTACACACCAGGGTTCTCTTAAACATGGGCTTGCTCATCCGCACGAAGTGATATCCAGTTCTATATCACTACTCCATCCACTTGCTATCACACTGATCAATTTTCTTTTCAAGGCACTGTCTACCGGCTCAGCTGCTCAATACAATTGATGCCGGGACAGAGCAGGTAAACCATTAGGTACCCATTACTTTCAAGGCCCTGGAAAACATGACCTTGTTTATCGGTCGGGAAATGTTAAGATAAGCAGGAGTGCAAACAAAGAGTCTGTATCAATAAACCACCCATCTGCTGGGCGGCATTATTCAAGCCATAGAAAATATTTTTTCAACCAAGGCCTGGGGTAGGTTCAAACCGCTAGAACGTTTTGTGTTGTAATGGTGGTGTAATTGCCATTGCATCTGTGCTCTTCAAAAATAAATGCCTCCTTCATGATTATCTTGCAATCTCTTGGCCTAATGATCGTTTTAATGAACACATTTAAACGGTCATTAAGCGCATAACATCTTTTTGTTTGCTACAAGCCATTTCACTCCATTCGATTGTATCATGACCTTTGCAATTTTAGCTCAGTGCCCCCAATAAAAATCACAATTTATGGACCATTATGAAACATTTTCTGATTAAAAAAAAAGAGTGATTGAGAATTTAACACTCACCATGCCAAGACCCCACAATGAGCTACAAAGGCACACACACACACACACGAAAACACATGCCTGCTTTTGAAATCAATTTTATACTCCCACATAGCAACAGTAGCAGAGTGGGCAGAATGGGGCAGTTTGCAGCTCATTCTGCCTGCATACATCCATTGTCCATTAAATGTACTCGAAAACAATGACACTATTACTTACACTTCACATTTCAACCCCTTATTTTTTCCGTAACTGCCATACATAAAATCAGTTCAAACAAACGTGTTTCTTTCTCATAGCTTCCCAAACAGTGGTAAATCATTGAGCCAGGAAGTCTAATTTGTCCCTTGCCCTCTGTGATAAATCATTGCTCCGTTTTTCTCTCTTTTTTTCTTAAAGAATGCTAAAACGGAGAAAACTAAAGAAGACGTATGGTCTGTATCGATTTCTCCATGGTAGTAACTCATCACGGCGGCCCCAACTTTCAAGCGTTCCCCTCCTTAATTGATCTAATGCATGATTGATGTGTTGCTCTGCCCCCCCCCAGGGGATATCTGCATGCCAGGGAGGAGGAGGTGGTGGCGGACGCAGGGAGCAAGCGAGACAGCCAACGCCGGGCATCGAGGTGGCCCTCATCATGGCCGACCAGCTGATGCATAATGCATGGCTTGGCGGTAGGCGGCGGTGGTGGGGGATGGTGGTGGGGGTGGTAGAGATGGATGAAGGGGGGGGGGGGGTGAAGCCAGTGGAGCGGCCCAGACTCAGACAGACGCACGCGGGTCGCTGTTCAGGCTCTGGTGCATGCCTGCGGAGAGATGCCTCCATCCATATGGATAAGAACTGGTGAGGGTGGAGGAGGATGAGAGGACAAGGAGGAGGAGGAGGAGGACGAGGTGGTGGGGCAAGGACGGTGGGGTTGTAGATTTGGGAGGTAGCGTGACAACACGGTCGCACACACTCTGCCCAGGAGTGGCCGCCGCAGCCCTCTCAGCACTAGCAGACTTCTGCAACAACATTCCGGAACTTTCTTTCTCTTGCTTGTTTTTCTCTCGGCTTCTTAGTTGTTTTCTTGTCTTCTTCCCCCCCGATTCTGCAACGGACGTCACAAGTGAGATGCTGCGTGGTGCGGGCTGTCGCGAGGAGACGCTGCCTGTGTAGGTGCTGTTATCTCAGCCACATCACCACACACTGAGACAGCAGGGGCCACATGGCAACCGTAGACGTGTGTAGTCATCCCTTACTTCTGCTCCCTTCCCCCTCCATATCCCTCTCTCCCTCTCTCTCTCTTCTCTCTGTCTCTTCTCCTTCATTCTTCATCGCTCTGGCTAGGAATGATAGCAGTGCAATAGCTTAAGTTTCCACTGTATGGGACTGTTAATGAATGGCTGCTGCGCTTCTCCCTCAGCCTCCGAGGCCCAGAGTGCGGCTCCATCTGTGCCCACCCAGAACCGCCCACCTCTGAGTCTGCCTGAGAACACGCAGTGCCAAGTTGGAACCTCCTCAGTGACAGAAATCGAAGAGGAGGCCTCTCCATCTCAAACATCTCGTAGTCCTTTTTTTGTTGTTGCGGCTGCGG
>NW_027468598.1:16715095-16720095 GCF_046254945.1 Alosa pseudoharengus | reverse complement strand
GAGCGGTTGGGCTCACCACGGCCGTAAATTTCATGCCAAATCAATCTCGGGGTTTTGATTACTCGCGAATTAATCCTTCTGAGTTGGTTTCGCACTCGCAGCGGTGGAGGGGGAGCCTCCCACCGGCGCTCACATTGTTTCTCATTTGCGAAGGTGACATTGGATAGCGCACTCACCCCGGCGGAGCGACAGCCGCAAAACAACAACACAACCCTGACCGCCGTGCCGCGACCCCGTGGTGGCAGATGTCTCTTTCTCTCTCTCAATTCCAAGGCACGACGGGTCTGGCCCCCGTGCTGGGGGCCCCTGGTGGCCCCCCTCCTGCACCCACTGCGAGGATGCAAATTGAGTTTTTCAAAACGCAAACTGTCAGGGATTAACACCTTGTCTCCCCTGTCCTATCTAGACAGAGTTCAAACCCAATTTCCCGGGTCTTTCCATGAAAGGTGCTCTCTCTCTCTCTCTCTCTCTCTCTCTCTCTCTCTCTCTCTCTCTGTCTCTTTCTCTCTCTCTCGCTCAGTGGGGGGGAGACCCCTTGTTATAGGACCACCACAGCGCAGATGACCTCTTTCGCACTTGTCGGGTTCATCAGGAGATAAGGTCTGGACTGAGGTTGGTAATGGCCTGGAATCCTAATTAGGGGTAGACAGAGAGTAAACCTCCCTCACCCAGCCAGAAGTACATCCACTGGTGTGACTTTGCTGGGGCTTTTTCGGCAGCACCTCTGCCCTTTTCAATTTCCCTCCCCTTGAGTGCAGGGAGAACATTGGAGCATTTCTTGGAGGCTGCCGCGTAATCAGTGGCCATATAATCCAGAATGCACAAAGGTCTTACACCCAATAAAGTCTATGTAATTGCTCCAGGACACAAAGCCCCAACTAATCCTAAACAGTGGTACAGCACTGCTCTAAATGCATAAAACATAAGTATTAAAATACATGACAAACAATCACACACACACACACACACACACACACACACACACACACACACACACACAAACACACACTAACACACACACATGCAGTACCACTCACACCTCTCAACTGGAACCACAACCTGGATTTGAAATTCTTTAACGGCCCGTGAAACAAGGAACTTCGCTCTATCTCTGATTCCTCCTTTGTGAGTACCAAAGCAAAAAAAAAAAAGAAAAACTATTATATCACATGCCACTGCCCCTAACCAAACATTAAACCGCCACCGCAGAGCAAACCCAACCTGCCACCGCAAAAAAAAAACAATCTACAAAAGTATGGTCCATGACTCGCCTAGCAACGACGGCTCTCCAAATCCTTTCAATCACCTCCCTCTCAAAACGCTTTTGCTCACACACACACACAAAAAAAAACGAGAAAGAAAGCGAAAAAAAAGAATTCTGAGACCAGATGCTTAAGTGGCCCTGCAAAGAGCCTACTTCAGCCCGACAGGAGAACCAGCTATAGCACTACTTCTCTGACAGTATGGATTGGATAGGGGTGCTGCTGCAGCCATGACTAGAATACATATGAATTGAGGCTGCCACTTCTAACATGTGTACACACAGACACACACACACACACACACACACACACACACACACACACACACACACACACACACACACACACACACACACACACACACACACACACACACACGGACATAGACACACAGACACTCACATACAGAATGGCGGCGATTCTCAAATCCATTTTGATCCCGTAATACTTCCATGCCAATAAATTATGCAGTGGGTGCTTTAATGCATGGTTTGGCATCGTATGTACGGTGCGCATGTTGCACGAAGCGTTTGATGTTGACTTGTGCGTCGACTCGCTTTGTTTCACTGCCTTATCCTTGGGCAGACCTCTCTAATCTGGGAATCACATTTAATTAGAGCGCGAGAAATATTCGGCCTGATTTGTGTGAAGTGGATTTTCTCAGCAACCCGAAAGAGAGAAAAATGCTTCGCCGAGGCCTTTCTCACAGGGAACAGTGGGATTGAATCATTGATATTTGATTTAGGCAAGCTTGGAAAAAAGCTGTGGTCGCTAATAGTCGCTGGAAAGCACTGTTTCTTCCAACACCAATAATCATAGGCCCACATGAAATCCAATTTAATGCTATCTGAACAATCTGGAAATGCAAGATAATGCATGCAATATTTATAGGGATATGCTGTGGCTAACAGTAGAGGGAGATTAAAAAAAGAAAATCAGATATGAATCTGTATTAGAGCAGATAAGATGCAAAACATTATTCATGACTTTCAAGATCATTTTAATATCTGAGAAGATTAAAAGAGTAAAATTATGTTGCATCTGTAAACATGGATATTTTGTTGCTAACATCGATTCAGAACACATCAACCAGCTAAGACAGGCAATTTAGCATTTAAAAAAAGGCTGATATTTCAAAACAGCAAAAGGAGATGATAAAAAAATAACCACAATCTGTGTGGAGCAGGATGGCAAGAAATGTCTCTTTTGTTTCAAACTTTTGAATTAAATGCAAGAGAATGAGGCACGTGGACCCAAACGCTTCTTTCTTCTTTCTTTCTTTCTCTTTTTTTCTTTTTTGCTTTTTGGTTTCGGCTGACTGCATCACATAATAGAGAGCGGAGTCTTGATGAATGGCCAGAAAGCAGTCAAGCACGCCGCTGTGGAATAAACTGTACACTGCAGCCTGCAGCCTCCCTCCCTCCCTCCGCTGCCCCCCCCCCTCGGAAAGCAAACAAATAGCTCTGAACTAGTTCGAGAAAATAGTCCTCATCTCAATTCATTACCCCCTGATCAAATCGCTCTCCTTCAGCCCGCCCATGACCGGACTGGGAACCGTTGGGTGGCACTTCACTATTCAAAGCTGCGGGAGACTTTGGGATTGGAGTTTTCATTTTATTTATCATGCCCCCCCCCCCCCCCCCCCCCAACACACACACACACACCATGGTAGTATGGTCAACCCCGGGGGTGGCCTGGGGGGAGAGCATATGGATCAAGCCCCCAGGCAGAGCCAGATCTGTTCCAGAGCTGCTCAACTACCATCTGACAAAACAACCTTAATCATGTGTAATCATGTGTAGTAATGCTGTAACTACATTGTAATAACACATATTAAGGTTCTATATCACGTCACAGTGCACTGCAGTAATGGATACAGGAAATTGAAGTTTCATGCAGTAGGCAATGCAGCTCATTAGTGACAAGACTAAATGATGGAGATGATTTCCTTGTCTTCAATGATCTATATTGTAATGAGATCAATCCCAGTTCAATCACAGTTCAACATAATCTCCAATGATTAATCACGTCATGTATGGCTGGAGGGACAATTTGTCTCAGCAGCATTGAATGAAGAAAAAAATAAAATACACTCTCACAGTAGCCTCCAACCACAGGCTACAACTGCTAAATCCCAGATGAAAGGCACATCTGCGGAGGATGGAGCATTTTGTCGGTCTCCAGCTTAATCCTCACTTTGAGAGGAGTCATTTTGTAAATGTGGCGGCACTCTGCACTTACATAAAGGGCCCATGTGCCAAAGAGGTAGTCGGCATGTGGGAGAATCGATACTGTGATAAGCCCTGAAACCTCGGAAACAAAAAAAAACAGAGCTTCAGCACCCTGATTATTGGCATCCCTGGTAAAGTTGAATAAAAGAGGCATGAAAAATGAAACTTTTGCCAATTTATCTTAGTCTGACAATGGAAACAATGAAGACAAATCCATCCTTGATGGAAAGCAAATTTGTTTTGAGAAAAACAAACCTCATGAAGAAATAAATGTATATATACAGTATAGGAGTGTAAAGATTAACCGATACGTATCGGTATCCGTTTTTAACGTGTAAGATACGGCTACATCGATACGTGAAGCCCCGTATCGGGAAAAAACTGATATGAACCAGTCGTTTTATATCGATTTACTTGTTATGAATCGGTGCACAACCTTTTCTGCTCGCTCAGACTCATTTACGTTCCAAGCAGCGCGTTCATCCCACTTCCGGTTTTGAAACTATACGTGGCACGGAATTGTGGGTAATGCAGTTCGTTTTTGGTTACATTCATTGCCCAAAGTTGTCAAATGACCTCATTACCCATACATCTATTGCAATTTAACCATGTGACAACTTGCACTCGGTCGGCTTTTGTTTTTCGAAATCCAGCGCGAAATTAAGCACTTATAGCATTCCTAAACAGCAACGATAGTCTGTAGAGTAGCCTTACCTTTGATGAAGGGATTTCCTTAATGTTAAATAATAATTTGGCCCTTGCTGCTAAAACGATGCATAAATTATTAGCCAATGATTTCGTTCATATTCACTCAGGCATTTTAGGTTTCTGCATTAGGTCTACTGTTGGAACAAAATAAGCCCAGAGAGTTCATTGATTTGTAGGCCTATTTTATTCTTGTAGGGTAGGCTAGGCCTATATGAGAAAAGGCCAAGAGTGTCTTAAGCACTGTTTTATTTTATTTCGGTATTGTCTTACCTCAACAAGGCTACAGCTCCATGAAAACAATCAGATATAACTCTATAAAATCTGTAAAGTCTATAAAAAATTATTTTTATGTTGTATTTGGCTGCTGTGCTTGACTGAATTTTAGACTATTTTTTTTTCATTTCAATACAGTATATGAAACAAACCTCAGTTTACATAATCATATTCACACATTTTGTTGCCTAATTGACAACCATGACCATGATAATTGATAATATAAAATGAATGTGCACCTTGAGCAAATAATAAAAAATCTTTCAGAATGCTTTCCATTCTTGAACTGCATCGAATCGCATCGCATCAAATCGTACTGAATCGTTTTTTATAAACATGTATCTTTTCTTTTATCGAATCGTGCCCATGTATCTAGATGCAAATCGTATCGTCTTTTCCATGAGAGATTCACACCCCTAATACAGTATATATATTAAAAACATCTACACCTTCATTAGATGAACCCCTCTGCCTGAGGAGATCTGAGTGTGCTGATTTTCCATTTCTACTGGTTCATGACTTCTCC
>NW_027468598.1:16660095-16712595 GCF_046254945.1 Alosa pseudoharengus | reverse complement strand
TTAATGAAGTTCCTCAGAATTTATGAAAATATACTGATTATTAAAAAAAACTTAGCATGTCTGTGATTCTAGAAATCTTGATACAATCCTGTGTGGAGGGCTCACAACACCACTTGTAATAAATTGGCCTCGGTCAGGCTCAGATTCAAATCCCACTTAAATCTTGGACATGGTACTGTAGCATATCCTGGCCTTAAAAAGTGTACTGTTAGTCTAGACTGTAGCATTATTACGTATTTATGCTCTTTAATGGACACCCCCCCTCCTTTCTTTACTTTTGCAAAGTAAGGAAAACAAAACCATGTATTAATCGCACCTGTGTGTCAACTGCAGTGCCCTATAGCCCAGTGAATCAGAATCAGATTGTGCTTCAATCATATAGAAGAATGAATAAAAGAAATGCATTTCCATGTATAGCCCACTTCATAACTGAAGAAAGTTGGCAAAAACAATGTTTTTGGCTAATATTCTGAAAATGACGGTTCTATTGATAAGGGTTCAAGCAAAGTAGCAGTAGCCTTTCAGTGCCACTCAAAACTATATGCCAGTAGCTACTTGATTAAATCTAATTCATGCAGGCCAGGTAGGCTATATTTCTCTATATAGCCTCATGACTAAAAACGGTTCAAGTCGTGATGATTGTTCATGACTGTCAAATCAATTGTGTGTTGTGAAGTCAAGATTAAATATAAAATGAGAAACTGTAGCCTGCTTCATGGCATATCTGGTAATCTAATATCATGAACACTTTGGTATAACTGTGATAGATTTTATGGCAGACGTTATGAAACGTCATTTACATTAATCATCATTTAATTTATGATCACTATAATTTAAAGTAAACTATTTTATTTAGCCAAAGTGTGAAAGTCTCATTTCTTTTTTCTCTTTTTTTTCTTGATTTTATGATTTTCAAATAAACTCCTGTAGATAGCGCTTGTAAATCAAATTGAAATCCCCCACTTTTACAATGTATATCCTCTTTTTGTCAATGTACTGTTTTAGGCTACTTTTCTACTTGTACACCAGCAAAAATGAGAGTGGACCTAAGCCTCTCTTGAATAAACGAAGGCTAGAAGCAGCTAGCTTTCATTAATGGGATGGCTTGAGCCTCAAGTGAAAGTCTACAATATTTTAATTGGTACAGCCTTTTTCTGTTAAGCACCGCTTTCATTAAAGGACGTTGATGGAATACCCCCCCAGCAGTAGAGCAATGACATCAAGGCCATTGGTTCAATATAGCAACAAATACTATAGATTACATACCTGCACTGTGGTCTCTGTGGTTAAAAGCATGTGCTAAATAAACCAATATACACTGTTGTCTATTGTGTGTGTGTGTGTGTGTGTGTGTGTGTGTGTGTGTGTGTGTGTGTGTGTGTGTGTTTGTGTCTTACACTATGTACTGACACTGATTATGATCAGATCTGGCATCTCAAGCCTACGCTGGCTCTGCCTCTAACCAGCTAGATGTAGTCCCACCACACAGAACATCTACAGCAACTAATGCATTCAAGAACATGAAGGGGATGTTGCTCACAAGACAGTAAGGACTCTCTCCCCTCGTGAAAACAATTGACCCGGTTCTCTTTGTGCACCTCTGACATAAAGGTCAAAACATACACATCATACAAATGGGTCGAGAGGAAGGCAGAAGACAAGAAAAGGGAACAAAAAGAGAAAGAGGGGCAAATTGAGAAAAGAGGCACTGACTTTTGACAATCTAAATATTAATCACAGCTAATGCAGCTACATGACAAGCCTTAATTAATTGGCTAACTCAGTGTGAGCTGAGAATGGCCTATTTGCCTGCATGTTTTGGGAACAGAGCTTGAGTTTATATTTATTTATTTTTTGCCAGGGCGACTGCAGACACGTTAGACTTAATTAGGACTGCGGGCTGCAAGTAACACTTAGCGCAACCTGGGAGAGAATGGGTTGCTCACGGCATCCCTGGAGTCCACGTATGTGGAATCATTTTCAGGACACTTTGAGACAGACAATGGCCAAAGTCCATATTTAAGATGGAAAGCTCCCCACACCATCCCCCCACCCCCTACACACACACACACACACACACACACCAGTCCAGGAGGCATTCGCTGAGCAGGATCTGCCTCTGGGATGTGCTTGTTCATGACTCCGTGGCTGAGGCTTCTCAAGCATCGGGGCCGGATTAAAGGACTCTTGCTAAATCCAATTGCGCTCTGACGCTCCTTAAAAATTCTGGTTCATGGCACTCAGCTGCCTGTCTCTCATCCCCAAATACCCCCTAACACCCCAACCCCCACACACACACCCCCGCGGCACACCTTTCAAAGGCCACATCTCATCTCCGATGGGGGTCACAAGAGGTACCCACCACCATGCTCAATGCCTCTGGTACCATGCAAGCTTAGATCTGAAAAGAGCTCATGTTTGGGGTTTTTCTTGGATTTAAATGCCCATAACATTTGCATTAAGAGAGTCACTTGGCAGACTCCTCGATCCAAATTGACCTAAAGGTAAGGAGAGAGGCAAGTGACACCCAATGGCCCACAGATTTGGCCGAGAGTCAGATCAGTGTACATAAAAGATCATTTACAAAGCTAAGTGCAATTTGTACAAAGTTAAAGTCCAAAGACGATACTGAGAGGCAGACAGTGACTTTATCAACAATTACAACAGTTAAGATTGTGGCAGATTATGATACGGAGTTTCAATCCTTATCACAGCATTAGCACGCGGCAGGAGTTGATCTGACCCATTTTCCTAGGTATACCCTGTCAGACTCTCCTGTTTTGATGTTGATTTTATGCTATTCCTCCCCAATGTGATAAAGCAAACCTGGCAAATCTAAACATCAAATGCATCACGCTAATTTCGACCTAGTCATCTGATATATAATGGCGATCATTGACCTTTCAGGAGGGTAATGTACTGTGATGGCTTTTGTGAGCTTAATAGTTCATGTCCGTATCGGACACGGCAGCGGCGGCTAGCGCGCTCTGACTAACGGCTCCTGGGAGAGGCCAGCTGCTCAACAATAGTCCTCTTTCGTTTGCAGAGTGCACCTGAAAAACGCGACAGGTTTAAAATGGTGCCCTTGCTGTTTACTGTCCCCACGTTCTTTTATGACAGTCTTTTGAAATTCAATTTGAAGAGATATAGGAAAATCCATAGGTAATTACGCTAAGCGCCACCAGTCGATTACTGTTGCCTAAGACCACTGTATAGCAAATCAATCCAGCTTAATGACTTGTCAAAAATAGATTTGGTTCATCTCAGCTTCAGGAGGAAAAAGGGGGAGAAAGGCACACAAATGAACCTGGGAAGGGAGAGGGGGGGGGGGGTATGTTTCAAAATAGCCTCTACAGTGTTTTTTGCATGAATTGTAATGTGTGAGATATGCTTACAGGCATTACAGTGGTACACATCAAACTGCCATTCGGCAACAAGGGGCCCCGCATTTATAATTGCCAAGCAGTAAAGCTGGAGACGCTAGATTATTGAAAATGGTCCGTGACATCCGATCAAAACGTTCCCCCGGTAACGTCTGTTTGGACAGCCTGGACAACTTGCACTAACCGAGTGCATCCATCACTGGAGCTACAGGCATATTATGCACTGAGCTTCCACCCCCCCCAGGCACAGCTGAGACAGAGAGGCAGCACCATAACACCTCTTCCTGTGGTAACAACAGTGGTGGCACCACACAATAACCTGCCTCTCATCAGACATACGTGTACGTGACGTGTTTTTGAGAAGAGCAGCCATACAAGGGACAACATATGTCTGAGTGTGTGCGTGTGTGTGTGTGTGTGTGTGTGTGTGTGTGTATGTCTGAGTGTATGTCTGAGTGTGTGTGTGTGTGTGTGTGTGTGTGTGTGTGTGTATGTGTGAGTGTATGTCTGAGTGTGTGTGTGTGTGTGTGTGTGTGTGTGTGTGTGTGTGTGTGTGTGTGTGTGTGTGTGTGTGTGTGACGGAGAGTGAACTGCCCTGCACCAATGCACAGCCCAACACCACTGCCTTTAATGGTGGAACAGTGCACTATTCTCCCCCTGTAAATTACCGCCACAGGGGGGTTCAGTCAGCAGAACTGGCAATGTACTTCCCGACTTGGAAAGAGCGAAAGAGAGAGAGATAGAGAGAGCATGGATGGAAGAAAGAACTATAGAAAGAAAGACAGGCAGAAAGAAAGAAAGAAACAGGACCTTAAGTGGCTTTTTCCCCGTATTAGAGAAAGGGCCATTGCACCAATGGTGACAAAAACCATCTGGAGAAATGTATCGGCCAGAGGAAGAGCAGCAGAATTGTAATGGTGCTGCACTTTTAAACATTTAAGGCACTCCTGAAATGGTTACTTCTGAAGTGTTATTGTCTTGTTTTTTTTCTTCTTCTTTATCCTTTTGTGACCAGTAGAACCTTTTTTGATCTATTCTTCACTTTTTGTGTTTAAATGGGTATAACAAAATATCATGCTATTTTATTTACCCCAAGAACAATTTTTAAAAATATTTGACATTGCTTATTTGACATTTGCTACAGAAAATTGTGGTCCATACAACGATTATCATCAGATGACAAAAAAGTAATAACATAATTTATGCATCTTTTTTTCTTAAGATCATATCTCTTTTATTAGTCTTTGGATAGGAATAAGAATATGTGTGTGTTTTGGACTACTGTTATCTTATGGTTAAGCAGATAAATCTATGAAATGTTGGTGGTGCACAGAGGCACCTAGTGCTGACTGTGAGCTCCAGAAGCTCTCTCCTTTCATTAAAGACACAATTTCATGGAGGAACCGGAGAGGAGCGGTGAGGGGGACCTCGGTTATCATCTCGGGGTCACGGAACTGGGGGTCATCGTCGAATGTGATGTTTGTTTCATTATCTGCCACTACCGTGTCTCTCTGGTGTATGTGTGTCCAGGGTTAAAGAAACTGGGCAGAAATATGCTCCCGTTCCCCAAACGAGCATATGATCAGTATGGGAAAAAAAAAATATTGCATCCAGAGTGTGGCCTTAATAACATGGCGGAGCATATCTGTATATTGAGGTCTTGAAACAAGAGTGATATACAGTAGGTGGGATACAAGCACTACCACAACAGATTTGGCTTACTTAAGTTTATCGGCAACTTTTCAGTTTGAGAACATTACATAAGAACCCCATATGCATCCTGTTTCTATATATACACATTTAGATAACACATTCTTATCCTAATTAAACAAAGGACAGAGTTGAGCAAAGCAAGAGGATGGAGAGAACGCCATTTCCCATTAGTCTATGGCTGACGCGCCATAATAATTACTCATAGCCTAATTAGAACACACTGGAGCTCCAAAACCACTAGCCAGGCTCATCCATTTTGTGTGTCCTCATTGTGTCCATCACTGTCGAGTCTCTCACCTCGCACCTGTGCTGGATGTGTGTGTGTGTGTGTGTGTGTTTGAGCATATGTGTGTGTGTGTGTGTGTGTGTGTGTGTGTGTCTGTGTGTGTGTGTGTGTGTGTGTTTGTGTGAGCATATGTGTGTGTGTGTGTGTGTGTGTGTGTGTGTGTGTGTGTGTGTGTGTGTGTGTTTATGTAAGCATATGTGTGTGTGTGTGTGTGTGTGTGTGTGTGTGTGTGTGTGTGTGTGTGTTTATGTAAGCATATGTGTGTGTGTGTGTGTGTGTGTGTGTGTGTGTGTGTGTGTGTGTGTGTGTGTGTGTGTGTGTGTGTGATATCATGTATGTCCGTACATGTGTGTTAATCACTCACAGTCTAGGACAAGATTAGTTTGTGGAGTTTGAGGGCAGACTTGGACAGGAGGATCTCTCCCCCTTTTTTAAAAAAAATGCAACAAATGGCTACCTACTGAAAACGTTTAAAAGCTACCCAATGACACAAGGTCACGGGCAGTGGTAATCTTTTAAAAAGCTATAAGCGGTGGACATGGATACAGTATATCTCATGGATAACCCCAAGGCCAATTCATCCCAGGGGTTGCCAGGCTGCTTCCATAATGTTACTGTATGTTAATGTCTGACAGCCTGCAGCTGGAGATAAAACAAGGGCTAGATCTGGACATTGTTTAATAGGACCCATGTTCGACATAAATCACGTCAGCGGAAAGACAGAAAAGATAACTCACCTTTCACTTTGTTTTTCGTTGCAGCCTCTGGGAAGTGCAAAAAGAGGTAGGAGTCGGGAGATGGGGGTGGAGGAGGGTTGGAGGGGGGGGGGGAGAGGAGAAAAAGAGAGAAACAACAGATCCAATGAGTTTGAAGGTAAAAAACTTTGTCATTCAGAAAAAAACAAAATGCTTCTTCCAATTATTTGTGACTACGTGTGTGAACTTTCACTGTTGTTCTTTTGCCTTGGACAGTTAATGGAATAGCATTACATGTACCTGCGACGACATCTGCTTCCATCTATATATATATTTATTTCCCACTGATTATCCTTACTGCACTTGACGTAATGGCCATTTCCTTAATAGCTCAAACCATCTGTATAACTCATTTCTCAAAGGCAAGCGCATAATTAAGTTTAACCTTTTGGAGAAGAATGTAAAAAAAAAAGCTAACAGGGGATCAAGCATCTGAAATTTACAGATTGGTGTATGGGGCTTTTAACTTTTATATTTAATACAGTCTTGTTATTCTTTTCAGTGTCAAATCTCCTGCATTACTGGCATCACTCCTGGATTACTAACTACTTTCAGACTAAAACCAACATCCCCTGGGCTTTTTTTGTTAGTTAAGGATACATCGACAAAAAAGGTCATATGCTTTTTATCCTGGTGCACACACACACACACACACACACACAGACACACACACAGACACACACACAAAGATATCATCCTGCCAAAGGTGATGGGACTGGCATTCTGCCGTGGATCCTGGATAGGTGTTGAACTTAACAGTTTAATGGAAGATTCATTGTTTTTGACTCTCGTTAATCTCTCTTACGCCTTCACCCCCTCCTTCCCATTTTCTCCCAACACGGAAGTTATTAATCTTTGCCTTCCTCCATGGTGTCTAAATCTAATAGTGTTGACAAAGTCAGACACCATGATAAGATTCTCCTTGCTGAGAGCAGAAAACGTTTGCCAATTCATGAGAGGAATACCAATGGATAGAGTCTATCCTGCGAGGGCTAAATAAGCCTTAAATCCCATTATAAGACTATGCATTTCTTATTTATTTTTAGGTTTCCGTTTACAGACTTTTCAGCTGTAATAATGTAATATTCCTGTGCCACAGAACTTATTCAGCGGGTGGGGGGCATCGTTAATTGCGAAATCACCTCAGTAATTTAAACCCTGCGGTGTGATTTTCTGGCTAACGGCGAAGACTGTGGTGGTTATGTATTCACACACAGGAGGAAGCAGTGGTAAACTTTTGACCAAAGCTTTTTTTTTGTGAGCAGATCGCAAATGTGTTTGAAATTTGAGTGGTCCCCTTCAATCCCAGCCTATGAAGGCAGTCAAAGTGTTCTGCACAGACTCGGCCAGCAATGAGCTTGGCATGTACGGTGTAGTGGTTCATGAATGTGTTCTCCTTAGCGCTGCTGGGCCGCGGTGGACCTGAGAACATCCGTTCTGTCTGGCAGACCTATTTTCTACCGTCTGGTGAGGAATAGGGGGGAGTGTGAATGGATGTGGATGGGGGGGGGGCAGTCCCTCAGGTCATTAGTCTAACCAACCATAGAGAGGTTTGTCCTCGACCAGAGAGAGAGATAGAGATAGCGGGGGAGAGAGAGACTGTCCATTTGCTAAACGCAACAAGAGGTCACAGCAGTATCTCTCTTTCGCTCTCTCTCTTTTTTTCCCTCTCTCTTTTCTTACCCTCGCCCTCTCCGTCTCTCTGCCACACAGAGACCATCCCTGGGGCAAATTGTCTGTGACTGACCTCATGTAACAGAGCAACTCATCATATTCTGGACACAAACTGTAAGTTAAAAGACAAAGAAATCCTATCTGAGAAGCAAAACAAAGCGGAGGAGCCGGGAGACAGCGCTGTTCTGAGCCCTCCGAGGCTGACACGGTCTCAGCTGTTTGGAGATGGGCTGTTTGTAAGCACATATCTACCCCTCCCAGTGCACTGGCAGACAGGGAGCAATTTTAGCATTCTGGCTGCTGCTGGAGGGTCTGCTGGCTGATGCCCCCGGCAAACAAGTTATAGATCTGTTATCTAGGTAGGATATATCTGTTTTTCTACACATACTTACTGTAGCTTCCTCTGTATATGCTTATTTCTTTACTTGGAAAGCAATGTCATTTTTTGAAATGTTTGTATTATTCAGTTGCCGAACGAAGGAAATGAGGTGGTAAATAGTTGTAAACAAACCTCCCAGAGCTCTAATCAACATTATATTGAGCCTACAAACAATTATTTTCCGAACTGTTAATGAATACATAAATTAGTAGTATTACAGTAGGTGGTAATGTATTACTAGTGTATCAATGTGTATCTCTGCTGGAATGTGGTGTTATCAAAGGCAATCCATCTGACTAGGATCTTACCTCAGTGACCTTCCGTTATTCGCTGATAAAGGCCCAGGAATTACACTCTCCTGGGTATGTTACCTCACCACCCACATATTCACACACACACACACACACACACACAGACACTCCTCTCATACACTGTAGGCTTTTTGTCATTGAGAACAAAGCAGTCACAATAGCACTACTGTGAATGAAGTATCTGCAAGGTCGAAGACATGCTGAGATTCACCAGCTGACAAAGACTGGCTCCAACGAGCTGAGAGAAGGTGAACTCCGACTGACTTAACACCCAAGCCTTTGAAAGTGGGCCACAGTCCGGGCATGCAGCACGGCTACTGCTACTTTCCAAGGCATAAAAACACAGCGTGGCCCAGACACCTTCGCCAGCAGCCTCTCATGCTTTGCTGAACCGCTGCCAGCTGAGAAGAGTGCCAAGCGTCCTCCCGATGCTGTCCAACATCCCTCGGACACCCTACCATGAAAGCAATGCCGTCAAGCTGACCGCAGCTGTCCAAACAGAGCCTTAGGCCAGCAGACCTCCAACTCCGATTGCCTGTCAGATCCGAGGATGGGTAACAATATGCTTTGCATTATTCCATGCCTATCACTTTCCACATCATTCATTAATTAACATTTGCCTTAGTTTCTCATTATTTAGTCTGCATGTGAGTTTTAGGATTGTTTAATAAGATACATTTATCATTAAACGGGCATATTATTATATGAATAGTGCATGTCTATCAGTTTCAGGCAATCTTATTTATTCCATCCCTTCATATCTCAGCCTTTATAAACGTTTTATCAATTAAATTTAAAACAATAAAATCAAAATAACTGTGAATAGTACACTTGTCCAGCAGTATATGTTTCCTGATTTAGTATTCATGTCGTTTAAGGTATACATCATGATGGAATCTTCTGGATGCTCACAATACCTACTGTACCAAAGATTCTAGAGTGCTATGCGCTCCACTCTAAGATCTTTGATAGCTACTGCACATGCCATATTCACTACAGAACTATGTGGGAGATTACTTATGTATGCAAACATGAGACAATAGTATGCCCAAACCTATTGAATCTAATTGTAAACTAACAAGCATGGCACCACATACCCTGGGCACAAGATGATAAATTTACTTTAAAAAAACTTTAAAATGTGTTTCTGATCTTGTAGAATTAAGCAACACCAAAACCTCTGAGAAATACATTCTGTGGTATGAATTAAGGAGTGTACATAGTCAGCATTCTTTAATGTGCTGAGACCATCTCTCTCTCTCTCCCTCTCTCTCTCTTTCTCTCTCTCTTTCTCTCTATCTCTTTCTCTCTTCTCTCTCTCTGCTGTATTTGTGACATTGGAAGCCTATATGGCTTGCGTTCAAATGCAGCATGGAAAGATGCCATTTCACCGCTCTCAGGAAGAAGTGCCAGCAAGAGTAAGACTATTTTTAATGAACGCAGGCTGACAATCTAGTGTTAGAGCATTTGAGAGAGGACGTGTTGACCTCACTGTGGGCAGTCACCATTCAACTAAGCAAACTTTGAAATAAAGTGTTACTTCAGTTACCAGTGTCTATATTTGTGGACAGTGGAGTACAGGGAAAAAGTGCATTACAACTCACGGTTTTTAATAAACTATTTTTATAGCGTATCAGGACCAGGTCAGAGCTTGTGAGAGCTGTGATCTCCAACACCTAATGAAAATGTCATACAACTCACAGACTCAACTCGCTATCCACAAAAGCAAAGTGAATTAAATCCCATTCATTGACTGGCTCTTTTTTAAAAAGAGCGACTGTGTTTGCTGTGGAGGTGGTGTATGGTCCGTGTGATTGAATGTAGTGACTTTTCAAGGCCACGTGAAGGACTCCATAAAAACAAGGTTCTTGGAGGCCAGGATGTGACACCTCTGGTGGATGTTGTCCCGCCGTACCTGTGGCCAAGGCTGAGTAAATAATTTATCGCACTGAACAATTAATGAGGTGAGGTGTAAAGCAAGTGGCGATGCCCTAGGCAGTTCGGGGCAGGTAGGGAGTGGGTGGGTGGTAGTGGTGGTGGTGGTGTGTAAAAACAGTCAGTGCAACGAGGGAAAATGCGTGCTGTCAGCATCTAAACTCAGACTACTCCGGGCTTGGCACGTACGGTTTACACCTACGTGTTTCCAAATGCCCTCATGTCACATCTAGCGTAACAAGGGCCGCAGACCCAGCCGACCGAATGAGCATTTGTAAACCCATCGGTGCAGTGTACACAGCTCCACCAGCACTGACAGACCTCCGTCAATCAGGTTACCAACATGTTTCCCAACATGGGGAAAGGGTTGCTCTAATTGGCTAAAAAGCACAGTGTATTCATCAGATTTATCAGTGTTTTACCTCCGGATGACTGGATCTAGCAACACAGTTTCAACTTTTTCTCCTCAGCCTATTTCTTTCTTCCAAAACCAAAAGACCCAGTGTAACTAAGCTTGTTATCAAACATAGTCTTGATAAGAAGTTGATGTATTACGCACTGTCTTTAGTGAGCAAGAGCAGAATGGAAATGACAAGCTAGCACTGCTTTGCTTGATGCTATATGATCTTGTTATGATGTTATATATGTCAGGGACTCAGGGTAGTAAATATTAATGAAGATAATGATCATATAACAATATAGGGGGGTCTTAAGTGATTCTTTTACAGTATGTAAATATTACAAATCATGTGGTTTAAAAGTTTGAATATCTGTCCACTGTAATGGAAGCTGCACATGAAAGAGTGAGAGTTTGGAATAACATCCAAAATCTTAAGAGAAAAGAGCAAAAAAATACTTATCAACAAACAACATACACACATAAAATGTTAAATGCCAAAGTAAATCGCTGGGCTGCCAGTGTCATTATAAATGGCATTTGTAGTAAACTGCGCAATGATTATTCGACAGTACCCATTATGGCGCTGAGTGAGTCATTGACAGCTTTGAGCAGTCAGCTTGATGTTGCCTTACTATTTCTAACCAGGCTTTAGGGGTGGATGCCCGTCAGTGGCTTGAACACTATGGCTAAAGTGCTGTAAAGGGTTTATCTTGGTGGACTGATGCTTTAGACACAGGGAACTGGACACAATAAACAGGGTCAGAAGCCCCTCATCAACTCATCCCTGAGGCTTGTCTGTTATTTCTCCCCTTTTTCCTTTCCCTGAGCTTCAGAATGTTCTAGAGAAAATGTCTGGCATTCATGATAAACACATCCACTGCAATACACTGTAGCATTTTTTTTGTGCCTAACCGATCTGTTTTTTTTTCTAATAGATGCAATTCAGATTTGGCTTGCATGTCAAAGTGGAAAAAACAGATGAGCCATTTCTGTCCTGTTTGTTTTGGTTTCCTAATACAAAAAAATAAAAGCAGATTCGCATGCATCTGCAACTCAAAGCAAAACACTTTTGGCAACACCACTAACTCAGCTCCACAGGTTAAAACTACATGTAATTGCAGTAATTTTAATCTAATTACAACTGGAAAATGGTTTTCGGGGTGGGCTTGTGTCGCCGTGTGTTGCCGCAGGGGCCGTGCCAGTTCACCGAGTAACTCCAAGTGAATCCGCGCCCGTTATTTCTTCCTGCAGTTTAACAATGACACCTTTGATCCTGCCTTTTGATATTGGTGATCTTAGTAATTCCCATAATAGTATTAGGCGAAATGACATTCGCATGCCACCGCTTTGTTTGTGTCGACCTCTTCAAATGTGTTCATTCAGCAGAGCGGAGGCTGAGTCATCTACCTCGCGGAGCTTACATGAAAACGATGAGTGTCTCAGGCTGTCTACATTAAACGGGCATACATGCAAACAACAGACGGGCCTGTACCTGCGTAGGGGTAAATCAATTCAGCAGATTCATTACAACTCACTGGCCTTTTTATCCAATGCCAATGAATGCTAAAACCTTCGCCAAAAAAAGGAAAAAGAATAAAAAAAGCACCGACATTCTCGACGATTAATATCAATCGCTTTGGCGGAAATGCCAACACACATCATATTGACAGTGCAGCCTCGTCTGGCCTGTGCAGTGATCACTTTTCAGGGCGTCACTTTTCTCTTTTTTTTCTGCGGCAAGCCAGTGGAATACGGAAAATTACTTTGACATTAAACTCTGTGTCCCTTTCGCATTGGTGGAAGCACCGCGCATGCAGATGAGGGATAGGATACCTCGCTTTAAGTTAATGGAGGATTCAACCTTCTCGAGTCCTTATCTGCAAGTCTCCTGGGAGAAACAGAGGGCTGTCAGCATACCCTCCCCGCTCACCTCTGGCTAGGGCGGCTACACCGGAGACATCACAGACAGACGGCTAATGCGACCACACAAATGGAATGGGCTGGCTTTCAAAAAGCCAGATCTATTGCGGGCCCATTTGATTCCATCCGATGGTTCAGTCACTCATTTGTCTAATTGCGTGTCATTAACTAAAAATGTCAATTAAACAGAGTGGAATTGCCTCTTGGCACGTGCTCTGACCTCATGGATGTGAAGACAACCTTCAGGTGGTAAATAGATGAAAATTGGTAAATGTGATTATTTATGGAAACTAGACTATATTACACATCAATTCAGAGGGATTTTTTGGTGTGGTTATACCTGCCAGTAGCTTTTTTTGTTTGATGTTATGTTTTTTCCTATGTATATTTATTGTCCAACTAAAATGAACAGGGTGCAGTCCAAACGATGAAACCCTTACATACTATGCATATGTATGTGCTGTATACATGTAGGCTAGACATACTGCATGCATACTGAATTAGCCTAATACTGTTTAACATTAGCTAACAACCTACAATAAACACATGTATATGTTAATAGTTAAGCACATTTAATTAAGTTAATAACTTAACTTAAAACCCTTTAAAACCACACATACACTGACTTCTTGAAAAGAGCATATAGTCGCTTTTCCACTGCATGTGCTGAACTCAACTCTACTCGGTTTAAGTACCAGGTTTTCCTTTTCCACTGCAAAAGTACCCTAATGTTGCTGGGTGCCATAGCGACGCAGAAGGAAACTAGCATGGCACGAGACACACAGTAGCCTAATAACAATATCAACAACGGAGAAAATCAAGGACACGTCACCTTTTGGTATTGCCTCAGCTCCGTTGGAACCTCAATGGAGGTGATACCAAAAATAGTACCAGGTAGGCCTACCAGTTTTTGCTGGAAAACCAAAAAAAGAATAGTCAAAGCGAGTTGAGGAGATACCATGCAGTGGAAAAGCAACGTATGACCATGCCGTGAACGATGGGCCTGCATCCTTACCCTGTCAGTCACCTCACAGCTGCCCCAGACACAATTCTCATACTCCACTGACATGGAAAATGTTGCTCAAGCATTGCAGTGTTTTCCTCTAGTCGGTGGTGTCAGATGTTGGGGCGACCTTCAGCACTGTTACTCCCTAAATTGATTTCTGGCCTCTAAGCTGTAACCTTTTAAGCTGCAGAGGTGTCTTTCTCTCAGCGGCTGCTCTGTCCGGCCACACACTGCACCACTCTGATCAACAGTCGCCACCATGCCCTCCCCACCACCTCCCATCTCCCGGAAAAAAAACACCACCCAGTAGGCAGTAACTGGCCCACAGTGAATTAGGTCCAAGCAATCATGCTAAACTAGAGCTTCGGGCCAAATTTATACTAGCCGCTACAGCATGGTTTGGATAGTCCACAAGGGCCGTGTCAAGAATGGCATCAATGTTTCACACAGCTGCTGGGTAGCGATCGGCAAATTTGCAAAGCCCTTTTTGGAAAACCTGTTTATGTGCACAAAAACAGTGAGGACAAAACCACAACAAACATGGGGCAAAATTCGTAACCACGCAGGTGTGTCACCTGAAAGACCTCACAAGCGGGACTCTCTGAAGTTGAACATCGACACATCAGATTTTACAAGACAGCATTATCCAATGTGGAGAATACTCATAGCTTTAGATTGACATTATTTGAGAAACGAGGCATCACGTCCAGAAGCCTGGAGAGCCTAGTGACCCTGAGCATGAAGAGGCTCTGTGGCAAGGTAGACGTGAAAGCCCTGCAGACACGCAGACTGTAAATTAGGCAGGGTGGAGGTATATCTTACCCTACTGCTTATCTGACTCGGCGTTGACAGGAAGAGCAAGGTCAAATATGAATCTGCATGAGGCATATGGGCAAACGGGCGTGTTTGTGTTCATGTTTAAGGATAAGGGTTTTGTCAGGGAGAATTTATAATAATAATTTGTATTCATGCACATCGCACTGGTTATGAAAACAGTAATGGAGTTGTTTTTGTGATAGCACAACAAATCTATTTGTCCAAATCAAGCTTATATAGATTTCTTATTTCGATGATTAAGAAAATAATGAATATTCATTAAAAATATATTTTAAAATCCTAATCCTGCAGATTGTTTTTTTTTTATTGACAGGACTGTTTTTTTTTAATTATTTTGTATTATTTGTCTTAATTGACAGCAATTGCAAACTTCACAAAGACAAATTACTTTTTTTCCATCTGAGAATCACCTCCCACCTCTTTCATACTGCGTTCCAGTCGTGCTTTTAGGAGATGTTAAACACTGAAACCAATTGTTGTTGTATTACTTAATGAACCCGCTTATGCTTCAAGCTCTGTGTTGGAGGTCCTCAAATTCTCTATTACCACCCTAGCAGCCGCTGACAGCCCCAATCTAGTCTGGCCCCAATGTGGCCCATATGTGGCCCGCGTCCGTTCCCAAAGTCAGCTGCTCTTAAGGGCCCCCTGTGCCGCCTAGGCCCCAGAAATCACTGACATAATTGTTTAATTATCAAATGGTCTATTTAGTCAACTAAAGCAAATATTACACTAAATATATAATGATCGGAGACAGGGCTGAAAGTACAAATCGCTCAGCTAAATGAATAGCTTGATTTGCAAGACTCAGCGGGGGAGCCTGCTGAATAACCTCGGCTCTAATAATTCCACCATTAAAAAACCGGAGGGCTGACACATTGTTTCAGAAAAGTATTGTAATTAGCCAGCGATGCATGGCAATTACAGCCTAATAGAGAAGGAGGGTAAACGGTTCACAGGGGTTAGGGGTCCAGTAACATGTTAAGACCCAGCTGCATTCAACGCAAATCAAGGCTGAATTCTGCACTTGCCTGAGGCCACAGTTTCATCTTTGCTAAATATAGGCTACAGTAACCATGGAAGTGTAGTACAGTACACTAAAATGAGTTATGTTTTATGTTATGGCTAAATGTAAGTCTTAACTCTTAACCCTTACTTAACTCAAGGGTTTGCTGCACATTCTCAATGTATCATCCCTCTCCATTTGTCTTTATGAGTCTTTGGATCACACCACAAAATTGATTGTTGTCATACACTGTCAGACTGACAGACAAACAGAAAACCTTGCTGGTTTAAATGGGGTCATCCCTATGTTCCCCGGGTCCTATGTTCCCCGCTCGGGGTTAGGGTTATGGTTAGGGTTTTAAAAAAGGGTCCTATGTTCCCCGGTCCCATATAAAGCGGGGAACATAGGTTAAACGGTACACTCCCGTTTAAATAGTTGTCAATGCAACTTGTGTTTGACCTAAGCACCTGCCCGGACTTGAATCTGCGACTTGCAGCACCTCGGATTGAGAGGTCAGCGTGTTATGGCCACCTTACACCAAACAGCCGTGGCCTACTGGTTAGCACTTCGGACTTGTAACCGGAGGGTTGCCGGTTCAAACCCCGACCAGTAGGCACAGCTGAAGTGCCCTTGAGCAAGGCACCTAACCCCTCACTGCTCCCCGAGCACCGCTGTTGTTGCAGGCAGCTCACTGCGCCGGGATTAGTGTGTGCTTCACCTCACTGTGTGTTTCACTAATTCACGGATTGGGATAAATGCAGAGACCAAATTTCCCTCATGGGATCAAAAGAGTATATATACTTACTATACAATTTTGACAAGATTCTTGAAAGATTGTAGTCTTTTAACTAATGCCCCCGATTCAAGTTTTACTCAAAAGACTCCAATCTTTCAACAATCTTTCCCAAATCTTGTCAAAGTTGTTTGGTGTAAGGAGGCCGTTAGCAAGGACGCTAAAACCCATGGGACACAGTGAGTGCCCACTATTGCCAGAGATACAAAGTATCTGAGACAAGGAAAGTACAGACAGTGGGCACTAATAGAGCTGGGTAGGATTGGCTTGATTTCCTGCTACCACCGTGACGGACAGCTGTACTGTATGAACCGCACCGCGGCGCCGTCTGCGGCCTGCTATCAGCGCTAAAGCTGAGGCGATGGCTGCTGCGCTGAGCTGGGCGGTTGGAGGGAAACCACGAGAGGAGTTAGAGCTTGGTTTTGGCGGCAGAGCTCGGTGGCAGCTCCTTCCGCTCCCTCGCTTTGAGAATCCCTAATCCTCCATACTGAAGCCTGCTGGTCCAGGGATGTAGCATCGCTTTCCCGGCCTGGCACAGGGTCAAACACAGAGACTGAGGAGCATGATCGGCAAGCCTTATTTGATACGTCCTTTTTTTATCTTCCCTATTCATTTCTATGTAACATATGTGTGTCAAAGCCTCTGTGTGCTCTCTGCTGGTTGTTTTGCAACTAGCATTACAATTCCAAATTCATTCGTTTCATTCACATTCATACCTTCAAGCACCTTTTGACTCATCGTACAGGTCATTAATATTCTTTCCCAAATTCGGGGTAGCATACATTAATACGTAATCACTTATCCCAAGTTGAGTGATGAATTTAACAGGTAGAGAACAAAATGAACAAACTGGTGGTGGACCAGGCCTGTCACTAATAGTGTCGGTGAGAGAGCCACGCTCATAGCTGATGCGCTACGATGCCAGAGCAGGAGCAAGAAAGCCAAACGCACACTCTGAAGGTCACTGACTAGTGAGAAACGGTGGAAACAGCTCTGTACTGAGAAAGAGGTGAGGAGTTAGAGAAGGAGAGAGAGACAGAGAGAGAGATAGAGAGAGAGAATGATGGCCTTCCTCTGGGGTTCTCTACTTCTTTCTCTTTTCTCTTTCTCTCCTCTCCAGGATCACGCATGTATGCATACAGAGTCCACACCAAGGCGCATGCCTCCAGCAAGGGGCGTGATGATGGCTTCCCCCGCCCTGCTAGGGGCTGCTGTGCTGTGTGAGACGAGAGGCTCCAGTATATCTGAAAAGGTCAGATGGCTCCATGTGAAGTGCACTCGGGCATAAATGCAACTAGATGCCCTTTTTGCTACTTATTGCAATTTCATCTGAGAATAGGTCATATTAAACAGGGCTACAACACCGAGGCTAGGCTATGTCTTCAGTCCATGGCCACTGAATTTCTATAAAGGTCTGTTGGTATATATCTATATATATATATATATATATTACAGGACCTCTGTTTCTAGAGGAAAACCCTGATCTGGCAATGAGAGTTCACATTTCCAACAAAGTACAAACTTTGTGGCTTATCAAAGGGGGTTCTTGTGTGATGGGATATAAGCTCAGGCTGTGGCATTTTATTTCCTGCCGTGACTCTTTGTGTCAGCAAATGTGGCGTTCTATATTTCAGGCGGACATAATAATGGTCATGAAAAATGATGGCCTGCACACAACAAAACATTTCCTGCTCAGAGAATTATGGTAAGCCTTTGCTCCGCCGAGAGAACACAGTATTGCGCGTCAGCACGCTATTATCAGACGCGGCTGCCCCTATTGCCGCTGTCTGTGTGCTTACTCGTCTCCCAGCAGACCAGTGAACCCTGGACAAGACCATGTTGTAGCAAACCCAACACATTTGCCGACAGAAGCCATGATTCATTGGGTCCAAGAGTGTTGTAAATGGACAGTCGATTGAAGCTAGCTTGCCAGTGTTCTACCAATAAGTGTTTTAGGGGAAAAAATGGTAGAGAGAGAGAGAGAAAGAGAGGACATTCAATCCCCCCTCCACACACACACACACACACACACACACACACACACACACACACATCTCTGTGGTACACCCACCACCACCACCTCTTTCCTCGTGAATCATTGGCCCTTTGAATACCTAATGAATCTGATTTATTCAGGTCTAACGACACAGGTCTCGAGCGAGGGACCTAAAGGGAGAAAGAAGGAAGAAGAGTGAAAAAAAGTGAAGTGAGAGAAAGAGAGAGAGACGACCTGGGCTTATTACCACGGAGAACAATGTGGGAGAGAGGGACCCATCTCAGAGGGTTCACTGAATAAAAAATAACTAAAAGTCAAACAAATCTGTCAAGAAAAAAACCCTTTTATCCTGGCCCATTTTGGTGGCCCATACGCATGTGATCCAAAGAACTGCACGTGCATGTGCATGCGCACGCGCGCGTGCATGTGTGTGTGTGTGTGTGTGTGTGTGTGTGTGTGTGTGTGTGTGTGTGTGTGTGTGTGTGTGTGTGTGTGTGTGTGTGTCTCTGTGGAAATAATATGAGAGCAAATGAAAACAATGTGTGAGTCAAGTGAAAGATCGTATGCTCATCCTGGGAGTAGGTCTCATATGGATCGAAGGGAAGAGAGAGAGAGAGAGAGAGACCGATAAAGAGAGAATGAGTGAGAGAGAGAGACAGAGAGAGAGAGAGAACAGGAAATGAGGATCCGCCTGTAATGAGCGGTGTTTTGGCACACTGTTTTGAAACCTTGTGCGACGCCAGCCACCTCCTTGTCAACTCGGCATCGATTCTGTCATCGATTTGGTTTTTGCGGGCGAAGTAATTAAAGAGTCTCAGACACATCCTCCGTCAGATATCAAAACAGTACCATTTGGGTACACAAGCGCTCATTATGTTTATAGCCAATGCCATGACGAAGTGAAGATGTAGACCAAAAGGACATTTGTTCAAGAGAAATATTTATGTTTGGCACAAAGTAGTAGCCATAGATAGAGATAGATAGATAGATAGATAGATAGATAGATACATGTAGATACTTTATTGATCCCCAGGGGAAATTCAAGAATGAGCCATGACCATATGCTCAAAATAGATGGAACACAGAACATGAACACAGCACATATTGACCATTGCACAATACACTCAAAGGAGATGTAAATATGTAAGAAGTGGGAATCAGAATCAGTGACAAAGGGCACCTATTTGCTCACTTTCATGTTATGATCACTTTATGGTTAAGGTCACTTTATAGTTTAAAGGTAGTCTGTTTTTCTTTTTATTTGTTCTGTAATTGGGGAAACTAGTAGATAATCTAGGACAGTCCAAACATTATTAATGACTTTTTCCATTTCCATTGCTGTTGTGTGTTTGCCTTGTTAAAACTTGAATCAATAAAAACAAAAAAACAATTATTTTATGACTTCAGTGACCACAACGCTACCTAAGCCTCATATTGACATATATGGCAAGAATGATGAGAACCAGGATGGTCCTACTACAGACCTGCTGTCGTCAGACTTAAGTGTCCCAGCCTCTGAAACGTCTCATGCATGTATCCTAGAACAACTCTGTATGTGTTCCCTTGCAATCTTTCCTTTTGCTGACACGAGCAAGTTCTTAAAAAGGCACTTAGAAAAAGTGCACAAGGAGTGTCAATACACCTCACACTGATCATCCTCCCCGTAATCCCCTTGATCAACAAATAAGCTGACATCTCTGGGCCGTCAAAGCACACTGCGATGTGTTTTCGATGCGATGGCGATGGTGCCGGAGGCTCAATGCTACATACATACAGTACGTGGAGAGCATTTGGAGTTATTAGTGTCAGCCAGTGGCAGGCGAGCGGGCCATGTTTGTTGTCGGAGCTCCTCAAGTGGCCAGCCAGACGGACGTGTGTGTGTGTGTGTAGGGGGGTTTACAGACATCCCGCTGGGTCAATGCGGCTCGGGTCTGACCGTGTTTGGACGAGCGCCAGTCAGCCAGGGCAGAGGCGGCGGTACGGCCCTCGTTAGGGGCGCCCGGGTGCGTCTGGAGGCTCCACGCTCATCACGACACGGGCCCACCCAGCGGGCGCTGGCACAAGGCAGCCGTTTAGACGGCAGAGTCGAGGAGAGGGTGATGTGTGTGTGTGTGTGGGGGGGGGGGGGGTTGGTGGGGAGAATCTAAGGCAACTGCACACCTCTCTCTCTCTCTCTCTCTCACTCTCTCTCTCTCTCTCTCTAACACCTCGCACTGACAGAGGTTGTTCTCAATAACTCAATTTCCAGCACAGCGCATCGACTCCTTATTCCCCTGGTGGCCGCACGCCTTAAACCAGCAGATACACACACACACACACACACACACACACACACAAATACACGTGGAGAAGACAAACTGTGTTTACACAAGAGTGCTGTCTGACTGCATATTCATAAGCCCTACGGCAGTCTGGGTGCGTGCGTAGGTTAGTCAGAGAATGTGGAGGTTGAGCTTTAAACTCTTCATGGAACCATCCAGCAAATGCATCCATCGCATTATGATGATCAATTTATGCACACTTAATGGTAATGTGAACACTAATGTCAACAAATTGCTGTAGTTGCTATGATTGTCTATTAAAGTGATTTGCTAGCTTGCATAGCCTGTTCAGCTGCATATGTGATGTTGCTTCAGGGGTGCCGTTTAAATGGATTTACACTGAGGGCTGGGGCCCACGACAATATGACTGCAGGACAGCTTCAAAATGTTCATTTCCATCCAAAGCAGGCTTTGAACAGGCCTGAGTGCGGTATGGGAAAAAAACAAACCTAAACTTTGTTCGTGAGCGGATTACATAAATTTCATTGAAATATTAAAATTCCTTTGATGTAACAACACAAATCCATCTGTTACAATTGTCATATTGGCATGTAGTGCAAATGCAATAGCTAGGGCAGTGTGTGTGTCCATCAAGGACCCCATTACCATTTCTATTCATGGCCCCGTCACTTTTTAATGAGTACAAAATACAATCATCAACTCTAGACAAAGGTCAAAGCCAAAACGGGCAGCAGCGCGCAAAATACCAAATCCAGACGGGATTCAAAGACGGGCAGGAGAGGGGGATGCAGAGAGGAAGAGAAGAGGAACGAGTGGAAGAGGAGGAAGAGGGAGAAGGAGGAGGAGGATGAGGAGGAGGAAGAGGGTAAAAAAGCAACAACAAAAGACCCTGGGTCCTCAAAGGACTGCCAAATGGAGGACTTCCTCTACAAGGTCCTCTCCTCTGCCCGCGTCTCAGGAGAGGGAGATTTAATGGCTCGGGGCACTCAGCAGTGGCACCAGATGGAGGACCAGTTGGCACCAGTTCTCATTACCAGAGAGAGAGAGAGAGAGAGAGAGAGAGAGAGAGAGAGAGAGAGAGAGAGAGGTGGGGTAGGGTGGCGCGCCACTGCCCTTGCCTCATACCACCACCTGTCTGGCATTGTGCTGCGCTCGCTCGGTGGTATGCCCAGGCACCTGGGCACTCGCTATTACATGCCATCATCAAGGTTCAGGACGGGGCGTGTCCTGGCCCTCCTTCGTCGTTCGTGTGATCGTTGGAGAGCGAAGCGGCCAGGTGGTAACATATGCTTTCACCTTTCAACGGCTCATCCTCCTTTATCCCATGTTTTCTTTTTTTTTTGCCTTTTGTTGTGTGTGTGTGTGGAGGAGGGGGGGTGGTGGTTATGTGCTGTTGGATATGATTTGTATCGAGTCTTTGAACTCAGTAGGCTAGTTTCCCAGGGAGAGATTAAGCCTAGCCCTTTTTGGACTGATTTGAATTTTTCTACCCCTGCCCTCCCCGAAAAAGGAAAAAAAAGATGATGATCTCCTTTCACTGCGTTATCATCCAAGACTGGGGTTAATCCTTGCCTCGGATGCAAGTCCAGTGTCAATCATTTCCTGTTTTGCATGCCATTGTGTCACACTGAAACAGAATGGGCTGGCTTGCCTGGAGGTGAGCTCAACCCCCTTTTGTTGCAACTCTGAAATGCCCAAAAAGCCTAAATAACTCCCTAAATAATTCCAACTATTCCAAAGATAGTGGCAAGACAGTCCTTCACAGGTGACAATACCAATCTGTGTCGTCCCCCGACATTGGCTCCCATCCCTGGGGACAGGCTGCCCACCTGAAAGCATTTATTTGGCCTGAAAGTGCGGCTGACCAACCCAATCATGTGCAGAGGTGGCTGACAGTGATTCAAATGCCCTGGAACTGGGAAGGACACGGGCAGGAGAGGTGGGCAAACGAGCTGCAAATATGCATGAGAGAAAGAGCACTGCTCTCCCTCTGCATCTCTGTCGCCCCCCTCTCTCTCTCCATTTCTTCCTCTCTCTCTCTCTCTCTCTGGATCTGTCCCTTTTACTGTTTCTCATTCTCTCCTTCGCAGACAGCTGAGTCCAGTTGTTTGGCTCCTGCCTCAAATGGAATCTGCAGTGTATAAAGAGCTGACAGTGCCAGTCTAGCCTTTTATAATTATCTGCCCATTTTGTTCAATAAACAGTTCTGGAGTCAAGCCATCCATCCACTACCCCCCTCTCTCTCTCTCTCACTCTACCTCTATCTGCCTGTCTTCTCTTTGTTTCCTTCCATCTCTCTCTCATTCTGTTTGTTTCTCTCTCCGTCTCCATTTCTCATATCGTTCAAGAAACAGTCTATGCTTCCTTCTCTCTCTCTCTTCCTCTCTCTATCTCACTCTCTCTCTCTCTCTCTCTCTCTCTCTCTCGATCCTCCACAGTCATTCCACCTAATCTTTTATTATTGACTTCCTCAGTGTACGCCCTCGTATAATTTACATTTTCATAAGTCGTCGCCTGGTCATGCAGGCATTCGAGCAGGCCACGGCATCAGCTGGTCAAACAGAGTGTGGACGCCCTCAATATTGACAACATCTCAATCAGAAGCCTCCGGAGACAAAAAAACCCCCGCTTCGGCTTTTGCACAGTAACAAGAGAAACTCCTAAGCCATTTGAGCTGGTAAGCACTTAATGTTCTCTAACACCCCCTTCCCACCCCCCACCCCCCTTCCCCCACTACCTCCTCTATCACCATCCTGTTCACTAACATGATGCATTCAGCAGTTGCACTGAGATGCACATTGGAACAAACGAGCCCCCGGAATGGCTGCAATCCAGTAGCCTTTTCCCAGAGACTGCCGACTGTCGGCGGCGCATCCCATAACGTGCATACCTTTAGTCTCTGGTTATTACAGCGGGCGCCGCCTGACGCCGTGTGCCGAGATAGCACAAACGCTGAGCATCCATCATCGGTAATCTGTCGCTCCTTTGCCCAGATTCGAGGAGATATCCCCAGCCAAGAACAAACAGCTCATCTGTCACTGAAGCGCCCATCTCACTAAAGCGCTCTGGCTTGCACTCCACCATTATCATCGCCTTGGATGAAAGTGTTGGGGAATCACGGCGGGGGTAGGGAGGAGGAGGGGGGTAGGGGGGTGGACAGGGGGTCTGGGGGGGGGGGGTGACTACAGCGCCGAATTAAACTGTGCCATGGAAATACATCAGCTCAAACTGCTTGTGATAAGACACAGAGGATAAACAAGTGGGGATGATTATCACCCAAAACATACGCGGCGCTCCAACACAAACACACACACACACACACACACACACACACACACACACACACACACACACACACACATACACCGATGAGACACACAGACATACACACAAACAAGCACACATACACACACACTAACACACACACACATACACAATCGTTAAAAGTCCCTCGAGCATCTCTTCCTATAAAACTGAAACCAGATAATATTGACAAGATAGATTAACCATCCTATCAAACCGCTTTTAAAGACGTATACTAGACACTTCCGTATCTGGTGCAAACAGAGGAAAAGTAAGAATTTTTAAGATAAAGATCACAAATGTAGAGGCAGAAGAGTCCTGGACACCCTCTCTGATATGTGAGAATGGCATTCAAGTCCAGACATAATCAGGACATGGCATCCATTACACGTGTGATGATAGAGTCACCAACAGCAGGCCGTCTCCACAGGCGCTGTTAACATGACTTGTATGGAAAAGGACAGATCAAACTCTGACATACAGTGGCTGGCGTGAGCAACACCCCGACTTGTAAAGGCAAAGCTGTGGGCTTGTGAATACCCTGGCAGGAGCTTATGACATTCATGAGGCGGCAGCTGAAAACACGTCAGATATACAAACACACAGACCAGCAACGCAAAAAAGAGGAAAATACGAAGAGAGAGAGAGAGAGAGAGAGAGAGAGAGAGTGAGAAAGGGGAAAAAGAACACATTTGGTGGCATGGAGATTGTTGCCATGGCAAACACCAGCTCACTACTTTGTGGACCAAAGGTCAACATTAATACTGACATTGCAGCAGAAAAAAGGCAGGAGATTGGTGCTTGGCCAGTGTTATTACCCAGGTAGCCTTGATTTCTAGATGACAAATCCAAAGTCTCATGTAATCCTTTTCAGCGAGATCAGCTCGGATTTGGGGAATATGACCTAAATGGCCCCGGCAGCTATGTCAGTCACTCTTAATGGCCAGTCTCACTGTTGAGCAGGCCCCTTGGGTTATCAAAAAGCCAGTAGGGCAGAACTGGCTCGCAAAACTGAACAGCATTACCCATGACTCGCGGACAGCCCTGATATCGTATGGCCGGGAACACTCTGTGAATGTGTGTGTGTGTGTATGTGTGCGTGCTTCACCAAGCAAGGGCACGCAAGCTCTCCACGCGAGTCTGGAGGCGAAGCAGATTATGTCCGATAACAAACAAATTGCTTATGCCTCCTTGGGCTAACTGCCATCTCCATGAGGACACAGTGGGACGAGTTTCTCACTGACACTGAACATACTTCAGCCATTATGCTGAAGGGGGAAAACAATGACAGTGGCAAAATGTTATCAGTAAATACCGACTGCTAGGAATGCCTATTAGCAATAAGACACTCTCCTCTATCTGATTCTGGTAGACCAAAATTGGACGGAAATAAAAAAATATACTGTACAGAACATAAATGCATACTTTTCCCCAGCACTTTCAGAGATCACAGCCAAGTAAATGTAACCTAATTGGCAAATTCACATGAATTCAAAAGGTAAAAAGCCTTTAAAAAAAAAAACCTTCTTAAGAACATTCCATTCACATCCAGGTCATTCGGTTTCTAGAATAGATGCTATTCTTAAATTGTAGCTGTCAACTGTCAAAATGACCTTAAAAATGGATGAAATCATATTTAAAAGACATTCTATTTATTTCTCTCTACTCTGCTACTACTTTTCTGCCCCCTCCTCTCTCTCTCTCTCCTTCTCCTGCCCATCTGCCTTTTTTCCCTCTCTCTTTTTCCATTTACCATCTCCACTACTCTCTTACTCCCACTCCCACTCTCCCTCTCCCACTCTCTCTCCCTCTCCCTTCCCCTCTCTCTCTCTCTCTCCCTCTCCCTCTCCCTCTCTTCCTCTTCCTCTTCCTCTCTCCCTCTCCCTTTCCCTCTCTCTCCCTCTTCCTCTCTCCCTCTCTCTCTTCCTCTTCCTCTCCCTCTCCCTCTCTCTCCCTCTTCCTCTCTCCCTCTCCCTCTCTCTCTCTCCCTCTTCCTCTCTCCCTCTCCCTCTCACTCCCTGTCTCTCTCCCACTCCCTCTCTCCCTCTGCCTCCACTCTTATGGAGTGAAAGCTGAACTGTCCTGCACACTGCGCTCTGTGCTTGGATGGACGTGTGTGGAGCGTAATTACATGTCATTTCCTGCTGAAATGTTCTGCATTAACCTGAGCGAGACGGCGCACCTGAGGCCGCACTGCCCCCGGAGGTTCTTGCGGCAGCGCTCCGCTGACCACGGTCTGAACGAAGCACCCAGGCCCAGTCCCTCTCCGAGATATATTTGGACGAGAGCTGAAGCCCACACAAGTTCCAGCTCTGCACACACACGCTCACACACACACACACACACACACACACACACACACACACACACACACACACACACATGCGCGCGCACACACACACACACACACACACACACTCACACACACGCAGGCACACACTTACACGGGCCCACATTCACACTCATGCAGGCACACACTAACACGGGCCCACACTTACACGGAAACACACACACACACACACAAACACACAGGCAAACACACATACACACACTCACTCTCTCTCACACACACACACACACACACACACACACACACACAAACACACACAGGCTTGCATAACACCGCTTATCTCACACTTCTGCTTCACACAGAGCTTTAAGCCGTTAAGAGTGCCTGACAAGTACATGAGTTAAGCGGACAGTTCCTGCACTTAACAATAACTACATGGTGCAGACATGTTAATGTCTATCAAAAAGCCTTTGTGCTGCTTCGCTGTGCCTGTTCTGTGCATGTATTAATCCATGGGTTCCTTTAACGTAACGTCAGTCCACTTGAAGCGTTTTATCGACTGCGATCCATTCCGTGGTACAAGATTATGCTGTGATGCATGTGCGCATCTCCTCTGCTTTGAACGATCTATCAGGCCAGAAGGGTTAATCACATGAATCTTAATGGAGCCGTGTGATAAAAAAACTTGAAATAACTTATATAAATAATTTGGGTTTTGCCACTTTAAATACAGGCGTCCATTTATCTGATGCAAAACATATTGCGAGTCAACGGGAGGGGTGGCATGATGCTCGGAGACAATGACACTATCAATCACGTCCCGGCATCAAATTGTGGCTGTTTCTTGAAGATAAACGATAGCTACGACTGAGCAGAACCATTTAGTGAGAAAAACAATGAAATGAGCTTCAGATTCCCCCTCTAAAACAAATCTCAACTGCAACGCATGCTCCCCTGCGATAAAGCTCATCAATATCTGGGGGAATGAAAAAGTGTGTTTTCTTTAAGGAGGTAGTTGGTCTATCATTCGCCGCCATACTACACTGTGGAACATGTACAAACATATCTCGATGACATAAACCACAGTGTTGCTTGCGTTGCATTGCAAATGAGAATGTTGAAGAAAATGAAGATGTAATATGAGACATTATGGTATGGTATGGTGATTTTCAATTCACTAAAAATACGTTGCCCCTTGGGGTATCTTGGTTTACTTTCCGAAACAAACCCTCGCCAGCCCAAGAGAGAGAGGGACATCTTTTTCTTCCAATTACGAGCATGTATCACGGGAATGCAACTGCTATTAACCACAACAATGGATGGATCTCTTGCCTAAAGGCCTTTGCGACCAGACAAATGAAAAGCAATAAGACTACTGAACGGAGTGTTTTCATATTCCAGAGGTGACTGTGGTAAAAAAAAAATGGTATTGAGAAAATGTGTGTGTGTGTGTGTGTGTGTGTGTGTGTGAGAGAGAGAGAGAGAGGGAAAAGAGAAAGGGAAAGAGAGAGAAAGACAGAGAGAGAGAGAGAGAGAGAGAGAGGTAGAGGGAGAGAGAGAAAGAAACCGTGCAAGAGAGAAACCTAAATTGGCTGCATTTGTTTATGATCAATCAAACTAATAGGTCTCACTGGGCTTGTTGTTTACCGTGGACTTATTTCCCTTGATTCAATCATGCATTCATTGTTTTTGTCTCCACTGTCAGAGAGGAAATATAACTCTTAGCTGGTGGCTCCACCAGTGCAGTCAGAATTTTCAAGTCAACAACTTCAACTGGCTGCTTTGGGGTTTTTCACAGCAACATATTTTCTCTTTAAAGCCCCATCTCCTGTCACTTACCCCTCCACTCACAGTACAACATGCAATTTGCAGCCGTCCAAAGTGATATCCATGACAGCCTCTGTGATTGTTCCCTCATAGACTAACAATCATCAGATTTGCTCATGATACATCGAGACAGAGACAAAACAAGGCCTTCAGCTTCAGCAGACCTTGTCAACTAAACTTTTCCAGAGGCACAAAGCAACTAAGCTGCTGTAACTAAGCAATGGCAGCTGTACTTCATGGTTAATTTCTACTGTTTTTCTACTACTGTTTACTGTACACACAGAGGGGGTTAGTCGGTAACATTATACGGTAAGGGTACATGAATTATCATGAATTCATGCATGACTATATGCATTACTTCATTCCTTAATATCTCATGAATCATCAGGAATTGAGTTTGTGACCTCATGCATGAACAACAAATCAACTAAAGGATTAGGTACGGTGGGTACACAACACAACATTATAAATTATGATTTATTAAGCATGATTATGATTTCATCATTTTTGTTCTGCCAAGATTCCATTAGTAGTGATGACATTATTCACCATACCTAGAGATTGACATGGGGTACTTTCCAGAAGATCATCTCTCAATGCAAATCAAACCAGCCTATTACTGTAGGCTAACTGAAATAAAACCATGCCAATCTCTAGGTATGCCTGCCTCTATGGGAATTTAACATACTGTAGGGGTGTGTATACTTATGCCCCCTGTATTTTAAGGAAGAACATTTATTTATTTAGGATACATTATTCATTCACAAAAATAAATTGGTGTCCCTAAAGGTTGGGGTTTTCTTCATTTCTTAAGAATCATTAAGATCAATTTTTTTTATTATTATTTTTATTCCTCTCTATAATCAACTTTAGCATGGGTGTGTAAACTTATGAACACAACTGTACAAGTGTAGAAAATCATGCTCTCCTACCCCTCCCCTTTGACCATCAGCAAAATAACCATGGAAAATCACCATAAAAAGAGGAACCATCTTTTTTTCTTTCAAAAAAGACTGCTTCATTGTTCTTCGATGTATAATGCATGAGGCTTCATATACCATAGTCATGCGACCCATTTATTCTCACCCTGGCAATTTAAGGGTTACGGCCATGGCGGAGGTATCAATTATGGGCCAGTAGGGAGTGCCTGAGCAGGGACACAGCTTCCGCCCGAGATAAGTGACGTCTCGGGCACAGCCCTCCGTCAGGCGCCCTGCCATGATGGACAGAGTGTCTCCTCTCCCCGCACAGAGATTGATTGCCTGGAGTGGGGCTGTCCATGGAGATTAAGCAACATGGCTTGTCTAAGACACACGGGCGCGTGCGGAATGACCCTCCCCACACCAGCAGCACCACGTGCACTAAGTTACACACACAGACACACACACACACACACACGCACGCACACGCACACGCACACGCACACACACACACACACACACACACAAGCGGAAAATAAGGAGGGAGTGGGGCTCTGGATGTGATGCCTCCTGACCTCTACTCCACAAATAAGAAAGAGAAGGATGCGGATTGTGTATATTTATATTTACGTATATTTACACACTGTGCTGACCAGAGGCATGAACCTTTTTTTGTTTGTACTGTGTTTTTGTCTGTGTCTATTTCTATGTCTATGTGCTTACTTTCAGTTTTACACACTTTGGCATATACATGGGACCAAATAAGTAGGAGTATATGTTTCCTTGCACCAGCACACTGGCATAATGATCCTATTCGTAACATATCCCCCTGAAGGGACATTTGCCACAGAGTCTGGGACAAAAACTCTCAGTAAGCTTGCACTAGACAATAAAAAGGATGCATGTGGAACTATTTGAGGGGGAAAGGATTCTCAAGAGAGCCAGACAAAGGTCCTGCTAAAGCAAAATGAGCATTTTTTTCCCCTTCAAGACGCCATGCAAGGCTGTGCATTTAGTGAGTTTACTGTTCATTACTTAGAGAGAGAAAACAAGCAGTATTTGAATAGAGAGCCTTTTAGGTGTTTGTTCTCTTTCATTCCCACCAAACAATGGCTGGGTGCTGTTTCTTCGCTGTTTTGTTTGGCTGTTAAACAACACCGGGGCCGCCTCTGTAACCAGCACCCTTGGCCCCAAGCAGACGGTTTCCCTATAAAACGCCTGTTTTAACGGGGGTAGTAATGTAGGGGGTGGAGGTGGACAGGGGCTGGTGGGGTGGTTGGAGCGTCATTGGACAGCCACCTCCGAGACAGACACTGGCTTCTTCCCGTTCCGCTCATCACACCTGACACAGGAGATTAAGCCTACTCCGCCGCCGATATTCAGCCCGCTGTTTACCACGGGAGCTGGGTCAATTTCCCCTTTGTCGCTGTCTCTCTCTCTCTCTCTCTCTCTCTCTCTCTCTCTCTCTCTCTCTCTCTCTCTATCTCCGTCTCTCTCTCTCTCTCTTTTTCCCGCGTGGGCAATCTTAAATAGCCATTGCCTCCTCACTTTTCAATGTCACCCACGAGAGGGCCGTAAATGTTTGGGACGAGGCTTCCTGCTGACCTCTTCACTTAGGCAGATAATGTTTCATTTATCCTTCATATCCAATATAGATGACCTCTGAGCAAAGGGGGGCCACAGCCTGCATAGGTAATCTGAATTATGGACGCCATAGCCATAGCCATCGCCATCGCAAGGTGAGCCTTCGGGGAGCTGTCTGTCTGTGAAAGATCAATGTCTCACGCCAGGAGAACATAACGAGACACACGAGCACAGGGAAACAATGGCTCAGAAATGCAGAGGCAGTGAGAGATGCTATGACAGCCCAGTCAATAGTCAATGGATTAGGTTTAAAATAGCCTTCTGTAAGGATGCTGCAATGCGTTCAAAATGACTATCGGTGGACAGGCACGCTACCAAAGATTTATCTAGGCAATTTGATGATGGCAATTTTAGTCTATTTGTGAAGATACAGTGCACAAGCTAAGCAAACACTTGGACCTTATAACTGAGTGACTAGTGTAGCATCTAACCATGAAGCAACATAGCCTATACTGGAAGGCTGACTGAGTGTTCAGTAATATTTTAGCTAAGTGATCATGAGCCTATGATGGGAATGGTAGACCTGCCTTCTGAAACATTTGATTGTCAGTCCAAAACAATAAGCAGGACTAAGTGAATGTTCTTGGTTAGTGTCCATGGGGTGAAAGGGAGAATCTAGTCAGAGATGCGTGTTAAAGGATTATAAGGAGCTCTGCTGGGGCAACCACCCTCTGCCTTGTGTTAGGTGGTGCTGTGCCTCCACCTCATGCATAACAATCCTATAACCCACACCTTTTTTTGTGGATTATCCTTACATAATGCATGCAAAATATGCGACACAGGCAAAAATTTGTGAGAAAAAAAAAAATCATGTCAATTCAGAAATGGACACTATCAGGCAAAACAAAAAATGCACATTCCTACACAGGATGCTGTTTCTTCTCCTTCTTCTTCATCTTCTTCTTCTTTCTCTCAACCCAGTTTCCAAGTGTTCTCCTTTCTGTCCGTTCCATTTGTTACTGCCAATTACCGTACCCCGGGCTACTGGGCGCTCCCATGGCACCCCGACGGGGAGGGTAGGAGGGCAAAGACAAGTGCGCGCCTGCCTGCCCGCCTTGCCAAAAAAGACCACTTCCCTTTTCTCTCTCTCTCTCTCTCTCTACCCTGCAGAATTTGCAAGCCTGGCAAGGGGCTCGCTCACGCAGCAGCTGAATGGCTTCGCATTCTCCCAGGCGTGTCTACTGGGAATCTCTGAACGAAATCTCCCCCTACCCCCCAGTTTCCCGAAATCCCAGTCAGGGATGAGAAAAACACTGTGTACCCAAACAGTTAAAGGAGAGGTTGCCACTCTGGAGCACCACGGATCAAATTGAGACGTCGGTACGCAGCCAAAATACATCATATATGTGACTTGAATGAAACACTTGCTTCCTATTTTTCCCACAAATGTTTATATATAACATGTGTTGCCTAACCCAGACAGATTTGTAGCACACACATTTCAGTACCTTACGTAAGCTTTGTGTGTGTATGTGTGTGGTATGAAAGAGCACGAAATGTATCAGATGGGAAAAAAGTACAGCTTATCCAGGATTTCCACTTGAAAAAGTTTCTTTGGGCCGGAAGGCTGTGGGCGATATCGCAGTCTGCCATGTCAGGCCCAGGAAGCATCTCAGACACAGCGCATTATTCGCATCCTCGTAAACACCATTTATCTTACGACAGACTATTGGGCTATTGTTGCAGCAGGAGTAATTAAAAGCGCTGACTAATTGCATTGAATTATTCTAATGATGCTCCGCTCGCATTACAAGCTTTAATTTATTTCCCGTTCATGTGACACCCAATGTTTCTACGTGCCACCTAGGCCACCCCAACATACACTCGGACACAATAACACACACACACACACCGACACACGCGTCTTTGTATCCAGTCCCTACAAATATGCAGAAAGCACCAATCGTCTTCACCAATCACCAATGCATCTTCACAGATACAGAAAGACACACACACACACACACACACACACACACACACACACACACACACACACGCAAACACACACACACACACACACACACACACACACACACACACACACACACACACACCACTCTGCGTCCCAACAAACAGACACTCACATCCATAACAATTCCAGAGCATGAACAGACATACACAACACACATGAATCAGACACAACCCAAAACTCGGAGCAATTGTGTTCCAGTGATAAGACTTGGCTTAACCACAGCAATACAAGAAAGCCTGTTGGGGGCATCGCTTGTGCTCAGTTTATTTATCCAACAATATAAAAGCAACCCTGGTCCTCTTCATCTACTTCTCAGTCCTTTGTCAAAGCAGGACAGGATGCTATTCAAACCGATCTGCAGAGGTTTGACCAATCAACCCGGATGAAGTAAGCGAAGGCGCAGTGCCTCATCCAGGACCAGAGCCGTGTCTCTATTCTGCCTGTTTCACATTAGGGGGGTTCCCTCCGCAGGGCACTGCACTGGCCGGCCCCGGTTCCGACATACAGAGAGGATTCATAATATCCAATTTGGTCCGACAATAAAACCAGCACAAATAAATCATGTTAACCCGCTACCCTGTGGAGGAACAGCGCGTGCACGCACACACATACACGAGAGACACACACATGCACGCACACACACACACACACACACACACACACACACACACAACACACACACACACACACACACACACACACACACACACACACATCAGTGGCTGTCGGGTGAGCCTGTCGAATTGCAGGTCCCAACGGGGATCCCTGGTCTGTGTACTTCATTATACCTCTCTCTTGTTCATTCTTTCTTCATCTCTCCCTCTCTCTCTAACTTTCTCTGCCTATCTATGTCTCTCTCTCTCTCAATCTCTCTTACTTTGTCCTTTTCTGTCCCAATCTTTCTCTTCTTTGCTTCTCCTTCCCTCTCTCTCCTTCCTTCTCTCTCTCTCATTGTCTCTCCTTCTCTCTCTCTCTCATTGCTTCTTTCTTTCTCCCTCTCATTCTCTCACCCTGTAAAAGTGCCAGGACTGCACTTTTGCCATCTAATGTTTTTTTTGTCCCCCACCAACCATTACATCTAACAGAGACTGCCCCAGTTTGCAGCATAGCCATGGATATACAGGGTCTCCCCAGCCCTCCAGAACTCAGAGGGGAATTAACCACAAATGAACTAACTGACTCACTGACTAACTAATAAACTCAATCACTCAGCTAACCTACTAACGAACACACACTGAATAAAATGGCTGCTGCTCAGAGGTATTGAGATAGTGGGTGGCACTGTAGCACTGGGAGGCACTGTCTTTCTGCATATCACTGAATGGAGGAAGGAGAGAGAGAGAGAGAGAGAGGGAGGGAGAGAGATAGAGAGAATAAGGGAATTAGACAGAGAGGACAGAGTGGTGAACACACTTTAGAACACTGAAATAACCAACCTATCATGGAAGTCATGGACTCCCATTTAAAGATATTGTATAACTTTAATTTACACATTTTAAGGATATTTGGCTCAGTTACAGTATGAGAACTCTGGGATAAATGAGGGCTTGGGTACCACCTAATACAATGAGATGAAAGGAGTTTCCAAATGGCCTCTTATTTCAGATAAACATGAAGATGCTGGTATTAAGGCACTTTATAGAGTTTTGAAAAGATGAAAAGAAAGACAGAAAAAGTAGTCACCAAGATAGTGAAAGCAGTAAAGGGCAAGAGAGAGCTTCTTTCCTTGTAAAATCCATCTAAATATGGCATTTGTGATGGCAGTCATGGGTGCATTGTGTTCCCTGAAGCTGGATGCAGACATTTTCACAAGGTACAAGGGAAACATAGGGATTTTATAATAGTAGTCTTACTTAAGCACCAGTACCAAAGAGCCTCTTGCATTCCTATCACATTCCCCCGTTCCTTCTCTGATCAGGGGGGCTGGCGAAGCTCCACACACCCTGATCTCACAGACCTGAATTTGAGCAAACACTCTAAAATGAGCAAGACACGGCCTTACATAAGAGATGCATGCACAAATACATGAACTCATGAATGAAGCAGTCAAAACCAATGGAACGAAACATATTTTGTGCACAAATATCTGAGATGATTTTGAATAAATATTAACAAATCACACCATGTTGCTAAGGCCATTGTGTGCCTCTTATGAGGCACATGTTTATTTCTTTTTATTACATGGCTGTGGTCCTTGGGGATTTAAAACGCATCGCACCAAATGTACAAGCAGGGGTGGGGAAAATCCACTTAAGGGCTGAAATGATTAGAATCATCATTACTTGGTTTGGTTCCTCAGGGTAATTGTATTCCAGTCCTCTAAGCGCAGGTTATAATCAAGACCATAGACAGGGAGACACGGTGAAGAACCAACTCAAGAACCTTCTAGAGCTTCAGCTGTTTCTGTATATTCTCACATACAGTGGGACACATTCTCCCAAAGACACACACAGTTATGTCATGAAAAGTCTGTCCTTTGACATACAAGCAGTGGTTTCAATAAAAGGACTTTGGTGCTATTCAACCCTATTCAAATACTGAAAAAAGCTATGTCCATCTTAAGGCAAAAGCAAAGCACACTTTAAAAAGTGTTATTTAACCCTAATCATTCACATTATGAAAGCACTATAAAACATTTTTCTATATAGCCTATTGTGGAAAAGGAAACGGACAAAAGCCACTGCCCAGAGAATAAAATAGAGGTGCCTGACAGAATTGCAAGTACATTATGTCTGCGCTTATACCAAGTAGCTCAGGGTCAAGGATTTGTTGATTTGGACAGGATTTTAATTTCAGAGTTGTATGCCACCTCACAGTCCGACCCTTGGCTGTAGCACTCAATATTACATGGCCTCCCAAATTCACCTCAAACCCACTTCAACAGCACCTATGACACGTATACAGAAAGTATGGAGTCGAAAACTTCTACTGTGAAATAATGACAATGTTCTGCAGAGGAATATACACGTAGTTGGCCCAGGAAATAAGTCTATCTTAAGGGAAGTGTCCTTGTGGTTGGAGTCTACATGGTAAATTGTAAGAATCAATTTGTCCTAACATGTCCTGAAAGGATGACCCATGCCCTCAAAACGCAGAAAAGATGTTGCACAAGAGATCATTATTGACATTTAGTTTCACACTTGGCACGCTGCTCTCTTTTTCTTTTTTCATTCTATTGCACCGCTCTCTATTACAAGTTTAGTTCCGAATTCTACATTTAGTACAGAGTTCTATTGAACTGTTGAACCGTCCGTTGTCCTGACGAGTCCCAAAGGTGTTGAAGAGATCTATGCCACCAGACTGTGCTAGGCTAGCCCTGCTCCACATAGGAGTTCTCTCCTTAAGAGATAATTGGCAGCATCTTATCTAACAATCTTAACACAATAAGCCTGGTCCAAAAGTCTCCATTGTATGAACTCTAGTGTACACCATCGTAGTCCACCGATGTTACCACAAGATTATGATAGCGAAGGCTACGTGTCCGCATGCGACTCTGTCCTAAACCAGGCCCCATTCTGACCCTCAGGATCACTGTGCAGGAATCGGATTAGCTCAGCTCAGCGCCATAGCTATGAATCACAAGCACTTGTGTTAATGATTTTCACACCACTCTTTTTTCTTAAATAAAGAGGGGTGGGGTGCTGCCGTATTAATAGCATTCAGCACCACCATATGTCCCTAAAGGGAAGGGATATTCGCCATGCGCATTCTTCTCTGTGATGATTCTGCTGGAGTCTGGGTGGGAAAATGTATGTGTTTGTAAGTGGTTTGTTAATTCAATTATAGAGCACGTTATCTGAATCATTACATTGCGAGTCCCTGCGTCGGCAGCGGCTCTTGCTGGATGTTATGAGCGAAGGCTGATGAGACGTGTAATCATCATCCTGTCCTCTTCCTGCAAGAGAGAGAGTGAGGGGGGCAAAAAAAAACGACGCAAAATAAACTGCAAACGCCGCTTCCATTACACCAAGTTCCTTTGGCAAGCCCATCCAGTTTGGAATAAATACCAGGCACGTGTAAATTCCTGAATGGCACAAATAATAAAAAAAAAAACAAATGTGCTGATTCAAAGACTTCCACAAAAGATGCATGATAAGCACATTCAGGCAGGAGGAGAATAAAAAGATCAAACCCAAACACTTCCCCTGGATGCATGTGGCCATAAACACACACACACAGACACAGACACACACACACACACACACACACACACACACACACACACACATTCTGTTTATATTTGTCCATACTTATGCATACAGACAATTACCCTCTCTCTCTCTCTCTCTCTCTCTCTCTCTCTCTCTCTCTATCTCACACACAAACACACACACACACACACACACACACACACACACTAAGACGTGTTCATCCTATCAGCATACACAAAGACACCTGCATAATATACAAGTCAAATTATTTAACAAGGAAAATGTTCTGCTGTTTTGTAAAAGATGTGAGAGAGATTAGGTAAACTGATACATGCCACTCTAAAAATAGTGTTGGCACATTTGAGATCAGTCACCATCCAGGTTCCTTTCAAGATTTAGAGCAACACATATTGAGCCATCTGCATTTTTTATTTATTTTTAAATGGGTCATGGATTCATTTGAGTAGCTGGCCAAAAATATTTCTTCAGTGGATCGTCAGAAGTGTCGTCTTAAAAGCAAAAGACAATGAAGACATAATGTAATCACAGTCAATTTGTGTCAAACATGGCAATCAACTGAAGATTGACATTTTTGTAAACACTATTTCTTCGTGCACTTTTGAGATATCAAAACACCCAGTGAGAACAGTCACAGGCCCATAAGACATCACATACTGTAGATCTGCATCCCCAACTTTAAAACACAAAACAATGAGGGCATGCTGTTTGGTAGGCTAATGCACTCAGAGCAATAACATTAAGTAAGCACAAAAGAAAACAGAAGGAAACAAAACGAATGTCCATGGTGCTAAACACAGTACTTGAAACCTACTGTATAACCCATTGCAAGCACACAGCAGTACACTTAAAACCGAGCAGTGCTAAAAAAAGAATCCCTAAAATACGCTTTTAATCACTAAAAGTCATCAAACTACTTGCCCACTGAAAGTACTGAGACACTCACATCGTACAATCTTTCAACTGATGGCACATTTACATTTTAAAGGATTCATTTTTCTCTTTCTTTTTTTGCACTTTCTTCTTCCCTCTCGGCCTGTCTCTTTCTTTTTTACCCTTTTTGCCCTGGCCTTTTGGAACCTTTGGGGAACTGCTGATGATATTGCGCCCACTGCCTAGAAGCTCTATGGAAAACTGTCACTTGGAGAAAGTCTGTGAAAAATTGCTCGTTGCCGAGTCAATGAACCCTGTGCATAGAGATCAATGAGCATCAAGAAAGCTGCAGAGTGAAGCCCATTACAATCGCCCCCCTCACACTCAAATCTGTGCGTTTAAACGGAGAAACCCGTACGAAAAAAAAAAACCCATCTAAGGTCACTGACAGTGCACAGCAATCCACTGTAGGGGTGTACTGAAGACGGCAGTCCCGAATTAAACTGGTCTACTAAAGAATCCCCCCGCCTGATAAGCTGACAGTCTTTAAAAAATTGATTATCATATGTTGCCGTGTTGGGACTGGGGATTAGATAATGAGTGATGGGATTGAAGGCTCGCCGAAAGTCTTTGAAGCTCTCAGAGTCAAACGGAGGTCCATTTAGAATCCTGCTGCTTTTGATGCTTATTATTTGGCAGTGCCAAGCAGCAAGGCGCCACGTGGCACAAGCGGGCAGCCACGGAGCGAGAGAGAGAGTGTCTTGCTGTAAGCCATGGCATGAGGATGGCGGTTTGATGGCGGGGATGCATGCGCGGGCCAGATGTGCTACGGGCACATTGTTTGCATACAGCCGCTGTGAGTCGCTCAGGAGAGAGTGTGGAGGGGAAAATGAACGAGAATAATGAGGTAATTTATCATTCTTTGTCAAACCTGGAGGGTGAGAGACGACAGGAGTTGCCACAATGTGGGGTGCGGGGAGAGGAGAGGGGGGAGAAAAATCAACTTTCCATTTCTATTTTTCGCCGCGGTGATATAAGCCCCTCACCGACACCCCCGAGGCAACGGTTATCATAAGCCGACGCACTGCCATATAGGCGTCCTTGTTTAGCATACGCCGACTGGCAGCCAGCGCGCTGCAAGTGGTGGCACCTTTCAAAACCCATCCGGCACACTACCTCCTTCTTCCCGCTAACGAGACGTTACATCTGATACCGTCTCTTCCCACCCTCCATCCCTCTCTCTCTCTCTATCTCTTTCTCCCTGCCTCCCCTGCAATTTACTTTGTGGCCCTATAGCAGCAGGTCTCAAACTTTAAGCTGACAAGCAGATTTTTGCGAAATAGCATCATCCAGAAAATAACCCCACCGGCCAGTAACTGAGATGATAGCGGAAGCCCTTTAGCCCTCACGGGGAGGAGATGATGGCTCTGGTGGTGGAGATGGAGGCAGAGGTGGGGATACTGCTGGACTGGAGAGAGCATGGACGTGCTGGCGGCTACGTGACAGAACTGCCCTTCAGCTTAGCTCCAGGTTTTTTTTTTTTTTTTTGTGTTTTTTTTTTTTTAAGCCCGGCCGCTAATGCGCAGAGTCGACTAGCCGACACACACCACTCTGAGTCTGACTCTCAGCCCCCCCCCCCCCCCCCCTCACTCACTCTGCCCGCACGCTCTGCCACTGTGGTGTTGGTGAAACGAGGGAGATAGAGCTAGAGAGAGGGAGAGATAGGGAGAGGGAGAAAGAGATACAGTAGAGAGAGAGAGAGGGACAGAGAGATAGAGTGACAGAGAGGGAGAGAGAGATAGAGTGAGAGAGGGAGAGAGATAGAGTGAGAGAGGGAGGGAGAGAGATAGAGTGAGAGAGGGAGAGAGATAGAGTGAGAGAGGGAGGGAGAGAGATAGAGTGAGAGAGGGAGGGGGGCATGCAGACAGGCATAAGGGGCTGCTGCCAGGTTGAATAATGCTGATTTAATGCATAGGGGAGCAGGAACAACCACACAGCCTAGTGACGGCGGCACCAGAGCTGTCAGGGCGACTTGTCACCGCCTGCTCTGCATTCTGTGAGCCACCAAATACCCTGTTTTTTTTAGGCTCCCTAAAAACAACCAAACAAAAATGCAAACACACACACACACACACACACACACACACACATGCAAGCTTTCTCTCTCTCTTTCTCTCTCTCGCTAACACAATCACACACACACACACACACACACACACACACACACACACACACACACACACACACACTCTCTCTCTCTCTCTCTCACACACACACACACACACACACACACACACACACACACACACACACACACACACACACACACACACACACACACACATACAGTACATACATAGACATACCTACAGAGTTGTACCTTCGCACTCTTCCTCCTACACACACACATACTGTACATGTGTAACCATACCACACACGCACCATAACACATGCACACACACACACACACACACAGACAGACCGCATTTCTCATTTCCATAGTGTATTCTGCTTCCCTCGTATCCCCCCATGCAGGTTTCACAACAGCCATGGATGGCGGGAGTTAATGAATTGAATGCACAGAGCAGCAAACTCTGCATGCAGCCAATTCAGTCAACTCCCTCACTCCCTCCCCACCTCTCCCTTCCTCCCTCTCTCCCTTCCTCCTTCTCTCCCTTCCTCCCTCTCCCCTTTCCTCCACCCATCCAACCCAAGCCAACCCAACCCAGGGCAGCATCAGCATCTGAAACATGGCTCCTTGCGCCGCTCACATCTCAGCAGAACCACTGGCAGCTGCTCGAGTCTGCTCACCGCCTCGCTTCAATTTGTCATTTCTTACTCTTTTATTGTGGTGCTGGGTCAATTCTCCTGGTCCCTTCACAATTTTTCATCCTATATATCTTAATCTAGTTTCCTATCCCTAACCGTTGCCCCAGGAATATTGGCTGGCCAGATGCTATCATGAAGTCAATGCTAAAACCAACAGCAGAAGAAAACATTAATTCGTGTCTCCAATATTATGTCTCATCAGAAATAGTGCCTCCGGTGTGCCGCTGTGGGCTTCCAGCACATCACGGTTCCACTCATAATGTGGTTAAACAAAGGAGGTGCTTCACCTTGACTGGGAAGCCATGTGAGGATGCAATGTTTACTTACTGCTAAATCTAATTACTTTGCATAGAGATAGAGAAACTCTATCTAAGAGAGATCAATATATTATGTGTTTAATAAGACAGAATGTTAGTACTGAGGAAGGTCTGCCACCAAAGGATTTGCAGTAATTTCTTTTGCACTTTTAATTTTTATAGTTATTGCATTTCTTTTGTGCACTTCTAAATATAACTTTTGAATTATTTCAGTTAGCCTTTAAGGTTGTGCAACATACATTGGCTTTGAGTCATGTTCAATATGTAATTAACAAAATACTATAGATAATATCTGCAATGTGCAGAGCTGAGAATACATGAAAGAAGTGCAATTCAGATTATGGATAAATCATTACATAATTCATAGTTAAGTCATTCTGAAATAATTTATTCATAAACACACATGCATTATTATCTTATTCACATGTTATGAATGTGTTATAAAGTCTATATGCCGATAGACTACACTTTCCTGCTATCCGTTAGCTTTAGTTACAGAATATGTCTGCTGGAAAAGCTTCTTCTGTTGAATGAGTGTCAAACCAGTGACCATTAGGGACCGCACAGCGGGTCTTCATGTGACACCAGTGCCTCCCTGCTCCTACTGTGATAATGCTCTTCTCCCAGTGGAGGCCATCCTCTCAACTGGTGTGTATGACAGCCAGGACAAGATCGAGTTCATCTGTAGCATATGCTTTTGCTCACACACACACACACACACACACACACACACACACACACTGAAACTACGCACTATTCACATTCATCTTTTGTAGATAAACACGTGAGTCATTGGGTCAGAACTGAGCATGTTAACGACCTTAAGTGGAAGTCAGACTTGATCTGCATGTCACAGTTCATCAGAACCAAGATCATTATCTTCCCAGGACTGGTACCATGGTAACTAAAGTGGCATAGGTGAGGCGCTCATCGCGCCAGCTAAAATCATTATCAAGTACTGGAGCATATGATCACATCCTATTTCGCCCGAGGGAAGGTAATTGATTTTGGTATTAGTGGTGGTGGTGGCTCGCTGACTGGCTGGCAATGGTGAAATACAGATTTTTATAATGTACCGGTGAAGTATTTCCAGCAGCACACGTGCAATATCAACCTTATGAAAGCTGCAGCAAGTGTCAGGAGTGACAGTTTTAGTAAGCGGCCCAAGGTTGAGAGCTCTGCTTACAGCTCTTTCCCAATCAGCCTCAGTCTTGGCAGGTGTGTGTGTGAGTGTGTGTGTGGGGTGGGGGATCATGGGAGGATATGAGGTATGGGGGGGGGGGGTGTTATGGCACGCTCCTGTGTTGAGCTGACCTTGTTCAAACCACTCCTTTGCCATTTCCTCCTTAATGCAGACCCCTGCCAGCTCCTGATTCACACCAGTATTAATCTCTCTCCCTCCCTCCCTCCCTCCACTGTTTTTTTTCCCTGCTCTTCTTTCTCTTCTCCATCTTCCTGACATCCAACAAGAGCATGCTGGCAAGGGCCAAGGGATAATTAATAATTAAGCAATAATTAAAACTTAGTTAAGTCAACATTTAAAGTCACACGCACACACATGGGAAAACTTTCGTCTACATTCAGGCCAGAAGGCTCGTTGGGCCCGATGCAACATACAATGATGTAACATGACGTAAACATTTTAGAATGCGTTCCTTCCTGTGGGCTGGACCCACGTTGCAACCATGTATACAGACGACGCGTCTCACAAATGAATCAAGGGCTCTGTTCTAATGCATCGGCAGCGCACAGCCTGTCGGCCCGAGGTGATTCTCTGGTCTGCAGGGGACACTGGGCTGCTTGGTTCGGTGTATTTTAATCAGAGAATGAGAAATACAGTGCTCAAATGACCCCTACCACCCCCAACCTCCACGTCAATCGCCCCGAGCCTCCCACATCTCAACCCAACAGAGCTCCAAGGAAGCCATTGTTACACGTACATGGCCCTGTTTGACAAATGACACGTCATCAGTTCACTTAAAAAAGAAAAAGGCATTGACTCTTCTAGGCACAAAAAAAAATGCATTGTTGTTGAAAACATTCTTGTTGAAGAGCACCTTCTTTCTTTACACCTAAAGCAGATTAGCCAAAGAGCCTATGGAGGATAGAAGCTGAATCTCTCAGCGGCTCTTTTATGGAGAATAGCCATACAGCCCTTGAGGGAGCCAAGCTGCATCTCTTTTTTTTTTTTTGAAGAAGAAGTGCATGGAGTGAACATGGAGGAGGCTTTGCAGCACTAGCAGCACTAGCTATCTCTGCGGCTTCACTTGTGCTGTCTGACTCACAGACTTTAACGCTGAGAGGGAGGGTGAGCCAGAGAGAGAGAGAGAGAGGAAGGGAAGGAGATATGGGGGAGAGAGAAAGAGAGCGCAGGGAGAGAGAGAGGGAGTGGGAGAGAGAGAGAAAGAGATAGGAAGAAAGAAGGATATATGGAGGAAGGGAGGAGGAGAGTAGGGGGTGAGAGAGAGTGAAGGATCTTGGGAGTGAGAGGAACAGGAAGAGAGAGACACAGAGAATGTTTGAGAGAGAAAGAGAAAGAGGGAGAGACAGAAAGAGAGAGAGACATTCCTGCTCAAAGCAAGAATATTAAAAATCCAGGCTGGGTTGTGCCCGCCAGGGGTGTCATCCATCTTTATCGCGTGGGGATCTCAACAGACACAGAGAGCTAATATGGCAGGCGAGGCTTTCTCCCAGACACACGGGGATTAGCCCTCCGTCTACTGAGTGCACTCAATATATATCTAAAAAAAATACTGAAATTAGGTACCTTACCTTTCAGGTACTAATAGCGTTGGCCTTGGCGTCACAATGTGGCATGCATGGAAGTGAGCATGAAGATGTTAGCGGAGTACAGGGCTGAGGATGTCTGCTGTGACCTACCTATTGTTAAATGACTTCACACATTTCTTTGTGTATATGGGTAAAGGTGATGAAACCATCTCTCATTAACAGCCCACGATTTTAATTGAAATATCACTACGAGTGATTTGTTTCCTATGGGGAAGAGGGATGAAGCACTTGCGATCTTAAATGCCAGAAAGGAAATGAGTTCAGATATTCTATCTGTCTCTTCAAAATGCTTCTGACTTCATTCCCTTTTTATATTCTTTGTCTGTTTTCTTCTCTCTCTCTCTCTCTCTCTGTGTCTCTCTCTCTAACAATTACTTACAAAAAACACACAGAAAGAATAAATGATTTGACAAAAAGCTAAAGAGAGGCCTGAGACTCAATTTGTGAGACTTAAGTAGTCTGCAACAAATATTTGCCTCTTTCATGAGATATGAAATGGCCTGGCTGTTTTTTTTATGCAACTGACCTTACCTCAAAACAACACAACAGCCAGCAATCTGCTCATTACATGCTGAAATGGTGATGTGTTATTGTTCATTATTAATGGACCATTACACTTTACAGGGCATTGGCACGCACAAAAAATAAAGATATAAAAGAAAAAAACTAATGTTCTCATCCATTAATCCTTAATGGTTGCCCTTTCATCCCGGCAGTGCAGTGTCTCCCAATTACCCTAGCGGTCTCCAAATGGAGGCCTGTGCCGCTTTTTTGTCCCAGAAGCAGGGGGCCGGACCGGAACCCGGCTCCAAACCGTGGATGGCAGGGACTCTCTCCGCTGCAGGAAGCCGACACAGTTGGCACTTGTCGGGGAAGCTCACTGCCAACACACGCCTGGCACTTCCCTCGCTCTCAGGGGCATGAGTACGTTTGAGTCGCTTCATAAACAGATTTCATTATCTTATGCCACCTCCATCCTGACACAATTGAGGGCGAGAATAAGGCATTTGGCGTTTTTTTATTTTTTATTATTCCTTTCGGTCTTTCTTTCTTTTCGTTGTGCCATTTTGGCTCTAAGTAAAGCCATCAGCTCTCTGCTACCCCCCCCCCCCTTGTGTGCAGAAACGTTTAATGTATCTTCCGGGCACTTTACAACTTTTTATTCTTAGTGACAAGGCCATGTTTAACTTTCTGGTTTCTTCACAAGAAAAGAAGAAAGAGAAAAAAAGCTTTGCTTTCCAGCTGCGATCAACACTGAAATGGGAGGATAAGAAAAGTGGAAGGCAGAGAGAAAAAAAGGAGTAGGTGTGGGCTTTTCAGACGAGCTGAGAGTGGATAAGCCAGGTTCTTTCTTTCTCCCCCTCACCCTCCCCCACCACCACCCCTCACCCTCCCCACCCCTTTTGGAGAGACAGAAAATTCTCCTTAAATGCAAATTTCAGCGAGTTAGAACATCAACACAAATGCTTTTCTAAATGAAACGTTAAACGAGTTTTGATTACTGTATTTGCAAATAATGTGCATACAGTGTGCACAGAAAGCCAGGCGCACCCTCCATGTAACAAAAGCAATAGACGTTGGACCGTGCAAACCTCTTATCTCCATGGCTTAAGCACTCATTGCTGTCAGCAAGGAGCCAAAGAAGCTTAGACGACACCGAAAGCGAAATACTATTAAACAATTTGACTCCCGGATGAAAACACACCAGAGGCATTTTAACCCAACCAAAAGAAGCTAGTCTGACTGATCACGATATTACAGAACTGTGTAAGCTATTTCTTTTTGTTTATTTATTTATTCTTGCGTCTGTGTGAATGTGTCCTTCTGGTTGTTTGTCTTTCTATCATTGTTCAAACGGAACTCTGTCTAAGCTTGTAGGACATGGAGGTCGTAGCACAGAAGGCTCGACACACAGGGGACTGGAGGGGGTGAAAGGCAGGGAGCAGTGGACCATATCTAGCCCACTCCAAAGGTCTCCCCAGCACCCAGCCAAGTGTGTGAGCTCACCGGCACAGACAGGGGTCAGGTGTTAAGTTGTGATGCCGCACACATACACACACACACACAAACACACACACACACACACACACACACACACACACAGACACACACCCAGCATGTGGTGCCTGGAGCTGGGTGGGTTCATACATGATAGATTTTCCCCTCCGTCCGTGCAGCCAGAAGGGAACGCTTGCCATCTCGCCACGTGCCCCTACTGTTAATCACCCCCCCCCCCCCCCCCCCCTCGTAGTGTGTCTGTGTGGGGGAGAGGGCTGTGTGTCCGTGTGTGAGAATGTGTGTGTGTGTGTGCACATGTGCATCATGTGTATGTATGTCTCTTTCTCTGCCTCTCTCTCTCTCTGTGTGTGTGTGTGTGTGTGTGTGTGTGTGTGTGTGTGTTTGTGTGTGTGTGTGTGTGTGTTTGTGTGTGTGTGTGTGTGCATCGTGTGTGTTCCTAATCTGTGTGTGTAGTGTGTGCAGAGGGGCCGAGTCCCTCTGAGTCATATCTCCTCTGCCTCCCCCGACCTTCCCTATGATGCATTGACAGGCAGGAGGCTATCAATCAATCAGTAAATCAATGGGCAGATCGATACATCAAGCTTTGCCCACTTTCTGCCCACCACTTTCCCATTCTCGGATTGCCTCCAGCATGGAGAGCGTACTCATAGCTCAAGGGCCAGGAGTGAATCAGCCTCCCTCAGGAAAACAAAGGTGGATAGCTTACTGAAGGGAGGATCATAACCTTCAGGAGAGGAGAGAGATGGAAGGAGAATGTGGAGTGTGTGCTGGTGTATTTGTTATGTGTGTGCAAGCAAGTGTGTGTGTGTGTGTGTGTGTGTGTGTGTGTGTGTGTGTGTGTGACTGACAGGGCTAGAGGAGAGAGAATGGCTGACAGAAAGAGAGAGAGAGAAACAGAGAGAGAGAGAAAGAGAGAGAGAGAAAGAAAATTAAATTCCAGAATCCGTACCTTTAAAAAAAGAGGGCGAGATGGAACCTGAATGCAAATAGAGTTCTGTTTGTCTGCGTTGTGATTTATCACTGTTGCTTGGGGTGGGTGGCGGGCCAAGCCGGTAGCCTTCGCTCGCTTCACCAATCAGAATGGCAGACAAACAGAGCTGTGTGTGCGCCACAGCAGACAGATGGATGACCTTCAGTCCTCCTTGCACCGCTCAGGTGGAGGAATGTTTGCCGAGCTAATTGTTTCCCGCGCACTACGTAATCCACTCAAACACCCCGCGTTTTGAGTTAAAGAGAGAGAAAGAGAGAGAGAGAGAGAGAGAGAGAGAGAGAGGGAGAGAGAGAGAGAGCAGACACAATCAGCCTGGTTTGTTCAGTCTGCACTGCTCTAGACTAAACAGAACGATATGTTACGTATGACTAAAAGTTATAAATACTGCATGTGTGACTTGGGAGCATAAACATTTATGAAATAACATGCACAGGCCATCAAAATTTCAAGGATGCATTTAGAACAACTTTAACAAAGCGTTTTTTTTTTTCAGATATGTATAATATATTCATATCACTACTTTATTACTTCTTAAAACATTTACGAGCTGTGCCATGCACCAAGGCCCACAATTCATACATGTATTCTGATCTCAGACTATGACATACCAAATAAACCACAACAAGAACACAATGTCCAGAAAGCATGGACACCACAAAATGGATGTAATGCTATTACTGAATAAGCTAAGCACATAGTCCATATCTTTATGCACGAATCAGTGAATGATCAAATCATCCTTTGCCCCCTGAGCTTAATGCTAGCCCTGTAATACTGCCTCACAGACACATTCCACCATTACTGTTTATTTTCTGGGTTGTAGATCATCGGAGCCTATTTCAAGACCCCTGGATAAGGTTGTGCTGAAAAAGCACATTTTGTCAATCCCTGTCCCTGGTCTTGCGCTATCTATAAACTTAGCGGGGATCAGTGCCATCGTTTGTCTTTGGAGCACGCCTGTGTTTGTAGGACAAAATGAGATCCCCTGTGTGTGTGTGTGTGTGTGTGTGTGTGAGAGAGAGAGAGAGAGAGAGAGAGAGATGGCCTGGCAAAGCTCTTGGTGCTCTTATCAATGACTCATACACTTTCATTACCATGCTCCATGTTGATTCCTTTTTTTTTGGTCAGTGGTCAATGTGAGGAATCTAATGCAGTCCAGTGCAGTGTCCAGAATATTCAACATACACACCCAAACGGCTCTCCTTTGTGTTTGCCTCATACATGCATATAGATAAATATCTGCAGTGACTACAACGCTGCGCTCCACCCAACCTAACCCATCCTGGTAACTGACTGCAATAATTTGAGGGTGACGGATGCCTTTGCGCACGCGACGATGGGAGCTGCTCCATCCGACAGAGTGATTCCAAAAGATGGAGAGCCATCCTTCAGGCTCGCCAGCTGCATCCATCTTGTGGCCGACAGCTGGCGGTGACGGAGGGGCTACCTTGAGCAGCTCGCCCCTGCTGAGACTGGCCATGATGAGCCTTCACTTTTCCTCGCTCTGATTCATACCCGCTGGGACATGGAGCGAGGGGTCGCACCGTAGCCCCAAACAAACCCCCCCCCCCCACAAACACACACACCTCCCACTCATCCCACTCCCCCTCACCACCACCACCACGACCACCACCACCCAACCCCAGTCCCCAACTCCCAAACCCCCACCCCACCCTCCTCTCCTGGTCCCCCTCCTGCAGTTCCTGCACTCAGTCATTCAGTCTTGGGCCACTGCTGTGGATGGTCGCCTTGGTGATACCAGGCTGACTGCGTTGCGTCACACACCTGACAGTGAACAATGGACACTTTCACTCGCTCTGGTGCTGACTACGACAGCGTCTGAAAGAGGCGTTCTAGCATAGGAACCCATAGAACATCCATTGCCACGGACAACGAGACTCTTCCAAGAGTTCTTCCAAGAGGCAGAAAATGCACGTTTAGAAAGCATACGTCTTCCCCAGTTTTCTTTTGCATCTGTCAACCATCTGGCTTTGTTAATTAGCACAATTCCTGAAGCAGGCATGTAGAACTAATGAATGAAATCAGCTGGCTGAGAGCATGTGTGAGGAAGAGGGGCTTTTTACTTCCCATTTCTTACCTCATGCACTTTTGCCTGCCTGGTGTGTGCCTATACCCGACACAGGCTTTACGGAACAGGACTTTTACTTTAGAATTCTTACCTCATCTTTATCAAATTATAAAGAAAAGGTACTCTATTTTAATCTGAAGTCTATTTCTGTCTGGTTAGAAATAGATGGCATTAACATGCAACAGGACTTGTATTTTATGATCAGTAGCTCATTCTATAGCTTCCAGTGGAGTCTCTCTATGCTCCAGTGATTTTGATGTCCTCTTCTGTTTGGACACACAGATGTAGCCCTAACTCTAACCCCGGCGCCTGCGCAACTGAAGTTTTCATTAGGCTTTGCCGAGCATTTTCCACAAGTGGAGGGGGCGCCCAGCAGCTATGAATGAATTCACTGAGTGTATCATGGGATCATCTCTTTCTCTCAGCAGGTGTCTGGTTCTTTTAGCGCCGAGCTCAACATGTTTTTGAAGTTAAGAGACGCCGACTTGTGGGAAGGGCGGCATGAAGGAAGTAAAAAAGAAAAAAACACACACACTCAAAAATTTCTGAGGTAAGTCGCTGCTCTCTGAGAAGCCACATTCGCCAATAGTTCCTGGGTGTCGTCCGTGATTCTGGTATTTGGATCAGCCAAGCATTAACCGCCACTGCTCAGTGATATTTATTAGCTGTAAGGCGGCAGATAGAACTTTCTTCAATTAGACGCTATTTTACATTTTTTCTGTGAATAGAATCCCAGGAAGGGAGAGTAAATGGACTGAGAATGTGCAGGGCTACTGTGAGTGTGTGTGTGTGTGTGTGTGTGTGTGTGTGTGTGTGTGTGTGTGTGTGTGTGTGTGTGTGTGTGTGTGTGTGTGTGTGTGTGTGTGTGTGTGTGTGTGTGTGTGTGTGTGTGTGTGTGTGAGAGAGTGTATGTGTGCATGTGCGTATGTGTGCATGTGTGTGTGTGTGTGTGTGTATGTGTGCGCATCAGTGGCGATTGCTGCTCTTTGGAACAAGGGAAGCTCTGATAAAAATGGTAAATTATTCAATTAATATTATTAAAGTGCTATATTGTTCTTTGAGGGCAACAATTATCCCAAAACCCAGAATAGGCCAAACAGTAGGCTATAGAGTTGACATGGCATAATGTAGCCTACACCCAGAGAATGTCTACACCGTTATATAGTGCGCTACCTAACTTAGCCTAAATACACAACTGAAACAAAAGCAAGTCACAAACTCTGTAACTCCACATTACGGTTTTATTTACAGTATGCTATTTACAAAGACAAATAGAAACTGACTGTATTGCTCCCAAATTATGAGAATTTGAGCTGCAACTTGCCTTGCCTCTCAACTTCACCTGCCAACACTAAAGTTAACGCATCCCTTGAACTTGAACCACTTCCTGTCAGATCGCGACATATGCTGTCAGTCAAAAAGAGTCCAGCCTCTATGACGGTTCCTCTAATCATCATACAGAAGCTTGGCGTCCAGGCCATCCCACTGTCCCATTCACTCCCAGAGACGCCGGGCTTCCCTGGAAATGACGATTTTGTGGCGCTTGTCCAATAAAGAGCTAGCTTTTCTGCACTGAGACCAGCCCACTCTGTAGTGCCATTGAAAGTCCAGTGAAGCCGAGCGTCTATGGGTTTTTTGCATGTTTTTTTGATGGATCGTGTCGTCACAGCAATGTATTACGGGTGCGAAATCACGATAAAAGACCGGCAAAACCTTATTGCTGAACAAACTAGCCATGAAGATGAAACTGTTTTCAGCATGTTCTAGTTGGAATAGTAGACTGGAAGCTAATGTAGGCTAATAGTGTTATTTGATGCGATTTTCCGTGATATTTTAGAGGAGGCTGAGCTTCCCCTGTAGTCTTAGAGCAATCGCCTCTGGTGCGCATGTGTATGTGTTCATGCTTTCAGAGCCTGGTTTTTCAAAATGGCCTCCAAACCTCAGAGACAGTTTTGGAGGACTAATTAGATGCGCTGGGACTGTGTCCTCTCTAAGTGAATAGGAGATAATCGATTATTCTTTTGTGTGTTCATCTGTGGTCTCTCTCTCTTCTTTCTCAAACTCTCTCTCTCTCTCTCTCGCTCTCTCTCCACTTCTCCCGCATAAAACTGCCCATGACTCAAGCGGAAGGCCACCGTTAAGACAAGTAGATTTACTAAACACAAACACACACACACACACACATACCCCCCCCCCCACACACACACACACACACAACCACTCAAACAGAGGAGGATGAAGAGAGAGACTCATGTCATAGAAACAGAAACAAACATAACCCCCCCCCCCCAACACACACACACACACACACACACAAACACAAATTTAAGTGTGCAGACAGCATTCATGGCACCGTATTACAGTAATGTAGCACAGTCCATTACGCAGAGTACTACTCAGCATGTACAGGAAACAGCCCCGATTCAATTCCTTTTCACTGGCATTTCATAGTTGAGGGCCTGACCTCTTGTTTGTCTCTGTGCTGTATCTGGTGTGTGTGTATGTGTGTGTGTGTGTGTGTGTGTGTGTGTGTGTGTGTGTGTGTGTGTGTGTGTGTGTGTGTGTGTGTGTGTGTGTGTGCGTGTGTGCATGTGTGCGTGCATGCGTGTGTGTGTGCATGTTTGCCAAGCATACAAATCATGCCTGAATATCTCTCCCTCTCACATCTCCCCTCTCCTCAGCCACTGACTCTCTCACTCATTTTTGAATCACTCCATCTTCTCTCTCCCTCCATTTCACCTTCTCCACTGATTCCTCCTTCATACTGAAGTGTGCGAGTCTTTGATAGATGCCACAAGGAGGGGGTGAGGGTAGGTGGTGCCAGTCGGCAACTTTGGGATAACTTAATGCAATTATCACCGCGGCAGCGGTGGCATCACAATGTAATGGTGTTCCGCAATAGGGTCCAAGGTGTCTCAGTGTCTCAGCAACAGATAAGGGCTTCGTTGAGCTGATGAGTTATCATTAACTCCTATCACAAGACTCTACTAAGCTATGGGATCCCTATCATGCTTGATCCTTTAGCTGGCGAGGGAAGGGGACTTGGGGATTATCTCTAATCCGCTCAGATTATTTTATCTCCACCGCCTTTTATATATTCTGTCTCTCCAAGACTGAATGACAAGCAGGGTTTTAACATAATAGGATGGAAATGCAACTAACTTTTTTTTACCCTGTGATTACACGATAATGAGACCTGTAGACACATGCATTATTCAAGGCGACGGTTTTCAATCAAACCGCCACACGAGGACGCTGGCAGGGGACACAGACAAAATGGCCGCCCCAGCTTTTGCAGGGGCAGACGGAAACAGAGCGCTCTCGGGGGCCCCCTGTGTAGCCTGTGATCAGTGGAGATTTATCAGGGCCGTGGTGCATTTTGGGATGTGTGTGTGTGTGTGTGTGTGTGTGTGTGTCTATGTGTGTGTGTGTGTGTTCATGTGTGTGTGTGTGTGTGTGTGTGTGTGTGTTCATGTGTGTGTGTGTGTGTGTGTGTGTGTGTGTGTGTGTGGGTGTTCAGGCTCTGGCTTTATCTAGCGTGAGATATGAGTCTGGTACAAGGTGAGTTTTGAACAAATTGGTTGATTGTCCATAGTAAAACCGTTCTGCTGGGACTTCCCTCTGTTTGCCTTATCTGTCTATTTTTTCATCTGAGATGCAGCTCAACTTTCCTGCATGTCCAAATAACTAGAATGCTGAAAAATATGCCATTTTACTATAAACCCATGTTTCTAAATGTACAGTGTGCATTTATATGTACACTGTTATATATATACATATACTTTGAGAGAAAG